>NC_039483.1:17266772-17595966 GCF_003590095.1 Trichoplusia ni
ATGTTGAATGCTTTCTTGCTTACCACACAAAATGCTAATTTAGTGTATGTTTTTCTTGTATTTTAATAAGTTTTCATTTGCTGCGGTTTTTTTTATTCTGATTACATTTTTAAATAACTATGAACAATAAACAACTTTTTTCTCATTTTTACGGTATTTTTCTTACTCCAAATCCTACTGTACCATATGTGGTACGGCTATTTCCCAGACCCCTTTTATTTCAGGATTTTAATTTTTTAGGTTTTCCTAATATTTAGACCCTATCAACCTATATACTAAGAAAAAAACAAACATTTTAGAAAAAAATAGTTTCAGGACTAAATGGGTTAAAGTATACAAAATTGAGAACTTACATAATACTTAATAAAATAAATGCCGTAATCACGCATAATACATACATATTTATATGGAAAATTATTAAATCACTTAATGTAATCATTAGTGAAAGCGGCCTTATAAAGTATTTAATTACATAGTACGTAATAATAAGCAAGTTATCAAGTTTTAAAAACACGAAAACGGATACGCTATTTGTTTTGTCACGAGAGAATATTTTGAATTTTGATATAACATAGTGTAATGTAATATTTTAAAAGCCTATTACGCGAAGCTTCATATAAATCTTCACTGATTGAGTAGAGGTAGGCGTTTTGTTATCAAGTTTATAGATGTAGAGTTTGAGTAGCTTGGTTTTGTTATATTTTATGGTTCTAGGTTCGAATTTAAACGATCCATGGAAAGTTTTTAAAACTTATTTCAGTAGCTTTCTATTCTGGACAATATGGAAAAATAAATGAATTCGAAGAATTTCGGAGCTAGAAATTTAATTTTCTCCAGACCTTTTTGTAAAGGAAGAAGCATACGTCCATGAAGAAAGTATATAGTAAACTTCATTGTAATGCTTATCATTCGTCAATTTTCAAAAAAATAATATATTACATTTTCGCTTCATATTAGTTATGCCTACTTCAATAAAACTTAGCAAAATCCACTAAGGCACGCTAAACGATACCTCACCACAAACGCTCGTAATTTCAAACCCTTTCACTACATTCATAAACTGCGATAATTTGTTAAAATGTAGGTCTACAATCTACATAATACGCAAGGTATTAATATAAACGGCATTGGCCTCAGCAGGTAATCATACATATTATTATATGAAGTATAAAATATCACGTAGGTATATGAAGCCGAGCATGTGATCGGCCTTTCATTACGTTGGAGTCAATTCAGTGACGTCATTGGGATACTAAGAAGCCTACTGCAGTTAAGGACTGACGGGTTAAAAGATTGTTTAAGAAGGGATGCTGAATATTTAAGTATGCTTGACGCATCTAATAGTTGTTGGCCTGAAAGTACCTATACTTATTACATTGTTTTATTTATCTCTGATAATACTTTAAAATTCTCAATGGTGTTCTGCAATAATAGATAATGCTATAGCTTTGATGGAAGCAAAATTAAAAAGCATTGAATATTGAAAGTTTTCTTTCCCGCTCGAATACCTATTTGATAAAGAGCCAAGACAGTTTAAAAACCTTAAGTTAGACATTTTTTTTTAATTAAACTTTTATATTTTTCGTAACTTCCATACAGAAATAGACATTGCTTTCAATTAGGATGAATTGTGAAATGACCCATAACCAAGCCTATGGCAAAATGAAACGTTCACTTAATCACTGATAACGAATTAATTGGCGATGTTCAGAAAACATTCATTTTAAGTTAATGGTCTTTTGCCAGGTAGTGTGATTTGACAAGAGTCAAGGGCCTACCCACCCCTAGGTCTAAGTACTTCAAAGGTCAAGAGTCGGAATTATTTACTGGAGATACTCAAAGGCTAAGCTTTATACAAAAGTTCTCAACACAGCCATTACCCATAAAACCTATCAAAATACCAGAAGCTTCCTTTTTTTAATTACAATTTGTACAATGTAGGCACAAGATAATAACAAACAAACAAAAGCGACTCACCCGCAAACAAATCATGATGGCTACAGAAACAGTGCTTTAGTGCGCGCGCCGCGATACCGCCTCTATTATATAGCCACAGTGACCGTCAACGTTCGTGTAAATACGCAAAGCCTTTACGATAAACATTAATCTATACCGGTTGTCAATTGAGATAAACAAAGACAGCTGATGTGTGTAGGAAACTGACAAATGTTTAGGTCAATACAAAGCTTTTTGATATGCTGTTGAAGGAAGGTTTAGTCTGAAAATATTCATGCCTTAAGGAGTCATACGATATCATCGGATGGAAATCCGCGAATCTAAGCGAATCTTAAAATCATATGGTATTGCAATAAAAATGTTTAAAGCTTAGTTACCTTCTTTTTCCAAATAATTAACTAATAAGCTACATTTTCAGATACGTGAAGTTAACCTATGAGGAAAACAACACAGGAAACCTAACATTACCTAACCTCACAATACGACGAAAAAATTTAAGATACATACCAAAAAATTTGGTCCAAGCAAATCTCCTGTTTTCGTCGAAACATTGCGAGATATACAAACACAACAACACCTGTACTTACGCCTCGCAAAATCCAAGCAACGCGCCACCACTCATAGTTTTAGTCAAACGAACTTTCAAACCATTCATCAATATCACTGAAGATATTATGTAGCAGTTTCAATCCATATCCATAGATGGCGCTGTAGCAAATTTTCCTATCCAATGAAACGTCGACGGTAAGTTAATCCGAAACCCAACTGAACGATATAAAATTTTTGGTCCTATTCTATTCTAGTTATTGTAAAAAAAACGAGCAACGAAATACAATTAACGGTAGACGTGGTTTCAGTCCATTTTCAAATTAGTTACTGTAAAAAAACTCGTTTTCCTTGACTCGGAGTTTCCAATGTTTGTCAACAATCATTTGATAGTTACTAAATGCAAATCAAACTATATTGGTTTTGGTGCAAAAAATTGTGCTAACTACCTAAATCAGTTATTACTAAAATATGATGCAAGGGAGGTGACAAAGATCGGATCCGTTTAGCGTACCTGGTACCAAACTTAATTTTGTAGACTTGTCACAGTTTACACGAAAAACCAGAGTACCGTTTTTAATAAATAACATCAATTTCGTTATTGCACGTTTGTTTCCTGCACCCTATTTGTGGGCAGGGAACCTTCAATGTTGCGAATTCGACTCGCACTTGACAAATTCAAATTACAAAACTTTTAAATAAAAATGTCGTACGCACTCAACGTCATCCATATATAGGTATAATCATGGCATAAAATAGAATCAGTTTTCATGTGTACAATAATTTTAACAATTTTCTATAAATCATATTCCACAGGCCTCGTCCTCTTTAGGAAGGTTTGAGCATTAATTTTTCAATTGTTCATTGAACTACCCATCCTATTTACACAACCAATCATAACAAAACCAAAAGAAGTCGAAGCCTAAAGTAAATAATTAAGAAAACAATAAACAATTCGGAGGCTACCGTGACCAATCGAAGGGAAGTCAATAGCTGTGACCGAGTCAACACCATGGTTTGTGAGGTTTTCTTTTTAGAAACTTGGTTATAGCAACATAATTTAAAATGAGTGATTTTTTGAACTTTTATGGACGTTTTTAAAATGTTTGAGTATTTTTAATAGTTAAACAATTTATTAAATATTTAATTATTCATTTAAAAAAAATGTTTGTGTTTACAAACATACAAATGATATGCACAAAGACACCCAGACAAGCATTCGTGGATCACACAAATGCTTGTCCTATGCGGGGATCGAAGCCGAGACACAACGCGCACATTGGATTTAGCCTGGTGCAACAACCACTCGGGTATCCGTGCGGTCTACAATTAAAACGAGTTAACTTGTAACACTTGCTGCATTTGAATTGTAAAGAATAGTGTATCAGTGCAAATAAGCCGTACTGAAAATGCGAAACAACTTGAATACAAAAAAATAAGTCATGTTACTTACACTTTAAAACAAAGTTTGAATGTAAATACATCATCAACTTAATGGATTTACTATGATTATGGAAGTGTGACGGCGCAATAAAAGACGAGGAGTGGAGTATCTTTCTTAGATAATATTACTTTAAGGCCCGGTGGCCTCTTTCGGTATATTATACGAGTATGTTCACCACCTATGAGTAAACATAAACTTTTCGTCTTTGCCGGAAAATCACGTATGCCAGTTTATGTTTTGATTATTCAAGAATAATGAATGAATGCTTATATTATTCATCTCTTCCCCCGATTGTCTATTTAGCGATTGTTATTTAAATCGAATTATTTATTTTTCGCTATGGTAGTTTCCGCGGTTATTCGACATTTACTGGAAGACAATTGCTATCGAATTTATTGATCGTTCCCAACTATTACTTAACCTCGTTTTGATTTTGTTTGTTTAAGTGATTAAAAATAAATCATCTGTGAAAAAAACATTTGTCTAAATATATTATCATGGTTCAAAAGATACAACTGGGCGACACATAAACAGATAGACGGATAGACAGACGGACGGTAAGACGAACAGACAAGATTAATCTCTTCGTAGAGTCTCGACAATTTAGAAAAAACGGTCAGTCTGAACTGTCTATTGCAAAATATTTTTTTATACACAATGCAAAAGATATTACAATAACTTCGAACAACAATAAAAACATCAAACAAAAAGCAATATTTAGCTTCAGTTTCCTAACCATATCATAATCGATCTCAGGCCTATCGACCTAGACCCTGGACCATTGGGAAATTATGAAAATATTGAGAAACGTCTAGATTATTCTCATGGAAGAACTCTTTTCTTGACAGTGGGTTAGGATAGATATGATACGTATGGTGATAAATGATTTGTTGTTTTTTAGAATACTCGCTATTAACTAAAATTGCACCATGTACTGTTGTCGATTGTGATGTACAATCCAGAATCCAGCTATCTTACTCAGACTACCACGGCAAACTATAGGACTAGACCTCTGCCAATTTGCATCACAACGCCTTTTGCACAATAAAAACAAAATATTTTTTTTCCTTTTCTTGGAGATGAGTGATATTTGGAAGATTAAAATTCATCTTACCAATTCTAAGTTCTTTTTTCTATTCTGCCCTTCAAAAATAATACCAAAAATGGAACACGGAACGCAAATAAAGTGTCCGTTTAAAATTACGTCAACGAACCGTCGAATGCTCCATTTAGCGATTGCAGGCTCATTACATAAATGTGCTAGCGGTAACCCCTCGCTGAATTTCACAAACTTACCATTGAATTGTTACCGACATTGCGCTGTTGATAAATCACTCCAATTTCCAACAATTAGATACGATTCAGAATATTCGTTATCAATGTTGCTTAATTAGTGAACCGTGCTGTTCGAGATTGATGAAAATGCTTGAAAAAATGCGTCCGTTTCAATTTGTCGATCTCTCTGAACAATGTTACAAATTTTAATGACTGCTGTATTACACGATATTTAAGTTCGTTATTAAGAAAAATTGATGACTGCAAAACTACAAAAGCGTATCCACACAAAGTAAAGACTAGCTATCAGTTCACTTAAAAAAAAATACAATTAACACATAGTATTTAAATTATATTCGTTGCATATCTGTTTCAACCATATCGGCTTCTTGCTTCGTATTTGCTTGGCTCTAATTAAAACAAATACTGTGGTCAAACAGATAATATTTTACATTGACAGGACTAGCCTTTCGCCTCGCATTATAACCGCTCTACATGTCGACATAGGACTTGTACAAATTAATACTCAAACCCGCTTTAATTTTAAGTTAAACTAGTATAATTTAAAGTTGTCAGGCTGTAAATGCACTTTAGAATTAAATCCATTTTAACAGCTAGGGCTGGTCAAAATCTCTGTCATCTAGAAGTAACTTTTGAGTTGTATTTTTTTAATTATGCTCAATTTTAATCCGTGTTTGTAGCGGTTTTTTATCTTTTGCGACAAATATTTTTTGCTTTCTTTTTCCATTCGCCGATTCATTTATAACAACCGCGTTTTGTTAAAAAGAAACGTAAAATTATTTAAATTGTCCGATAAAGTAAAAAATACATTGATTTTATTTTATTTTCCTGTTAAATATAAAACTTATATAAGCTACGCCAATGTTATTATCCCTATATAAACAACTCTTACATTGCAATATTTTGGTCAACAAATTCATCGGAGTTCGTAAACCGGTAATTTTGATATACGCACCGAGACTATTTCGCCATCGCCATGCCCGGATTGCCCAACCACAGATAATAACTACCTGTACTGACCACACTAGTTTAGCGAAAGGTACACCAAGGAAATTCAAAATTCCATGTCAAACAATTAATACAGTTCGTAGCCAGTCATATTTTTACCCGTAGTTTCAATAGTGCAGTCATATGGTAAGTATCCCAGGTAAATAAAAACATAGTTGAAAATTAACAACAGAAAAGACATCAACGAGATAAAAATGAAACACTTAAATGTGTTCTCCGTACACCTTATTAAACAAGTAAATGAATGACTATGTGAAATTAAGATAAAATAAAAATATTGATTTTATTTTATTCATGGGTTTTTTTCTGTCATTAAGGTCCATAAAGGCCTAAAGGTTAACGGCACTGCCTACCTCTTACCATTCAATACCTAAATACTGTTACGCAATATGCGATACAATTATACAACATTGTAGTTCGGTCTCAAAGCTACTGAAATCTAAACAGCTGATAAATCATGCGTTTTCACGTAACATACCTTTGGCAGCATCCGGCAGTCTTTGTCCCAGACGTTAGCAATTTATCAGTTTCGTTATCTTTCATGTACCTTTTTTCTTAATTTCTCCATTCAACTGAATTTAGGTGTAAGTGATAAGAGGGGATAGAGGTTTTTTAAGTTTACTGCCGTAACATGAGATTTAAGATTTAAAGTTAGAACAATAAATTGTGCAAAATCACAATCAAATCACTTTCAATATTTTTTGTAAATCATAATATCATTCAAATAGCCATGAACTCTACTCCTGAGAATGATAAATCCGTTAATTTTATTACTGAATTTTGCTCCTTATTAACATATTCTATATATGCTAATATTTTTAAAATACAAATATCTGTCACTCATAACTATAACGTACTATTTTAATCACACGCCACCTCGTAATATATTTTTAGTTATCGCTGTGCGTCCATGACTGGAACCAAACGCTACAAACAAAGCGAACGGCCGCTAAGCAATCGGTCCGCGACGAACGACCGAGGAGATAAAAACCGTTCGGTAGCCTATCGACCTGGTTCAGTCAACCGCCAGCCACCGCCGCGATCCGTGATGTGAACAATGCACATGACCAAAGTCCCTCGTCTACTCCTAGTGCTTCTGTGTAGTGAACTGTGTGCGGCCATTAAGGTCCCAGTAACCTGGAACGATAGTGTAAAAAGTGAAGTGAAAAATGAACAGAATGTGGAATCACCCGTGGAAATATTCAATCCTCAAAATGTGCAAACCAGATCACATAACCAGCAACCTATCCCGATCGAATATTTTGAATATACGGCTCAGAAACCTAAATTTGCGACCGAAATAGCGGCGTTTCATGGCGTGAAAAATCCTGAACAAAATTATAAAGCGTATCCTGTGCAGCCTTACACAGGTAAACAGAAACCTGTGTTGGGTGTTCACCACCTGTTAGATGAAGAAAGGCCGATCTATCATCCACTTCAAACTTACATACATCAAAATAAAGTGTTAAATAGATATGTTCATCCGACGTCTTCGGGCTATGAAATCTTCCACCCATATAAAGCTGAGGAGCCTGCATTGCAAACAATTTACAGAGATCCTGTACTATCAAAAATCAGAAATGATATACAGGATAGTAAAAATAGACTACAAGCCTATGAACAGGCAGCCGGCGAGCCTCATATTTCAGCTGACGAATATTTAGAAAGTCCTGAAAAAACAGACAGAAAATTATTTCCACAAAAAAATGAACCAGCCCCTTATGAAATTCACAGACCTGAAAGAGTACCAGCTTATTACAGAGCACCGACCAGAGACCTTCACAGAGATCATGCACTAAACCAAAAATTCAGACACCCATGGAACCAACAAAATGTGAAAATAAGACCTGTACATTACCTTCCTTTACATAAACACATAGGAAAGTTACGAAACAAACACGCGATGAAATATGACGATGAACATAATGAGTATCCTCAAGTTCCTGTTTCTGAAAATATTGAGAAGCTTCCTGAAGGTTATGATATATATGAAAAAGGTAAACAAAAATACACACAACTTAGAAATAATCTCGATGAATCGGTAAACAACATTGTTCAAAAACATCATCCAGCTAACTATAAGACATTAGAACTTCAAAACAATAGTGATCATAAAAACGAACAAATTGATGAAGAATTTATACCTGTTAAAAATTACGCACAAGTAAGAAAAACTGAGACATATAAGCATTTGCCAAAAACTGCTGCCTTTGATGACGCAGAAACATATGAGGAAATTTTAAATGCACCAAGGCTACGCGAAGCTGTTAAGAGTACAAAGGCTCAAACCGTATACAGCGAAGAAGGTTATGAAGACTCTGCCTACGATCATGCTGGGGAACAAAAACATGCTTCGGATCAAGAAGGTCACGGTGGTTTTCTAAAAGAACACGAAAATAGTGGTGGATTGTACAAAATACCCAGTGTAGCTGGTAAGTACCAAGACGGTGCAGGATCTGAGTACAGAGACAATACCGAACATGGTAAGGCATGGAACAGTAATGATAAAGATGAAGAGGAAGAAACAGAAGCTGAAGATTACTCAGAAATTGAACATGATGAATCTGTTGAAACCGATGCTTATAATGGCGATGATGCAGAGATTGGTAATCGAAATAAACGCGAAGGAGAGGCAGAAACCGAAATTGAAACAAACAATGAAGACAACAATGATGATAGTAGTGAACTTAATCCTACAGCTCACGATAACGAATCAAATGATCCAGACACGGAACACGAAGTTGGTAAACGAGAAGTTAACTTTAAGGTACCAGAAATAGATTTGAATTCAACATTTATCATAAAATCACCTACAACTAAACATCATGAAAAGAAAAATGCACCGCTTCGAAAAAAAGAGAGTTTGAAGAATAAGTATCCATACTATTTTAAAAACTTAAAAGGTGTTCATAAAAATTCACCTTTAAGGTACGCTGAAAATTTAAAACTCATACCCAAAAAATCGAGGGGTGGGACGGAATTTTACGATTCAAGATCGAAACTACAATGTTCTGAGGTAGATGAAGACGTAGACCCTTTACCTGAAAAACTTAAAAATGGAGAAAACCCCACTAATGAGGATGAAGATGACGACGAGGAATCAAAAGCTAAAAGCTTCGATACCGTCAAACAAGTTCCACGCCTTGAAGGCCTCGGTGATAAAATCGATTGTTTCAAAGCAAAATATTTTGGGGAAAATCCTTTGGATAGTCCATTTTTCAAAGAAGACATTATATCGAACCCTGAACCAATTTTCGCTCCAAAATTGTCAACATTCCAACTGAAAAATACTAAAGGTGATACAGCTGAAGAATCTAAAGTAAATAAGGTTATTAGTGCTGCAGATATTTTTAGGGAAGATGCCAAGACAAATATTTTTGATTTACTGGATAAACTGAGGATTGATCAGAATAATTTACATGAAAACCTAAATAAATCAAGCTTAAAATTACACACTGCTCTGAATATAATTCCATTTAATAATGTTCAATCCAACAAAACAGAACATAGTGATGTTTATACTGATGTCCTTAAAAATATACAAAATTCCCAAGATAAGTCTGAAGATATAGCTACAGTTCTATTAAATTCTGAAGTAGTGAAATCGAATGTAACTTACGATTCCTTTCAAAAAAGGGAAGATATTACTAAGAAGCCTCCACAGTTAAGAAAAAAAAGAGCAGCGCCATTTGTGTACGAGCCGTATAAAATAATAAGGGACGGTCAAGTTCAAGATTCCAAGAAAACAACTACAACCAGCAATATCAGCCCATTGATTAAACAACTTCAGTCAAGTGGAGTAGCTGATCGAGTTTCAAGATCTAACAAAGACGATAAACTACCAAAAAAGTCTTTGAATAGTCGCACATATGTAGATATAGGCAGAAAAGCCAGAGCCAAACCTCAAGTTTACAATGGTTCTGACCATACTTTTGTAGATGTGAGTATAGATCAACGTAGAGGTGAACCAAGGTATGAACTGAGACCTTCAAATCATAAAGCGGAGTACACACCAGTTGAAAACAAAAGAGCAATGTCCGTTGTAGCTTATAATGCACAGAAAACTACTGAAAAAAACATTATAACTACTAAGCCAACACCTATACGAGGTAGACAACGCTTTCGATCAACAACAACCACTGTACGTCCTGTATATGACGTAGCCCAATTTATCCCTAAGCCTTTACAAGTACAGAATGTAGCCGCATCAAATTCAGTTAAGAAAACAGTTACAACTGCTCCAGCTTCAGTTCAAGAGAAAGAAAGAAAACAAGACGAAGATTCCGAAGAAGTAGAGGATAGTGAAGAGTATGATGATGATGACGACGAAGAGGAAGAAGATGATGAAGAAGAAGTCCCTACTACTACCACAACGACAACTTTAAAACCATCATTTAGAAAGAGAATCAAATTTACTACAACTACTGAAAAAGTACCAGAGCACAACACAGAATCTGAAGCTCAACTACTTAAACTTGTAACTAGATTCCGCAACTACAAACCAACTGATGAATCCGAACCTAAAGATAAAGTAAAGCCAGCTCCTGAAGTGAAGAAAAATGTTGAAGAGTCTGACATAGCCCTGCCCAAGTACAGGGAAAAGAAAAAGAAGTCGCATACCAGCACAATAGTTACAGACTCCAATAAATATGGAAATGAGGATGAAGACGAAGATATGGAAAAAACTGTTGACGATTTAATAGGTGTGAAACACGATATGAAGGATTACATGCCTATGTATGAAAAAGAAGAGAGTAAGAAAAATAAGCATCATCAATCTCGAAATGAAGAAAATAATGACAGTAGAGAAGAAGAGGAGGAAGATAGTGAAAATGAGGATGAAAATGACGATGATGATGATGATCATCCTGAAAATAGTGAGGAAGAAGAAAGTGGTGAAGATGATGAGGAAGAGGATGGTGAAGATGACAACGATGATAAAAAAGATGATGACAACACAGAACCAGAAATTCAAGCTACAACACCTGAACCAACAAAACGCACCCTTATTAGGACAACAGACGCTCCTCCAACAACAAAGGCAACATTCGTCCACACGACTATTCCTTCCATGCCCTCACGAATTATCAAACCGGAAGGCAGACCTGTTATAACAAGAAAGAAGATTGAAATACACAAAGAATTGCCTGTAAACAAATCGTCGCCTCATATAACACAATTCAAACAGGACATTAAACAAGTTGAAATTATTAAAGAAATTCCTACAACATCAAGAAAGAAACCTCAAAAAAATGCTGAAGTTCTAAATTTGTATAAGGATGACAATTTAGCACAGGAAATTAATAAGTTAGGTGATGTTGAAATATTCCGCGAAAACTTGAACTTAAACGAAGGCCCCAAACATGGTGGAAATTATCGAAAAGCCACTAAAGAAGAATTAAGATTACTCAAACCAAGGGAAAATACCGCAAAACGTGCTAAAGATGCTGAAACTTCACAAAGTGAGACCAATAAGAATGTCGAGCTGGAAGAATTTGTGCCGAAAAGATTGCATGGAGGTAATTTAAAAGCATTAAGCGACACAAAGCGCAGTAGAAGTAGTGACAGAAACTCAAAACTTATTGAGCTAAATGACCCACCAGTAAGAATGCATGGAGGTAATCTTAAATATGACAAAGACAGACGAGGTGGAAGAAGAAGCGAAAAACTAATAGAACTCGACGACGAAGAAGATGATCATTCATCACAAGATGACAAAGAATATAAACCACTGAATACAAGACACGAAAGAATGCATGGGGGGAATTATAGAAGTGCTAAAATAGTAGCACCGCAAGAAGATGACGACATTCAAGTTAAAAGTTCAAAGAAAGAGTCACCAAGGAACGCAGCTTTACTATTGGCCCAGTTCGCTCAGGCTGCCCCGATATTGACAAGTACACCGGCCTACATATTAGATCCTAGTAAACGAATGTACTATTATGTTGATGCCTGAGAGTTAAAAATAAAATGAAAAGGCTCGTTAGTCATTCTGTCCAATCGAAAAAAGTATATTAAGTATTTAGATACATTTGGAACTGCATAATTGCACGACCATTGTTTAACGACTTCGGTGCAAAGTTGCCAACCAGATTTTGATTTAAATAAATATATTAGCTTAATGGTCCATTATTGGTACAAGTCGATAAAGTAATAAAACAAACGTATGACGCAATTTTTATGTAAGTCAAATTACTTATTGAGTGCACTAAACAACGTTTCTGTATTAAGTCCTATTCTCGTTGTAGCTTAAATTGCCAATTAACCGTTGTTAGATTGCTGCATTAAAAACAAAGTTTGTATTTCTGTGTTTACAGCTCGAGCTAATTCCTTATCGACATTAATTTAAAAGTTTAAGTTAGTGACTGCTCTTATTAAAAATATGTCCATTATCTTCGATAACAGAATACGTTACACAATATTTTGAATAGGCAATATGCGTACTATTTGAGGACAATGAATTGAACGTTATAAGAATTAATCTAAATTATTATTTTAGTTTCGTAAGATGGCGATTGGATTTTTCGAAAGTAATTAGTCTATTGTAATAGAAAGTGCCACATTACGTATCGCGGGACAAGAGTCGACAGCGATCGATTGAGTTGTTATCAACATCTGTATTATTCGATATTATTAAATGTACTGTGATAGATATAACTGTTAATGTTTTATACAACGAATTGAACGTATTTATAAAGTTTGTTATTTTTATAAATAAAGTTCAGTGTAATATAATTAGGTTTTTCATTTACACTGGTAACGATATTACTACCCTTGAATCATAAAAAATGTGATTGAGCAAACACTCCCTAAAAATTGTTTTGGAATCAAATATCTACAAGCATTTAAAGTCGTTCATGTAAACTACCTGGTTGACATTACTATTGCATTTAAGTTTCCAAATATAAACCTGTTACAGTTGCCACACTCCCACTTGATTTCCGTAAACAGTAGCATTTGTAACTGACCATAGGCAATTAAACCACTTGAAATGCCTCGATTGGGTCTCAAACATAACCGATTGCGAAATCCCCAATACATTGCCAAAGATCTTAAATTGTATTATCACACAATAAGTTGTCTGAATGCACATCTGGGTTACGTACAAGTGTCCCAACACTCTTTTTGTGATCTATTTCACTATTGAGCTGAGCACGACCGAATGAGAGATATCTTCACGTAGTACATTCAACTTTGGCGCCGCAGCTTTCACTTTTGACAGCACTTACTGCAGCCGGTGGTTTGTTAAGTGTTTTGTGAATTACTTTCTGTCTTAGCTCTGATAAAGGTTTCCGTTTAAGATCAGTGTTATGTTACGAAAGTGTTGATATGTTGGTGTTTACTTTGAGCGGATTCATTTAATGATTATTAATTTAATTATTTGTTTTCTACGTTTTCCCTGTGCTCAATCTTAACAATTTTTTTTCGGTTACGTAATTGCTTTGCTGCTACATCATTTGAACATGTGAAAACATATTAAACAAGTTAACATTGGAAAAATAATAGAACTCCTTTGATTTTCTATTTATTTTAGTGGCAAGTCTTTGAAATCTTACAAATAATGAAACTACAAACAAGCTTAACTTAAATAAATTACAAAAAATAATTTAACAATAAATATTAACAGTATGAATTATTAACATTTCAATTCGTTTTGGTTTCGTTCGATCATCGTAAGTATTCGCATTATCAAAGTAATTATTATTATGTATAAGAACTAGCTTACGTATGGAAGAATTTTATAGACGAGCAGTCAAGACTGATAAGAAATTGGCTGTTGCAATATGTGTCCTTAAGAGGATTTCAGTCTGCCTTTCGTTTTTCTGAGTTATCAATCAAATTATGCTTGAACCCTGTCGTTGAAGAGGCTCGTCGCCCCGTTTTTTTAACTTCAAGTGTCATTGCATGATGTCCAATACAACTATTTAGTCTTCTAAAAAAGAAAATATGTTTTATGCACTTGTCAAATATTACACCAGCAGACATATCGTCTCAATCGCTCGTCTTAAAAAATGATGCATTTCGATTGATACCTTACATATACAATTGATTAAATCATAAATAATATCATCATTTACACTTACTTATTCATTATATTGTAACATCACCTAATCTTATATTTTAACATCTATTATTTCAGTTTTTGCCGACCAACAATATTCGGTTGTGTATTTCTTGTGGGTGGGTTGTTAATGGGTTTCCATTCAGACTCTACGCTGGGTTGATAGCTTGGTTCGACGTCTTCTCTGTCTATTGATTCATCTTCAACTGTTTCTTTATCTTCGTCAAAGAAGTCAATAATTGGATGGTAGTTATAGTTCACTCGTTGACCATTAGAATTAAATTGTTCATTAATATGCAGAGCTTCTTTTGCTTTCTGTCCAGGAAGCGTTGGTTCTGTTGTTAGCGCTGGTAGTTTCGGACCAATAGTTATTCTAGGTTTGGGCGTATTAACAGAAGTGGCTTGGCCGATTTCTGGCTCCTCATAATCACTGTTGTCTTCTATTGTATCTGCTGCACTACTGCTGGGAAACGCCTCAACGGTTTGTGATCCTGATGATACGAGATCGTCTGGTGCACCTGAAATCTTTTTCCTTATCGGTCTTCGTCCTGGTAGGTTCGGTCTGGTAGTCCTTTTGAACTGGCTCCCTGGTAGCTTATACTTTGGTGTGGTGTCCTTGATAAAGTTAAACGATGAAGCAGCGGCTGGAGTTGGAGGTTCCAAATAACTTGGTAAAGTTACATCTTCATAGTTAGATTGGGGTTGTGGGATGGGAGGGTTACGAGCCAATAGAGGTCTTTTAATATGTCTGACTGAAGTGGCTTGGTTAAATGAATCCGGGAAATAAGAGTTGCCATAAGAATCTACAGGGTTTACCGGTGATTCATCATGGTCAATTTGTTTGCTGAAAGGAATACCAGATATTAAATTCTGGTTATCAGTGAATGGCGGGAATGGTTCTAGAGGTTTTTTGTTACTAACGGGGGGCAATTTTCTTTTTGGTTTATGTACGGTTGCTTGTACAGCTTCAAAAGCATGGTTTCCAGTTTCTGACGATAGGTCTTCTCCGGGGAAGTGTTCGGAGGATGTTTCGTGCAGTCGATGGCCAAGAGGTGGGAAGGCCACGCTGTATCCTTCTATGTGACAGGAACAGCACGTTGGAACCTGAAAATTGGGAAACAGAAATTTTAAAATGTGTTTTTGTTATTAATTTCTTGTATTTTCAATAAATTGTTTGATGAATTGAAGAATGCGTTACATTAAAAAACACCTAGAACATTATTTGAGATTTATATACCTTGAAAATATCCATATGAAGACCATTTTGCTGATCCCAAGTCAACAGTCGATGGTAGTTGTAAACTTGAACACATTTTGACTTGAAGTTGTCAGTCAAGTACGTGCACGATTCTTTTGGTTTTCTGAAATGAAATATTAAAACAAATAAATACTTTATCTTAGGTCGAACGTTCTAGATTTCTTGTTATGGTTACCACATCTCACACAAAAGGTTCAATCTAAATTATATTATTTGACAAGACTAATTTTCTATCAGTTGACTACAATCTCGCAAGCGTAGGATCTAATTATGTTGACGCAAGATGTGGACACTGGACGTGTCGCTTAAATGAAAGACATCCGTCTATTTTAATGAGTTATACAGGCCGTTGTGTAAGAGTAAATTAATGGCAGCTTTTGATCAAAACATTGCATAAGAAAACATGTTTTGACAGACAACTTAAGATGACTCATGTCAGTCTAGGACCCTTTTTTTTACTTTTTAATGGAATAGTTATTGATTCATTAATCTATTTAAGTGTCACATTCGGTTAAAATAATTATCATCACAGTTTTATTACGCATCATTTATTTATTGAAATACATAGTTATTAATTATGAATGTGGTACTTGAGCGTTGGGTGATTACTACCTATCGTAACATAAGTACTGCCTTGATAAGCTGTATTTTGGAACTCGCACATTTTTTTAAATAGTTTATTGAAATCTTACTCTTTTTTGTAACGCCTCCCGAACTTTTATATTTAAAGCTTGTGTCGCGAGGGCTTTCAGAAAAATTCAAGTCATATGCACAAGACACTTTAACTTAGAACAAGCATTCGTGGTTCACACAAATGCTTGACATACGCCGGGATCGAACCTGCGATACGGCACGGATACTAAGTATTGTGACAATCCTGAATTTTTTACTCATTTGTGTAAACACATATTTTCTTATCTTCTGTTGTTTGCTCAACACCATCATCAACTTTATTATCACCAATTTAAATGTCATTTAATTCACTTACAAGCACTTCTCCAAGCGCAGTGTCTGCGTGTGTTCCCCAGTGTTGACGATGTACTTCCATTGGCCTGATGTGGCTCTAGCTCGCTGCGGCCGCGCGTACTTCACAGTGCTCGGACACATGAACCCTGCTTCACCAGCTCCAGCGAAGTCACGGTTCGCTGTGTCGCCTCGCCTGGAAATAATGGTAAATATAGTTTTAGATTCATGAAATAGGATGGGAAGGTGAATTGGTATTTAAAAATTTGAAGATATCTAAAGGCGAACAGTATTTTGGTTGCCAGATTAGTTTCGGGCCCAAGTCATGAACTAATCGAGTGAGTGAGTATAAGCATAAGTAGAAAGTAAACCGTTATATTATTTAATAATTAATAATCCTCACGATAGTTTCTATAAAAAAGTATTAAAACATGCAGGAACAACATTTACGTCTTGAGGTTTCATAGAATTGAAGGTAGATCATAAATTAAATCAGTTATTTGGAGCCTAAAAGTTTTTGTATATTAAACACACTTTTGCCTGTTTCAGTTATATCACTTAGAGAAGAGTAGGTAGGTATCAGACTAACCTATTAGATTCAAAGTAATGCTGCTCATTATATTTAGCTTCCTGTGCGGCTGTGACTCCATCAACCACACCTTCCCCAGGGTCCTTGTAGTCTGCCAGCAGAGCCGCCGCGGCTGCCTTGTTGCGTCTTATTGATGATACTATTGCTTCACTGGAATACAATACAAGTATACGTAATTAGTTTAGGGCAGTGCTTTTACGCTGGTTCCATGTGGCCCAGAACTGAGCATCGTTGAAGCATTTGGGGGAGGCTTTTGCCCAGCAATGGAGTACAGTGGGATAAAAAAATGCAAATACGGGAAAAAAGAAATTCCATATAACAAACAGTTCATTAAACACAAGTAATTGCATATAAATTAACAACTACGTGAAAAAAAGTTGTCAACTGGGTTTTAAATGATCAACGTAATTTAAAATATGATCAAATATGGGTATATATAATAAGAAAGTCGTTTTATGAATATTATAACATCTATAACTTTTAATACAAGGATATATGAAAATCGTGCAGGTATTTAGAAAGCTGTTTTATAGACTTTGGGTATTAACAATTAACATTTTGGGTTAGTCTGATGGTAATTGAATATTACACAAGCAGTTTTATGTAAAAACCTATTTGATGCTTATCCACAGCCAATTTTAATTTGAATAACACATATTGTTTTGAGAGTAATTTATCAAAATATTTGTTGTAAAAGTGCAGTTTGCGCTTTCTAAACTTCTATGCAATATTACTAAAATTCACTTGGTTAATTGAATCGTAAATTAGAATTGACATTTTTACTTAATTATATTCATCTTAATCAAAGTGATAAAACGATAACATTATTTCAATAAAGCAAGTCCGTCGAGCATAAAATTTTATCTGCATAAATAAACAATATAATAATCCTATATAAACTTAATAATCAGAAACATATTATTATTAACTTTCTATTAATAAAACAACTCGATAAAAATAAAAGATGGTTATAAATAATAAATGTATTGTGTGATAAAGCTCAATATTCGGATTAACACGATGATAATTTTAATTAAAGCAAACGTGAAATTAATAAGAAGAAATTATTCAAGATTTACTCCAAGGTTAGTTGGCTACGTTTCGTTAGTTTTACGATCAAATGCGTATAAAATTACCCGCCAGATTATAAACAGATTTTTCTTGTTATATAACTATAATTATAACATCACGTACACTTTGTTCAACATTATAATGCTTTTGTAAAGATTGTGATTAGTTCGACAAGATAATGAAGACATTATTTAAAATTTGGATAAAGATTTATGATGGTTATCTCTTAGTAATCAGTCTTTGTGTAAGCAACTCTGGGTGGTGTATGCTTTTTAGCATGATTTGATTTATTTTTGTGTGAGTTTTTAACAACGCTCGTTTTGTTGAAAAATGTAAGTAAGTAAGTCTCGTTAGTTGAGGCGATTTAAAACAACATTCAAAGTTTTCTAACAAACCTGAATACTATAGACTAAACAATATTACAAGTTTAGGAAACAAAGCAACTAAGTAAGAAAGTAGAAGTTGAAACAATAATGAAAAAGTAGACCGCAGATTTGTACAATCATGTTCACAACAATACACACGATTTAGTACCGCATTAATAAAACGTTCACAATAGAGGAAAAGAGGTAGACCTCAAAAACTCGCACCTCATTCTCGATAATGGCGGACACGCGAAAATCACATGACATTCGCAAACCACCAGAGAAACACTTTCGCTAACAGTAACTCTTGCTTTCTATACAATCCTGGTTATGCAACTAAATATCAAAGTTGAAGACCAGTTTATAAAATTTTGGGAAATTATACGAAGTCGGAACAAGTTGTTGAACTGGTTTTGAATTTTCATGCTTGTTAAACATCGTTATTGTGATAATATAGATGCTGTGTTTTATGTATTCATCATGTACAACGGTTTTAACTTCTTTCGAACATTAAAGCAATGTTTGACAGTTAAACTTAACTAATGCATTGAAAAAAGTTTTTGTCATAGGTGTCTAGCGATGAATGTGTTGCTGTATAGGAATAAATGATTTACAACTGTTTTATTCATTACTTACGTGGGGTAATCCTCGGAGTGTAGACACAGCGTATTGGTAAACAGTTCACACTTGTTAGGATCAGCAGCTGATACAGGGAGCTTCCTCGCTGGAGTTGGTCGGCGTTTGGCAATGGACTGTGGGATCGGCGAGGCTGGCTCAGGCGTAGTGCGGCGAACTGGGGGCTTCGGCTGGTAGGTACCGCGACGGAACTGAGCTCCTGAGGATTAATAAATAATAAATATAAATCTTGGGACAACTCACACACGGTTATCTGATCCCAAGGCTAAGCAGAGCTTGTGTTATGGTAACCAGACAACTGATAAACTTACTTATATATTTCTAAATACATACATATTATAGATAAATTACACCCAGACACAGAACAAATGATCGTGCTCATCACACAAACATTTCTTCTGGGTAGGAATCGAACCCACGACCTCCGGTATAGCAGTCAGGGTCACTAACCACTAGACCAACAGGCCAGTCAATGATTATGGATAATTGATGCTATTGGTGGGTGTTTTATCTAATATAGGCTTTAATTTTACCACATTTGACTTAAAATTAAGAGTAAGAATCCCGTTTCCGGGCTTAAATAATTCTTCGAAAACCTATTTTTAGGACAGGAAGTCTTACATTTTTGGCTACTAATACTGAACCAAATTTTCAAAACCAACCTTTTCTATCACTATATCTGTTTAGTGCCCTCAACTTCTCAGCTACCGGCAAGTCTTGGGCCAGCGTCTGGTTCGTAGACTCTGCCATCAAGTCTAATGTTCCGTTGTCAAGTCGCGATACGTTCGTGTATTTGCTGCTTATCTTCGTCACTGACATTGGTGTTGTTGCCTCTGAAGTAGTTGTTGATGGCGTAGTTGTGTTCCTCTAGAAAAATAATTAGAAGATGTAAAGTACAGATACAAATAGAAGTGAATCTGATTGGAAGGGTTCACATTGCCGCAAATTTGCGTTCATAAAAATTCAAATTAATTGAACATTTGGTTGATCTAAATACGAATTTGTACCATTGTGGTGTACTTACTTCATGTGTACGGTTTGAAATATTAGTTTCTCTGTGTATCACATTCTGTACTCTGTTTCCAGTGTAAACTCTATTAGTGTGATTCCTTGGTAATATTCTACGAGATCGCATGGTAGTGAGTTCTACGCCCGTTTCAAATGGTTCATCATCGTAAACCGTGTCTTCTGTGAATGATCGTCTGAGTAACTGTGGTGGTGCTGGTTCGTACGGTATTTTGACCTCTCTTGGTTCCTTCCCCGACCTGACCGCTCTTCGAATAAGATTAGCCATGTCTAAGAGTATGGGTAGCATTAGGTCTGTGGTATTGTCATTGTTACCGAACATTGATCTCACCTGGAAACAGCAAAATGTTTTATGTAGACCAGTGTATTTGTAGATGATGGTGATGAAGAACATGATAGAGTTATGAGAGATCATGGTGAATTGAGATAAGATGGTGGTGTTATGAAATGTATAATAATGACAGACCAAGGAAAGAACCAAGAGAGAAGGCAGGTAAATGTAGAATCGAATATGAATGAAAAGAAGCATTTATTAAAATGTATAAATACAAATTGATACAAAATATTAAATACGTCGTTACGTTAATTGTATTAAATTGGATAAACAATTGAAAACACAGGTTTGTTCTTATATTCTCACATAAAAGTAAACACTTTGACATTGCAGCTGTTTATTTTTATGAGTAATTGTTTAGATATCGCAGCTGGTCGTGCAAACTAGTTTATCATTATTATATCAAACAATGTCCATTTCACGGCCATGGGAAGGCCTAGTTCTAGTTTTTACCCATTAATGTGAGATTAATATCGTGTGCACTACTGTTTATAACATTGTTATCTCCAACTGCGTGCTATGTTGTTTGGAGATTTTTTGACTTTCGTTAATTGTATGCCTTTTTTTAATAAATAAATAAATGTTTTTTTTTCTATTTTTATAGCTACTAGCTATAGGTACGACTAAGTTTATTTTGGATTGTGTAGAAATCGTCATTTTTGTTATTAATTTTAGTAAGAGCAGTGTCTTTTATGGATGGACAATGCATTTCGTTAATTTATATGGCTATCTCTGTCAATGGTAGACCAACATAATATTAGACGCGAATAGAGGTACCGATAAGAGTTTCGCTTTTGTTTTATATTTCGAGTTCCCAGCCGTGAAAGCTTCTCACTCAGTTTTAAATGGTCCCACATTTGATGTGATGATTATTGCAGCCGCACGCGTGTCACAAGCGTTAAAGTAACTTATAACTTCTACTACACACGCTTCATTCGCCTTAAAGTAGAAAATAATTGGTTTCAAAACTGATATTTTGATTACTTAATATGTGCATTTATTTATGGAAAGATATTTTTTTATTGGTATGTGTACTATTAAAAATAAGGCTATCACTGCTTCCTCTCTCCAAAAATATTGATGTGCCCGACAGGGTCCATAATGGTTCTGTATTATTATATTTTTAAGTCCTTTATGTACATCATGGAACGCAATAAATTATTGAGTATTAAGGTTATTTTAGTGTGTGCTAAATAATTCATTTTCTTTTTCTCAGCATTCGAAGATATAGGTGGCTTCTACATATTATTAACTCTATCTAGTTTTATTGATTGATAAGTGTTGTTGATTCACGATTCAAGAGTCACAATTATCATTTCGTCGTTCGTGACGGAACATGAATGGCGTGCGTCGTTTGTCGGGAAATCGTGTGTTTGTTTGTTCGCATGTCTGCTCATGTGTTCCTGTCGGAAACCAGGCTACATTTCGATGTCAAGGTTTTGGTATTTACATACTTCATTAGCATTAGTAGTTATAGCTATAATTTGAACTCAGAAGTGATGTGGTTTTTTTTTTGTAAATCTTTCTTTTTTTGCTAGTCACTTGTTATTGGTATCTTTTTTAATCAACCCACAAGCTTTGGCATAAACCAGCTATTTAGCGCTAATTCTTTGGTAACAGAATCATATTAGAATTCTTTAGTTCCAGCAATGTTGATATAAAATAAGTGACGATCAATGCATATTTCAATTCAAATACCGTGACCTCAGTCAATCACCACACAGGTTAAATAACTCGCGTAATGTAATGTTATCTTAAACGGGTTTAACGCGATCTTGATCGATGCTGTACAGAATGCGACCGCCATGGTTTCCGATTACTTTCGTTTCGTCCACATTACGTCAAGACTTTCCCTCATGGTGCCTTATCTTAGGCCCGTCATTGCGTCAGGCGTTAAGAAAGGAGATGATTCAGATGATTTGGCAGTTTTAAGTTATGTTGGACTTCAAATCAATGGATTAATATGACTTGTTTGTGTTACTTTAAGTTCCTGTTCGTAATGCGCCGTTTTATTTTATAGATATTTCGTTACGTGAATAATATCAATGTTGTAGACAGTTTACGAGAGACTTATCATTAGGAGATTTTTAAGTCGATAATAGATTGTTAAAACGTGCAATGTGCATGATGAGTAAGTTCAAATAAAAGAATGTTTAGCTCTGAGAAAACTCGCGAGACTGAGACCTCCGTACAAATAAGACAAATAAATAAAAAAAAAATCGTTTTACTATATATTTTCTTGACTGCAACAACTGTTTTTAGCCTTTATTTTCACGGTTCATGAGATACAGTCTGGTGAAAAATGAACCGACAGACGGACAGACGTACCTTAATAATATGGATTCGTTTTCACCCTTTAGTCACGTACCACTAAGCCCAAAAAGAATTTGAGAATTTTGTAAGTAATTATAAAATCATAAATGTCGTCATAAAGTTATCATATCTTCATAGTTTACAAAGAATCCGCATTTAATGATTTCTAGTTAACAAGATTAACAGCATAATGTCTCGCTACAATGGTCACCAATTAGGCAAGAAATGTCTTCGTTTACAATCTGATTAATATAGACTGTTTATCACAATGATTTATTATGCATATTGTAGAACGAAACTACCATGAAACAAATAAAAAAAATGTTTGCGAGTCTGTTACGTATGTGAATTAAAACGGCGAAATAACCAAAGAATACAGCAGATCCTTATTACGTGCAAAACTCATGTTGAATTTTCCTCCCTGGGACAGGTGAAGAAGTCAGAATCTTAACGGCTAAACTACAAGAGCACTTCACACTTCACCCTTCCTTTGAATCGGATTATATTGAGGTCCCCATTTTTTTCATTCAAGAAGATGTAATCTATAACGTAGAAAATTTAATCACTAGATTTGATCTGGAAGACTACATTAGCACCAAGGGGTGGGTTTCTGGTCGCTTTTCACTTTTTATCACTTAATTGCATTAATATTAGTTTCAAGTAATGCCTGTATCTCACTAGTGCTGGACAAGCCTTTTTGTAACAAGCTTACTATAGTATAGAAATTAACTGTGAGATTTACCAGAACTGTATTTGTCAGCCGTTGGTATACCATAAAAAAATAAAAATCGCTTCGTACTAACCTTCTTAGTATTTTCTACGATTCCCGTGTCCCACAAAGACGCATTTTCTGTTACATATTCATCGTATAATCTTAAAATAGTTGCGAGTCAGTGAGGTGCGTCAGATTGGATGCCAGTTGCTCGAAGCCGCAACGCAGATTGCCGATATGAAAGCGTGCGTGGACCGTTTTTGATAAATCTGGCTCATCTCATGACATACCTCATATTTTAGATGTAACTTAGTATGGTATTAAAATGTTCGTTTTGGCAAGTTAATTAGTTCGCTGCAACTGTCACGCATTTTTTCGGAATATATGTATTCCTTACATATTTTTTTCTAAAATCATTAACCCTTGTGCAATATTTTGTAAGTAATTTGACAAATCATTTAGATCGAATTAAAAAAAGAGGATTGAAAAGTACATATATCTTCACGGAAATTAAGCTCCTCACACCGATATTGCTATATTCTTAACATTAGGTTTCGTCAGTAGGTATATAACTACAGTTTAGCAGTTTAATGATCGTAGTCTTGTACAAGTAATCTTGATGTGTTAAAAGTTATGAGTTGCATACATATTGGTTACAGTTTTGTAGTTGATGTACGATTTTATTACTTTCTGTTCTGACAATGACATACTTATGCTTCGGTGACAAATATTTTTTAGTGTGAATCAATAATAGTTAGTTAAACCATTAATTGTTACAAGGGTACAATTAGCAACGGTAATCTTAAATAAACTGTTCTGCCTTTAAGGCTTAACTTATCTATTGTTATTTCATAGACTTTTAATTTAAAATTAACTTGTTCAGATGGGCAGATACGGCTTTTTATATGTTTTTTTACCATACCACTTCTAAATAAGTATCTCAAAAATAAGCAGCCAGATTCAAGATCCCTATGGTAACGAATTAGCTTAAAATAATTATGAACTTTCATACCCTAAATTAACGTAGAAATTATATCGAAAAAACATGAATATTTTCCTAAAATATTAAAATGATTATGAAATAAAGTCAAGTTTTGTAAAAACACAAACTTTTTTCAACAAAAGGTTAATAGTTCACTGCACGACGCTTTACGGTACAATTAGTACCAAAAACAAAATTGCGCCAATGTTTTCAACACCTGCCATCACAATGAGGATAAATGGTCTAGATGCCGTATTTTGTCGAAATTCTATCAAATCTGAACTCAATTCTGTAATATTGTCCATTTTATCTAATAAAAATTACTGAAGACATTAACCGATTTGGAAATTAAGTTCGTTTCAACACTGAAGAAAAGTTTTGACAAAAGATTATTTTTTGTTGCTCTATTTTTCCAATGTAAATAATAAACAAAAGACTAATCGAGACGAGTCTACAAATAAAAGGTCGTTAAAGTCTTAGATATGTTTTTCAGTTATAAATCTTGCTATTAACTAGACTTTGTTTCTATAATTAAATATATTGCAATAAAATTACGTATATAAACATCAATACATGACTTAATACGAATGATTACTCTAAATATAACGCAATTAAAAACACTCTTATTTATTTATAGATCTAGTTTAATACTCATAAATACACATAGAAAACTACATTACCTTGAAAACTACACGTAATTAATAACAAAGAAAGTATTGTATCAACAACACACAATGGACAAGGGAAGCGTGTAAATACACTGCGGGACACAAAAACTGACCCAGTTCCTGTATATTGGAGATCGAATGAAATCTTATTCTTGATAACGATGTCAGAACAATGAGTGAGATGGAATGTTTGTCACTTTAATAATGATTAAAGTGCACAAAAAGTTTGACAAGTGAAATTGTTCAACTTTGTTCGTATCACTTCCTATACAATAGGTTTTGTTGCAATTTCTGTTTGTAAATTGATAGTTTTATTGTGTAAACTGAAAGAGGTTTTGTTGCTTATCTTGTTGCATGTTAGTTAATTGTAAGTTTCTATTTCCGCTTGTGATTTTGGCTTAGTTAACTTTTAAAAGAACAAACGCCAATTATTTAATTAATCTCACTTGTCAACTTTAAACGATATTTTATTGGTTTACGAGGTTAAACAGCCACTAGAATAGACCCGCTGTATAAATGTAAGCAAAGTAATATTAGAAACTGAAGCCGACGTAGTTAAAGGCAAAAGAAGAACCTTACTTATTTAACATAAATGGGTATCAGTATCAACCACAGCATCACGATCCCGTACAATGATAGCTAGTCAGTTGCTCAATATTACCAAAACGTCAAATTGACAATTCCAACAAATTGTAAATAACTTGAGCCACAAAACCGCACGTTTATCTATCATTTTAAGTATTTACTTTCGTTAGTTTACAAAATTGTTTGCTGTGGAATCCATATTGCTTTTCAATTACTCTTTTCCTCGGCAATGCTATTTGAATATTTCGAAATAAGATAGGTATCTTTTAGTTAGATATTTCGATAAATTCTTGTAAGTACACTAAACCGTTTAGTTTTACGCAAGCACAATTTTGATGATCAATGTTAAAACAATTGTTACAATGCATCTGAAACATAACATAGTGTAAGTACAAGCTACACAGCTATACCTATTCTTTACGCATGGAATCCTACACAGTCTAGGTAAACATAGATACGTGTGTATTTCCTTAAAGATACAGCTACATAACGGTGTTTCTAGCCAATTAGTTTAGACATAACGTCGGTTCACATGACTAATTACAACACGCTTGCACCAGAGAAACGGAAAAGTAAAAACTCGATAATTGTGCGAACTAATTCTCTCACTACATTGTGTCGCAAAATAATCAAATAAAAATGTGGAACACTTCTGTTGGCCGACAGTGTATTATCGGGAAAACTGTGCATGCACGTTTATAATGAATTAGAGAACTTTATGTTAAACAATAGTGTGATTGTAAGTTGGTTTGTCTCATTAGCTGTATTGTAGAAGGCTTGTTATGCGCATACTTAATTGCATATTTTCCCTGTATAATGGATGCTACTTCCAACTCATGTGTTAACTTTATAGAGTAGTTTGAGTATGGGATACTGTTATATTTACTACTGAAATACGTAATTAGATACCCCGCACTTACATACTCGGATCATTAATGTGGAGCGATCAAAAACTTTTGATACTTTGTTTAAAACTAAATTCAAATTCCATTTCTCTCTAATTTGTCATAGTCTTTACTTCAGAAACGGTGTTACGTTACAGCTTCAGATTCGGCATGGCATTTGGCACAGTTATAGTATTGCGTGACCAATTCTATTAACGACAGGTACACAATACTCGAAATTTGTTAAATGTTTACTTTGTTGACGAGCGAAAGTTGATAAAAATGAAGTATAAAAGCTATGAATACAATAATAAAACAATGGACCGGTTATAAAGGGATTTATATACCTTTTGGAATCTGCATAGATTATTGCAGCTAGGCCTGTCAGGACAAAAACAAAAAAACGTCTGAATACAGAACGCGTTTGTTTACTTAACTTAAAAATATTTCTTAAAACGCAATATGTTGTTAATCTAATTTAAAAAAAAATACAATTAAATATGTGTCCTAATGCAATAAAGCCTTACATGATATAATTATATCATACAAACTAAGCACGAGTTTCTCGAGTAACAAGTTGACTCAAGCAGCCATTAACTCCAACAAAGCAACATTTACAAAGCGCTTGACTAGCGATGACAATATTGAAGTACGCCATAAACAAACGAATCGCGATGGCGACTGTCAACATTTGTGCTAACTTTCTTTAGTATATATTGTTACAGGTTTATTTTAGCAAGTCAATGCCTTGTATAAGAGTTTTGAAAAGGTTATGATAAAATTTAATACGATAAATGAGTAGAAAAGAAAATCTGTAATGCATATTTTATTATCAAAATCATTCATAAGTATTAACTAATTAGGGGATTTAAATATAACAGCCTCTTTGTGTTAACACAAAGTAGGTTAAATCCGAAATAGTTTGGTAAACGCCTACACAGAAGATGTATTGTGACTAAGCTTTGGACATCAGTTACTCTTACACAGATAATATCTCTGTTAAAACTTCTGTATAAGCTTGTAATAGCAATAAAGGACCAACAATAACACCTTAAACAGTAACGCTGCCTTCCTTAGAACTAGTGTTCGAAACTGTGAACAATTGAATAGAAAACCCACGTTTTATTCGGCAAACAAAACGAATCAATGCTCAAAATTGTAACGATTGCTGAAACAATGAATAAAAAGAAAAAGTATGTTTATTGGTCAATTGTATTATTGTTACTGCTAACTGATATTTTATGAAAGGTTTCATTAAAATGAACGACTTTTATTGTTATTTTATGATGACAGACAATGGATATGTTTGATGTGATATGTTAAGAAATTTGTTGTATTTAATAGTCATCACTTGTGAGATATTTACGATTGAGGTAGTTTTGAATATAAATAATTGAACTCTGTAAAATAATGCCTACAAACAACTGTACTATTTGCACAGAAAATTGGACACACGCCAGGTATTTCTTTAGTCATAAATCTGATATTCCTGGGTTCTCTGTGAGCCTAAGCTACATGCGGTTGTTTCGTATAACACAGCACAATTAGAAACTATCGCTCTTTATTTAAACAAATGTTGTCTTTCGCACCAAATGCCTAATTTAAATATTTGTAACGATATAAACTCAGTCAACTTGCCCTATCGCTTCTTCTATCTAAACCCCGAACCTAAACGCCATCGCTAAACAAAATTAAATTGAAATTAAAAACCCCGCTAAAATAGATTTATTCTAGTTGACTTGCTGGTTTTATTCTAAACACAAAATTTACTTGACTGAATACACGAGAATAGAATAGAACCATCTAATGCCTCATTGAACGGATTAACTCTGATAGTATTGTTACGTGCTATTATATGTTTATGATAACCGTGGGATAACTTTGAAGAGAAGTATAATTTAGATTTTCTCAAACGATACATTTATTTGACGGCATTGGTCCGGTCAATGACACACACACAATTTATTTCAAAACGCTTGTTAGATAATAATTACGATTGTTATGAACTAGTTCATTGAAACTGTAATAATGGTTTATTTTGATTCGTAATATATGAATGAGAAGATAATGATGCATCTTTGCTATTCATGTATTGATGTTAAATGAATGATGACTAATATTTTTTTTATTAATATTGTTCAGCAGTGATAGCCTATTGCTATGCCCCTTGGACCGAAGAGTTAAAGGTCGTATGGAATATCGTTATCGTCGATGGAATATAATGAAGAAGCATTATATCTCAAGAATTTTCAGGGATATTTTAAGCATTGCCGGGCTTCTTTTCCTATGTCGGCAAAAAGAAGAATGAAATATTAAAAGTATACTTAGCAGTATTAGGTACTTGGTTACGAGCCCCATCAGACACGTATTAACCGACCTATAGACAACAAGAAACAAAAAGAAAGACGATCCATAACCTAAGCCAGAATGCAAATAACTGTCAATGTTTACAAAAAAGTAAACATTTTTTTCGTATAACCATATTTTTGTCCATTTCTTTTATCAATAAGTATCATAAACTGGTTCAAGTATTTGATTATAGTAATAGAGGTATCTTGTATTTGCTCACAAAGTTATTAGAAGTTAGAAAAAAGGATATTACATTATACTTGCATTTTCCAAACCAACTACAGTTATCTGATAATTCTTACCTGAGCTAGATTCAGCGGTGCTCTACCAGGCGGGGTGCTAACTTGGTTTGCCACGAGTGACGCAAAAGCCACCCTCTGGTTCCCCGACATAGCCCTGATAATGGGCAGAATCTGTGCAAATTTGCCCACATGATCTTTCCTCTCCAACGCCCTCAACACAGCGTCCTTTATCATACCTTCCTTAGCTCTTATCTTATTCGAAGATTTATAATTTTTTATCAAAGTTCTACGAGGTGCACTATTGTAGTCATCCAGTATATCATGGGATCGATCCTCGAATGAGTCCAAGTTATACTGAGGTCTATGAGAATTGATCACGCCTGAAGGCTTTATTATCTTGATAGGAGGCTTCACGACTGTCTGGTACTGTCTCGACTCCTGCGCAATCATCACCTCATCAGGGTCACTGAATTCAAAGTCTCTTAGATCATCGTCTGCTTTTATGAGAACAACGATTACAACGGTAAGAAAAACTCGCGAAAAACGCGCCATTATTATTTTATTTTAATCTTAGTTTGTTACCATTCTATATTACAATAATTATTTAATTTTAAATCATAACACTTCACAAACACATTTTTAATAAAAAATATTGTCAAAAAAGGTTAATTTTTGCGCGTTGATGTCTTTTCCGCAGCGATGCGCGCACGCAGCTCTCCGCGATTCAACTTGAAATGGTAGCGTGCGCTCCCCCACACACGCACACAAACATACTCTCTCGTGTATTTACAGGTGTCGGATAATACCGGAACTGACGACTTTCACCATCTCGAGGTCATTTATGGTCATATCTGATAGCCTTATCATAACACAATACAGCATTATGACACGCAGAAAAAATTAAATGTAAGAGTTCGACTTTGTTGCAGAATGTTGTAGAATCATCTATGTTATTATGTAAGTATAGAGAAAAATGTGCAATTCAATGTGTTATAAGGCTTTTATTGATGATAAAGCATAATTACTGAAATGTACGATGCTTTCACAGTTCGATGGCATATTGTTACGACACCAATTTATTTGTATCGCAAATTGTTGAGCCAATCAATTATGGACCTTACTTTCACAACGTTAAGGTGTAAATCATGTCAATACAATTAAATAAATTAGATAATACTTAAATATTCATCAGAGATATTTAATGGTATGCAAAACTATATAGGAATTATGTCAGCCAATTGTATGACGTTCATAAAATACGTTTTCATTGAAATCCGTGAAAGTAGTTTCGTACGTAAAAGTGAAACATTGATATCAAAATCATTTTAATTGAATAACGATTATCCTCAATATCGTTACCGAGAATATTTCATTATTTACTTCAACTTCAAATATTTATTGCGATCATGAGTAGATACAGATGTTATAAAACTTAAAGGTACATACATGATACCCTGTTAGGGCGCAGCAATACAATTACAGTACTTATAGAATTACTTACTCACTAAATCTTATACACTATTCTATTTATCTTATATATAGGTATATTATACACATCACACACTTATACATGTATGTACACGTATGTATGTATAACATATGTGTACATAAATGCATACACATATATGAATATATGCATATTATATATATTATTGAATTTATTTATTCCTATATTATAATTTCATCATTATAATTTATACATTATACTTATATTATTTATTTTAACACATTTTAATTGAATGGTTTTTTTACATACTTATATCATATTGTTTCATATTTTGGTGGTTTACTATGACAAACATTTAAAAAAATATAGGTACATACGGTAATATTGAATTACCCTACTATGTGTTTGTGATTCATTAAATACCTGTCAAAAGCTTACAACACCATCAGATTTCATTCAACCTGTTTTTGCTAAGTGCAGTTCTATTTACGACGGCGCTTTAAAAAGCCGCTGTACCGCTAATGATATCATCTCTATCAAGATACGTTGCACGTAAAAAAGGGACTCATGCGCATCTCTGCTCTGATTCGCGGCAGAATTAATTCTATATCATTAATAACATGCTTGAAGCATTGCAATCATCATATCAACTCGTTGGACGGTTACCAATGTTAACCATGATATTTTTTTATGTTTCTGTTATATTTGCCTGTTGTTGTTATTGAAGTCAGATCTATCACATATTGCCTATTTCAAAAAGACTGTATCGTCATAAAGTCTATAAAAACGTTATTAAAATACGTACAACATATTTATGTTGGCATTTTATAAATGAAAGAAGGAAATAATTTAAGTAGGTATTAAGAGCTTGCGGTTTGTATCACTTCTTACTTTCTTTGTGATTGCCGCTTTGTTTGCGGTACGTAGAGACTATAGATTTGATATACTGGAGGTGTATATAGATATATATTTATATTTATATTTATAGAAAACATTTTTTCTTTTTGTAGAGATAAATAATTAAACATTTTATTGCTTTGATCTTTGCCCGGTTTTGCTTTCATAGCACTTATTAGTCGGCAGTAAGAATGCAGTAAAAACTGTTGCAGGCGTTTGGTTATACGGTGAATACAGAACGGCCTTGGCCATCTATTGGATTTTCATAACGAGTAATTACTATTACTACTAATTACATTGAATAAAATTTTTGTTCCTACTGTAAAATATTTCCTAATTATTGTCTGCTGTTGAATGAAACTACAAACACTAGCAGTAATTAGGCATGTTTATAATGCTATACTATATGGACAAGCGCAATGACACCGAATGTAAAGGTATTTATATGGAACAAAATGAGGATCTACCTTCTGTTTAAGTATTTCCGTTGCAGTTGGGTGGGAGGAAGCGAAGGGAAATGACGAATGATGTTCTACGCTAAATAATGCACGGTCTCGTTTTTACAACTGCAAAAGAAGAAAGTATATTATTGTGATGGTAAGCCCCCTGGGCTTGGTAAAATGATGCTTGTCTTTATGTCTTATTCTATCTTTGCGTCTCCAATTAGTGATCAGCTTGTCGTAGTTCTCTTTATCCTCCTTTATATTTCCCTGCAGCCAATTTTTTTTGTTCCAGCGACGTTGAACATGATAAGTTGAAGCAAATCTAACCAAAGATGTCGCAAAAAAAAGCCCAACCCAATATATTTCGGCTCTTCTTATCATATTGAAACCCTAGGATTGGTCACTTTCTGAGTCCAGTTGAATCCTTTAAATGATTATTTGTGCCTGCCTGTGTTGCTTCGCATGTATTATAATAATGTAGAAACTATTTCAGCTAAAATAAATATTTACAGAAAAAAAAATACCGTTCGCAAAGCATGAAAAATACAATTTCATTCCTGTAAACGCCGGAAAACGTTCCAAAATTGCGATAAAAAGTTTTTGTCATAGGAGCCATCATCGTAAAGGATTCATTAGTAACACTTTTTGGAATAAACCCATTTAAAAAGCTTAGAATAAAGAATAAAGTAATTCACAAGCCACTGGTTTCTAAATGCACTGCTTGTGGAGGCGGAACAGAACAAACTCCTTTTCAGTTTAGATTGTCCTTTTTATTTACCTTGAATATCTCACCCTTTTCAAAATCAAGATGAAGCAAATAAAAAAACAATACTTTTCCTCAAATTATTTCAAATCATATTAAAAAAATATATAAGCTTTTTAAATTCTTATTTGCAAGTTCCCTCTTCATTAATTTGAACTTAATCAAGTCTTTAAAAGTTTTCTGAAACAAGATTTTTTAGGCTTGAAATAAGAGTCATCCATAAAGTTTCAATACATTTTAATATTTATTTATAATAAAATAATTCTTTTAATCTTAAAACTACATCAGATCTTACTATAAACCAATACTATCATACAATCATACAATTTTTGAGACTAGACAGCGATATCTAACTGAGATATGGGATAGAGAAATATAAAACTGTGAGTGAGTAACATTACATATAACGTGCTTAAGGGGTAGCTACACAATATTCACATTTATAAAATATAAAAAGCGAAATCTGAAACTAACCTTTAGTTTTGACTTTCAAGTTAAAATGGACGCTCCATTTAAATCACCAACGAATAAAGTCATTACAAACAATTTTACTTTTCTACTTTTTTTCAACTAGGTGAAATCAGTTTTTTTTTAACGTATTTGTGTATTATTTTCTAGATAACCCTTAAACACTCACCTTTAAATAATAATATATCTGTTATTATGTACAGCAAAAACAATCGTTACTTTATAGCACCATTGTGATCCAACTTCATTTCACCTGATAAAAATATGATTTTAAAAGTAAAATACCAACATGACCTTAAAAAAATAACTGGAAATAAAATGTTTTTTTTATTAAAATGAGTAAGTAGTTAAAAAAAGGCCATAATATAGAGAATCTAAAACTGAAATTGCCAGTATTAAAAATAAGTGTGCATAACGTCTCACAGAAAACTTGTTCTTATTTTAAACATTATTTTATTCATAAAAAAGTGGCTTTTTACAAAATTGTCCTTTTCCAGCCATTAACTTTGACCCTAAATGATTACGTTACAATTTGTTTGAAATGAATACAGTAATTAATAGTAAATATTCAAGTTATTATGGACCTGTATCAAATGCGGGCTACATACCTATCCACCTATAACACATATACAATACAACATACGTAACAGTTCTTTATTTACAAATCATATGAAAATCACGACATACACTATTATAAAAATACTGTTATAAATTAACAAATTATTTACAATTATAAACATAGTAATCAAGTTACGAAATTTCATTTTTTGTATGAAATTAACACTTCATATGTCATGTCTCCACACTAGTGCAAAATATTGTCGGTGCTGGCAAAAACAGCCGTAATATAAACACAAAAATAATTACAGTTCAGTCGAGTTTTACTGAATCAGTGGGAATATGACGGTATCCAGATGAAATGGAGGCATAACTAAGTCCACAACTATCACTTTCCAAATAAAAAAATCTCAAACTCATTCATACATTTACAAGCGTTTGATACGACTCACAACCTTCGTACTAAAATAGGTTATTTCTTGTCAAGAAACCAATCAGTACATGCACACTTAGTTATGTCCATTTAGCTTTACGAAAGTTTGCCTAAAGCAGAAATATGGTCAATCAGGGACTTCGCTCTTTTGGTGACTTAAATATCACATTCGAACTCCGGTACTCTTTTATTCCTTCCGTCTGGTGCCATTTGGAAGTGATTATCTCTATCCCTTGTCCCCACTCTGGGGAACCCATTGAAACTATTTCTACTGACCAATGGGTTCTCCCGTTCTCTCTCTCTTTCTCTATGAAAACTGGAAGTGGAGAGCTTTCCGTCTTTTCGTTCCGTGAAATTTGTGTCACTAAAGTTTTCTTTGGGGAAATTTCTTTCGTTGAATTCGCCGTCCGAGAAATTTCTGTCGTTAAACGGTACGTCGCGAATGCCAAAGCCTCCCATCCGTGGTGTTCCGATGCCGAACTTGTTTCGAAGTTCCTCATCACGGAAGTTGAATGCTCGGTTCTCGAATTTGGCAGGTCCGGTGGCAAGTCTGTAAAAAATAGGTACCTAAGGTTTATACGTTTCTATTATTAAATTACGATTTATAAGTATAAGACTGGTATAACATTACAAAAGAGGTTATTTGTTTGTGTAAAATATAGGCGAGCACTAAACATGAATGAAAAAACTGTACTAACTCTCTAAAACAGCGTCTCTCCCTATCATACTCGGCAGAGAGGCCTTCATCATCGTTGATGATAGCGGAGGGGTCGCTGTACACTGAAGACTCCTGGTAGAAGGAGTCAAGGTCGACGTAGTTGCCCTCGGCGGGCTCATTGTCGAGCAGATGCGCGAGCTGCGCCTTGAGCGCGGCGAAGCTGGGGCGCTGCGCGGGGTCGGCCGCCCAGCACGCGTGCATGGCGCGGTACAGGGCCGGCGAGCAGTGCGCCGGCCGCTCCAGCCGGTAGCCTTCTGTTACTGCAGCCAGTACCTCACGCCCTGACATCGCAGCGTACGGCGTCGACCCTGCACGCACACACATTTGTTACGGATAATCATTCGATTTGATTGAAACCAAAATCAAAGCTTGAAGTAGCCTCGAAGATTGAATATCACGTTCATAAAGATATTCAAATTTAAAATATCAAATCAAAAAGGGTCAACTAATGTGGTCACTGACTATTTTGTTCCGCCGTTCTAGAATTGACACACTATTGCTAAATGCAAATAATTAAAATTTAATCTATCTTTTTCTTAGTTAAAAAATAAAATAAAAGTTAGCTATAATATAAATCTGAAAAAAAGGTTTTAAAATATATACTGACCAAGAGTAACAATTTCCCAGAGCAAAATGCCGAAAGCCCACACATCAGTATGTGTACTGTGCACATTGTAGAGCAGAGCTTCGGGCGCCATCCACCGCACAGGCAGAGCGCCCCGCGGGCCCCGCGCCCCGGCCGCTCCCGCTCCGGGCCCACCCGTGGCGCCCCCGGTACCACCCGCTCGGGACATGCCGAAGTCAGCCACCTTGCAAAGCTTATTGTGGTCCACCAGCACGTTACGAGCGGCCAAGTCACGGTGCACAATCTGGAATTGTAAAAAGATCCATAAGTAGCTATCAGTCTCTGTAATTTTACTGTGAACTTTCCTTGCTGACAAAAGTAGCTTTGAGTTGTGCAAAGCCTTATTGCAAGTTCCCAATTAAACAGATGAAGTATTTTAACCATAAATAATTATCGTTTAAAAAAAATCATCAAACTTACCCCCTTAGAAGCTATATAGTCCATCCCCCGAGCCACACAGTACGCGAACACTGTGAGGTCTCTAGATGTGAGAGCTCCACTCCCGCTGAACCGGTCAGGCCTGGAGCGGCGCTCTCGCAGGTAAGTGAGTAGCTTGCCACACATCACATATTCCATTATTAGGAGATATGGTTCTGGAAACGATATAAAAAGATATTTGTTGTTTGTTGCAAGTTTAAAATACAAGTGAAGCATAAATGATTAAGATGTGTAAGAACATCAGTGATGCACTTGAAATAATTTATAATGCTATGTCGTTCATACCTTGTTCAGTGCAACAGGCAAGTAACGTGACAACATTTGGATGAGTTCCAATTTTCTGCATGATGTATATTTCATGAAGGAGCTCTTGTTTCTCCTTCTGTGAGGCTGTTTCCTTGATACTCTTTACCGCCACCAGCCGCGTCAAGCCATCGTGGCCATTTAGATCGTCTGCCTCAGCTTTCCATACCTAGAAAAATGATAAAAATCATTATAGTTGGAAATAAAATGTATAAAGCTTATTAAATTCACAGGTCAAGTGGCGTGCATAGATAAATAGAATCGAATAAAGTTCTTACCTGCCCAAAGTTCCCTTGACCCAAAAGCGTTTGTAAACGCAACTTGTTCCTCGGAAATTCCCACTTTTGATCAGGCTTAGTTGGAGTCGGTATTGGTGGCCGGGCAACTGGCGTTATAGGAGACTCCTTTTTAATATCACCATCCTCAAAGTATCCCTCGTATTCTGTGTCTATCTCTTTGGTCTTCTTATTTAAAACACTTCTTAAAACAAAAGCTACAATGGCTGCTACAGGTAAAAATCCTAGCCCGGCTAAAACATAAGACGCTGTGTAAGTTTTCTCTGCTTCAATAACTACCTCCTCATTCTGTGTTGCTAAATCCTCAGTTTCTTCGCCGTCAGTTCTGTTAACATTTTTACCAGCAACACTTTTGGCTGTAGTACTTGCTACAAACACTGGCTTCGAACTTGATTTGGAAGAAGTTCGTGATGTTACTACGAACGGCTTGAATGCTGGTGTGGTGTCTGGTGCCAACGTTGTCGTTAGAAGAGTAGAAGAGGGAGTCGTAGGCAGTGGAGTTGACACTGGTAGGACTGTAGCTCTCTCAGTAGGCGGTAAAGTCGGACCAGGAGTGGTCGTAGTCGTGCTGGTAGTCGTCGGTCGTCTTCTTCTGTGATTTCTAGATCTTGTGCTATTTGTCGCATTTTCGATATTTCTTTGTCGGAATAAACTCGCTAGTCTCTCTGATATTTTCGATTCAGTTTCGTTTTTGACTAATCCTGCTGATACCTTAGTCGTTTGTTCACTGGGTGGTGATGATACTGTATAAGGGCTAGAATTCGGATTTTCAGTAGTTGTTGTTCTGATACGTATTATGTGTTTCGGTCGATAAATTGAAGGTGAGACTGTAGTTGGGTTAGTTACATTAAGAATTACTGCTTTTGGAGTGGAAGTTACATTCGTTTCGGGGCTCACAGACACTGTGCTATTATCGTCTTTGAGATTTCCATCTGTTTTATTTTGACCCTTCATGGAAGATGTGATGGATACTGAAGTTACAACTGCCGTGTATACTGATGTTGATGCCTTTTCAGTTGTAGCATTGGTAGGTACCGTGGAAAGTATAGGAGTGTTTTCAGTGCTAGCAGCAGCTGTCACTCTCAGTGGTCGTCTTCTAATATTAGAATAGTTTCTTGTAAAGTTTCTAGGTGTCGCTGACGTGACATTGAATTTATTTGACAAGTTGTCTCTTGTAGTTAAAGTGTTGTTACGCTTTGTTAAAGTGTCTTTACTTGTTGCCGTACCATTTACCTTACTTATGTCTTTTGTTTGGTCAACAGTACTCTGTGTGCTATTTTCTAAGGTTATATCGGTAACATTTGATTGCGTAGCAGTAGCAGTAGTTGGCGACACAGTGCTGGAAAATTTCCTATACGCATTAACTAAGCCGACATGTCGAGCAGGTGCGGGTCCTTTTACAGTATTTCTTATTTTATTCTTCTCTATATATTTCTTTACAACTGACACGTCCATGTCCTCATTTATTTCCTCTTCATCAACGCTGGTATTCTTATATTTCTCGGTTGCTGAATATCTTGAATTAAACTTTCGCTTCTCTAATGGTGCAACGATAAAATTTACAGATTTAGTCGACGCTGATAGAGATGGCGAGTTAGTGAGATTATCACTTATAGCTTGCCCACCAAGTTTTTGGCCGAAATACTTAAAAGGTGCTATTTCTTCGACGGGTAACTCAGTTTCCATTGGTCTAAAGTGATTATATATTTCATCAGTCATAAATAATGTCTGGTTATCTTTGTCATTTTCAACTTTAACAAGTTTTGTGTTTTTACTTTCAGTACTGTTTGCTATAGTATTAGATTCAGTTTTTTCTTCCGAATCTTTATTTACTGGTTTGGTTGTAGTTTCTTCTTTCAGGATATCGCTTGTAACTGTCGTATTCTCGACTATAGTAGTATTTTCAGTAGCTTCGCTAACTGCCGTGGCTAGATTTGTGTTCTGTGTAACATTTTCGGTGTCGGAATAGTTAAGTAGATATAATCCGTGATTTGATTCATCAACTTGAAACTCCTCTTCGGGATCCAGTTCAACATCTTTATCGAGGTTTTCGAACTTCTCTGGTGGGACATAAACTATGGTACTCTCAGTGATTTCTGGGCGTTCAGGTATTGTGAAAGCCTTATTAATTGCTTCTCTCCGCCGATTATTAATGAACCCAGCTCTACTTTTGTTCTCCTGGTATAACCTGGGTATAAAGAGATGTCGTATTTCATGCGGCTTGACTTCTTGTTTTAATTCCTTTGATCCATCTGATGTCACAAGCTTTAAAGTCGTTTCTGGCTCATTACTTGAGTTATCAAATGTTATTCTCTTCACTGTAGAGCTAGTTGAATCACGGACTTCCAATTGGAGAAAAGTTGTGTTGGTTCTGTAAAAAGAAAAATATAACAAATTAATGTTAAATCGATGACCTGCCTGATAACCTAACTATAATTAAGCATAGAGTCGATTTAGAAAGACTCAAGACTGGGGTAAATTGTATTCGTGCAACCAAGAATATCAGTTTACCTATTCTGCACCATATCTTTAAATGACATTCAACAAAGTGAGCCATGTTCGTATGTACTCCTTATAAAGCAAACTAACCCACTTCACAATCCCTTCACCACAAAAGACAATACTAACTTGTTAGCCTTATGTGCTAATGACGCTAACGTATTGATATGCGTCGCCAGTCTTTCGTTGAGAAGCTGTCGCCTGCGGGCGGCGAGCAGGGAGAGCAGTTGCGAGTCCCTCGTGGCATTCGCACTGCTCTGCGTCGTTGTCCTCCTACCACCACCTGCAATGGATACAAAATTATGCGTTACAATCGTTTGAGATTATTTTAAATGTTTGAATGTTGGGGTAGTATTTAGGTCAGAATACAATTGTATGATGCATATTGACCAAAAAATGTTTTATTCGTCAAAAGTTTTCACAGCAGCATAAACTTTTTCTTAATAAACAACAGCATCCTAAATGCGTTGTTTGATATAACTACCTGTTTTATTATTTTGTCGTAAATCACAAAAACAATTTCGGAAGTTAAACATACATTAAGGCAGAGGTCATTTTTTCAAGTAGGTGCACTTAAAAAAGAGGAACATCCTAAGACCTTGAAACGTGTATAATTACATGATCGGGGGACATCCGAGCAGGCAATTATGTACCATCGTAAGCGACAGATCGCATGATGACCACAATAGATGTAATTGCGTGTAATCAAGTAGCTTTGATCCCGGGGAGCCTTCACCTAGTAAAGATGATATCATGGTTGAGAAAATACTGCTCAGAATTTCTGTTTACTTTGGAGACCTAGGTTGTGATAGTAAATATGAAAAGATATCGCTTCAAATTGTAAGCGATTGCGTATTGGAAATAAGCATCAAATCATAATAAATGAACGGTACCCAAGTAACTTTGTGTAAAAGCTTTTAGTATTGAATATTTCGATATATTTTATTTAAAATTTAAATCAAAAAGACACTGCAGACCTAAACAATATATGAAAATATACATCCAAAAGAAATGCAACTTATTAAACCTAGCAACGAAAACATACAATAATATAGTTCTTTTACCACTTGGTACCTTCAAGTACTAAAACTATCGCCTCCACTTAAAAGCGTGTCATCCATAAACGTTTGCTAACGACACATACGTTTCAATGTCATCACCGACGTTACTGCCTACTCTCACGGCTCGTCGAGTAAAACAATAAGCGTACCACACAATCGACCTTGGCACGGCAGAGCAGAGAAAGTATGCCCATACAAATATGTGTAATCCGCTAATCTTTCTGGTGCCCTGGTACTTAATTTGTTTATTATATTAGCCACGCCCAGCGGGTTTACTCGCGTGATTCCCATAAGTATTAAAAGTCGCATCTATTTATGGTTATTTGGATTCTCAATTTTGTTCGAATATTAACGATAGACGAATTCTAGCAAACAGAGTTTGTATATGGGTAGAAAACATATATTTAGTCTTAGAAGCATTAGCACTATATAGCTATTAGCAAAAGTAATTTTACATAATAAAGAGAGTGAGATTTAGTATTTACCTATTTTTAAAGTTTTGCAAAAACTGACATGATCGTAGAATTGGTTACTGCTACTCAATATGGACAATAGACGTTAAAAAACATTGCTGTCCTTTTTAATGAATCAATTAATATTAAAGACTAATAGCGTCCATTAATTAAACTTAGTTGCTTAAGAACCGTCTACTCACGCATATTCATCGGCCTAGCCCGACTAGTTTCTTAGACCCAAAAGGTCCTTAATTATGACACCATGGCGGGGTTGCGAGTCGAACTGGAGACAGCGATAAATACGTGTGAGTAAACCGTTCTTAAGCAATAAACTTAACTTCTCAATACGGCTGTGTTTAACTCTAATCACCTTAATGTCTAATACGTTCACATAATTGAAATGAAACTACTTTTACGGATTTTATCGCGGTTTAATTTTAGATTTTAGTTCCCGACGTTTCGAAACCTTTGCAGGTATCATGGTCACGGGCAGACTGAGATGGCGTTCGTCTTGACAGAAGATGTTGCTCGTTCTACCTTCATATTTTAATTAATTATTTGTGGTCCGACCTACGCAGTATGAGCTCACTGTGTCTTGATGTCTTGCAGCGCTGCTCTTGGGTTTGGCCTTGAGTTTATTTATTATTGGATCCCAAGTAGGTGATATCTTCCAGCCATCTTCTCTATTGAAATTAGGGTGTTTTTTAATCTCAATAGCCTCGCGAAACATCCTAGGTAGGAATTTGGATTCTTTAGCGAGGATCTGTGGTTGGTCAAATCTAATATAATGGCTGGAACCTTCAGCATGTTCGGCGACTGCAGACTTCGTTGAGCGGCGGTGTTTGACGTCAGCTATGTGTTCTTTAACGCGGGTCCCTATGCTTCGTTTAGTTTGACCGATGTAAGAGAGGCCGCAGTCACAATCTAGTTTGTATACTCCTGCATCTTGTAGAGGTATGTGACACTTGACAGATGGTAAGGACTGGCTAATCTTCTTGGGCGGCTTGAAGTATGTTTTAATTGAAGCTCGCTTCAGGATGTAACCAATCTTGTCAGTGACTCCTCTGACATATGGTAGTACAGCAGGCAAACGATCAACAGTGGCTGGCTTCACTCGGTTTCTGTGACGGGGCCGTGGAACTTGGAGCTTGTTGTCTCGCAGTACTTGCTTGACGTGTTGAAGCTCAGCGGCAAGGTGTCTGTCATCACAGAGTCCGTGTGCTCTCTGAAACAAAGATTTTCCCACGGTAGCTAACTGTTTAGGGTGGTGGTGAGATTCACCGTTTAAGTACCTATCTGTATGGGTCTTCTTTCGATACACGGTGTGACTTATGGTCTGATCAGGATTCCTTTTCAGGCAAGCAAAAAGTTACTCGTCCTAAAAATTCATGAAACTCGTTCCGACCTACAAAATTTAAACAAAACCGTTGAGATCGTGACTAATGATTTGAAAACAGTTTTATCAACTTTCGATTTTAATACATGCTTCGAAAAACTAAACAAGCGCGAAAACACCAAATATCTCGAAAGCAAACAGAACTTAATAAATAAATATGAAAAATTAAATTCAAAATCGAACGCGTCAAACAAAACAATAAACGAAAACGGAACGCGCCCGCCAAACGTCAACCAATCACGCGCAGTTATAAATCTGTCAAAACAAACGTTAGATCCACCGACCGTGCAAGTACTACAAAAAGGTTTAAATTTCGCTGTAACACCGCGTAGAATACCGTACGAGGACATTATTTGCAATGTTGAGACTTGCCTGTTCAACAATAACGTGAGGAAGGAAGATTTGGAGGCGATACGCCAAGATATATCATCTGTTTTACGTCGAAGTGTAGTGCCCAAACCAAACCTCCCTAAAGCCGAACATCTCGCTTTAAAGAACCTCAAAAACAGACAAGATGTAACTATACTCCGTGCAGATAAGGGAAACGCTACGGTCGTCATGGATACATCGGACTACAATGCTAAAATAGAAGATCTATTGTCGGACGCAAGTACATATAAACCAGTGAAAACTGATCCTACCAAAAAGGTGTTAACAACTACCACCGCCTTGGTTAAGAAACACTCCGAAGCATTAAGTCTAGATGTTACCTACTTAATACCTACATGCGCAAAACCACCTAAACTGTATGGGTTGCCAAAGATACACAAACCAAACGCCCCGCTACGTCCTATTGTAAGCCAAATCGACACACCAACCTACAGATTGGCTCAGCACGTCGCGAAAACACTCTCACCACTCAGAGGCAACACTACAGCGTTTGTGAAGGATTCATACCACTTTGTCAATGAGATTAAACATCTACATCTTCATGACAATGAAGTAATGGTTAGTTTCGACGTACAGTCCTTGTTTACATGCCTACCAGTTAAGGATTGTATTGAAATTGTTTCCAAGAAGCTAGCAGAGAACAACCTACCTCTAGAATATGCAGAACTTCTCGAGCACTGCCTCACATCTGGCTACCTACTGTGGAACAATAAATTCTATGTACAAGTAGATGGTGTAGCGATGGGCTCGCCTGTATCCCCTGTAGTCGCCGATATATTCATGGAAGACTTCGAGGAGACAGCCTTAAAAACAGCTCCTTTCACTCCCAGGTTCTACAAACGGTACGTAGATGATACTTTCACAGTTTTACCATCTAGTCAAGTAAATGCATTTTTAAAACATCTCAACTCCATCAATAACAAAATTCAATTCACTATGGAGTTGGAGGATAATAAATCTCTTGCCTTCTTAGACATATTAGTTAAAAGGAATCCTGATCAGACCATAAGTCACACCGTGTATCGAAAGAAGACCCATACAGATAGGTACTTAAACGGTGAATCTCACCACCACCCTAAACAGTTAGCTACCGTGGGAAAATCTTTGTTTCAGAGAGCACACGGACTCTGTGATGACAGACACCTTGCCGCTGAGCTTCAACACGTCAAGCAAGTACTGCGAGACAACAAGCTCCAAGTTCCACGGCCCCGTCACAGAAACCGAGTGAAGCCAGCCACTGTTGATCGTTTGCCTGCTGTACTACCATATGTCAGAGGAGTCACTGACAAGATTGGTTACATCCTGAAGCGAGCTTCAATTAAAACATACTTCAAGCCGCCCAAGAAGATTAGCCAGTCCTTACCATCTGTCAAGTGTCACATACCTCTACAAGATGCAGGAGTATACAAACTAGATTGTGACTGCGGCCTCTCTTACATCGGTCAAACTAAACGAAGCATAGGGACCCGCGTTAAAGAACACATAGCTGACGTCAAACACCGCCGCTCAACGAAGTCTGCAGTCGCCGAACATGCTGAAGGTTCCAGCCATTATATTAGATTTGACCAACCACAGATCCTCGCTAAAGAATCCAAATTCCTACCTAGGATGTTTCGCGAGGCTATTGAGATTAAAAAACACCCTAATTTCAATAGAGAAGATGGCTGGAAGATATCACCTACTTGGGATCCAATAATAAATAAACTCAAGGCCAAACCCAAGAGCAGCGCTGCAAGACATCAAGACACAGTGAGCTCATACTGCGTAGGTCGGACCACAAATAATTAATTAAAATATGAAGGTAGAACGAGCAACATCTTCTGTCAAGACGAACGCCATCTCAGTCTGCCCGTGACCATGATACCTGCAAAGGTTTCGAAACGTCGGGAACTAAAATCTAAAATTAAACCGCGATAAAATCCGTAAAAGTAGTTTCATTTCAATGTCTAACATTCGCGTAAACCTAAGAAACCACTACGTTCACATAATTCCAATCAATCACTAGTTAACAAATCTTCATGATTTATGAATTTCTAATCGGTTCTTTATTGATGTAAATACGTGCGCACGAGTCGACGCCTGGTTTCACTCGGCGCACGCTAGAGAAATCAAATACTAGCTAATACTGGTCATTAAATAGCTGTTCGTAATTTGGTATTGATTGACCTGACGTTGTTTGAATGAAACGATTTTTTTTTAATGTTTAAAAGGGCCGGAGATAGTGCCCTCTCTTTTTTTTCTTTTATAAAACTACGATAACAGAAAATATATTTAGCCTATATAGTTTTAGGTTGTGTTATGCAACCTAAGTTAAATATATGTAGTGACACCACCGTAGGTACATCTTATTTCTAGAACAGAATTATTGACTCGCATACAGATGACATCTCATTCTGAGGTAATTATCACAAAAATTCAATAACTGACAGTTGTATCACAACTTTCACGGGCAAAAGCATGTCTTTAAAAAAACATACATATATGTATGTCGTAAAAATAAAATGTAGAGTACGTTCTGTAATAGTTTAAGCATTAGTACCTATCATTGCATAAAGTTACATAAACGGTATTCGTGCGAAATACTTGGATCAGTTCGTAATCTCACGGTTTTTCAGTAAGTCGCTATTTACTAGTTTTTATCACGATACTGTTTGGCACAAGTTAAGGCATGACATCGACTTGTAAACGGTATATCAAAGAAATATCTCTAGCTAAAATATCTCTAATAAAGTACTTTCAATTTATTTTTGTTACCCATTTTTTTCATTTATTTTAATTAGGTACCAGCCAGATACTTCGAATTAATCGGGGTATCTGGCAAGTTATTTAAGAGGAGCTCGTGGCTAAGCTACAACCGCTTAAGAGATTCGATCACAGGTTAAGCTATGCTTGACGCGGTTGGTCCGTGGATGGGTGACCATCTTTGTCATAACGAGTTCCTCCGTGTTTCGGAAGGCACGTTAAATTGTGGGTCCCGGCTGTTATTCCTACATCTTTGACAGTCGTTACAGATAGTCAGAAGCTGAAAAAGTTTGACAGCCAGCCTAACCAAGGGGTATCGTGTTGCCCAGGTAACTGGGTTGAGGAGGTCAGATAGGCAGTCGCTCCTTGTAAAACACTGATACTTAGCTGAAACCGTTTGGACTGGTAGCCGACCCCAACATAGTTGGGAAAAGGCTAGGCAGATGATGATCTGGCAAGTTATAAGATGAATGGCACTATTTATTTCCCTTTACAATTTTCCTGCCTTTATTGTACTCGTCTTTAAGAATTTACATTTTCATCAATGAATAGATTTATAAACCTATTTTCAGGACCATTACTGTTTATCGAGTAACCGTCCTATTGCCTGAATCGTCAGTCGTACGTTTTACCTATACCTTAGACCATACCTCCGTAGGATAACGGGTGTTCAATCCGTTGCTCCGACCGGTTCCCTGCGGTCTACAACTGTACTAGGTTTCGTAACCATGGCAACCATACCACAGGATGATGCTTATTATGTAATGAAACTGTTACAAGGAAAGAGAGATACAGTTATTAGGTTACAAGCATTGTCTTAAAAAAAAGTTTTTAGATTTTGTTCGTTTGATATCCCGTTCAACTTAACCCTCGTAGCAATCGGTTACAGCGTTAAAATTCCAATTCCAATTCCGTAACAAAACCAAAAATCATCGACATTGATAGAGCGGTTTCGGAGGGATTCATTAATAAGGTTATTTTACTTCTTAATTATGTAGTTTGCAGATATCGATTTTTGAAACATTTTGTGGAGCAACATTATGCTATCTTCAGGCACAAAAAAGTGACATAAAATACCATACTCAAAAAATTAAGAGAAGAAAATTATGAACCAAAAAATTGCTAAATTTGCTCTCCACATACCTACAATCAAAATCATCAGCATTAACACACCTTGATTGGCATTGACCAATCAAAAATGATTACTACTTAACAAATGATATACATTAAAATTTGACTTACAATCCGAAGTGTTACACACCAATTAAGGACCCACAATCACTCGCTGACTCTACACCTAACGCTTATTGACTACAATGTAATTATAATCATAATTTATATTGATTACAGGTTAATGACACGCAATAATCATTCTGTGTCAAGGATTGAACACATTTTTCTTTTGTTTTTAATTAAAATTACATTGACAGATTAAATTACGATCGACAATTATTATAATTCAATACATATATATTTGAGCTGTGTTCACAATAAGTAACCATTAGGATATTATTAATTTAATGAAACTATTGACATTATATTGGATTTCAATATTCGTCAGGGCTTTTTAAGAGTGAAAATTGTAAAAAAAAACTATTTTGAATTTTGAATTAAATTGGATTTTTAAATATAATATTTCAGTAATGGTAAACACTTGACGCGGGAGATTTCGAATACTCTAATAACACAAATAGCTACTATTCCAAAGAGAACACAACAAATTATCTCATTTTGCAAATCTATTAACAACCCTCTACATTTAGTTACAATATTCTATTTCCCACTGATTCAACAACTAAGTATTGACTGAACTATTACGAGATGTTTCACAATAAGTACGCAGCGCTCGCAGTGTTTAGAGCCTTCGGTGTCGGTCGTAGGGCCCGAAGGCTGAGAAAATACATTTGTAACGCGACGCGGTAAATTGTTGCTTTTATATACGTAAAGGGAGATAAGACAGCATAAGGTCATGTGGGGTAAAAGAATAATAATTTATTCACGGATTAAGGACTATTTCTAATCAGTGTAAAATAGTTTTTTTTTTGCTATCATTTTTCAGACATGTAGAAAAGTCGCTGTTGAGTGAAAATCTATTTTATCCATTAGTAAGCCCCTTTTTGAAAAGTGTATTTGGTTCAGCTTTTATGGAGTTAGGAATGCGGTCAGTTAGATTTCAAATTTATGATAAGAAAATGTTTTAAATACGTTAGGTATCGACTACAATTATAAGTCAACAGTAGATATCGAAATCTCAAACTATAGAAGGATCAAATAAAGCAACGAGATTAATGTTGTGGTAACATTTCTCTAAATTTAGCTATACAACATTTTAGGTATCCAAATTAGGAGGTCAGTTCCATCAGCTATGGAGCAGCAATGTGGACCTTTCGCCGGCCAGTCACCAATCTAGTTCACCTACACCAAATACCTAGTGTGCAGTCCACTACCTAAATGATTTAATGAGCCAACTAGGATCTATTTTGTAGGTAAAATTGAATTTGAGCGATTTAAGCTCATAATATTCTGCTGTTTAATGAAAGGAGTTTTTTAGGCTGGCCAGTGAGGCGGAATATTATTTGAAAAGAGACATTGGCTGACGTTTATATGGTGTTGAGTATACATATGTCGTTATTCGCAACTAAGATGTTATACAACAAAAGCTTCTCTTCTTATTATCCCATATATTTATCAAAAAAATATTCTATATTAGTATAACAAAACCGAACGTCCAAAATCTTGAGAGAAAACCTGGATATTTATTTTTTACAGCCTATATACTACACAGAATTGAACGATCTAATAAATCTTTGACTTGCTAGCAGATTGTAAAACAGTTACAAGTTAACGCAAGAGGATCCAATACGCAACATTGGTCCCAACGTTGGTTCCAACATATCACCCGACGTGTTCCCACCATAATTGTTCTGCAGTTCTCAGACATTCGTAATAGATTACATTCCTTTTTCCGCGATTTAGCAAAAAACCTCGCAACATACAAGTTGCACAAAATACGCATTGTTTGTATAACGAAACGTATTACAATTACATTTGGTAATGTCTGGTATGCCTTAATTGTTATCATTGTGATTGATATTAATTAGTCGAAAAGTTTTTTATTTATTTTATTGTGAGTTGAAATCTGTTCGGAGAAATTGTGGGAAAATTTAATGGTATTTGAAAGTGTCACATGGCATACAGTACCCTTGTATACTTCAGAAACAATGGGAACTCACATCCGAGTATTAATAAAAGAATAATATAATATTTTCTATAAACAAAAGCCTATCATATTTCTTTAGAAAACTGTCAAATTCACCACTTTCAGAATGTTTGTCTGGTTAGTACTCTCAAGTCCCTATAAAATGAAATTGAAATAAACGTAGTGAAAGCCTATGGCGTGGTAATAAATGGGGCTTCTAATGTAATAGCGCTATTGCTTCTGCGCAAGTGAATAGCAAGCTCCGTAATAATAGAGAGGTACTTACTCTAGCTTACAATCACACGACTTGTTCGCACCTTCGATGTAGTGATGGGAATTTAAAATATCGATTTTAACATAAAATTATTATAAGTGCAAAATTTTATTTATTTTAATACATTATTACCTATCGAATATTTTGCTAGGTTATGTATTGATGAATCTGTAATAAATTATGTATCGTCAATATCTGTTGAGAGTTCATCGTGTGTTCTTGTAAAAGATATTGAATTAAGCCACTAATTAGTATTATTGTTGATAATCATTAATTACTTAAAAATACTGATATCCCTATTTTTTCCAAAGAACAAAAATAAAAGGAGTATATTGTTGACTAATTATAATTTTATGAATGAAACTCTACACTCAACTTTTATCTGGGGATAAGTAAAGTCGCAGAAAGCAGCTACTAGAAGATATAAAAAATATATTAAACTTCATCGATATTTTTTTAAACTAGTAAATTATCGATATATGTGCATCTCTATCTCCACCTGCACCTACTGCGTGCAGTGACCGGCAATGGGGTCGCCTATGCACCGCGTCGCGTACGCATAGCATGTGTGCAAATATGACACGCTATTAATCTCTATATGTAACAATAACGTTTCTTTACATGTACTCATAGTAAAAATGTAGGTCTATTTGTATTATTTATAATTAAATTATATTCTTTTGTATATCGTCTGTAATCATCACATTCTTTGTTATAATTTGGTCACCGATTTTGAACAAACACCGAATAATCATAAGTCTCGTAGAAATGTATCATAACCTCCTTTTACGTTGGCTCAATATAGTACTATGAAACTTATGTAGTCCCCATTCGTTTTAAGAGGTATTATATTTTATTATAATAGGTGTAACACTAGGGATGATGACTGGGTATAAAAAAAAATCTCATTAGACCCTCAGTTAGATAATTAAAAAGTATGAGACACGTATTTTTTCAGAAAAACTAGAATTGACAAAGATTAACTGCTTTAAAGTTTAAGAGAGGGGGCTTGTGACGTAACGATAGAGTAAAATTTATACTCAATCGTGACGTCACGCGTAAGTTTCATTCACTGTAATTTGGTCAATTTATGTTTGCGGGACAAATTAAAAAATACGTATACATTATTTTAAAAAAAACTAAAAATCGGAGTGCAAAAAAAAAATTGTCATCATCCCTATTACGAATACTTGCAATTGCTCAAATATTTAACCAATACCTACCTGTACGTTCTATAAGACTAAAGTAGTCATAGCCTAGCGATCGCATCAATTTCTGTTCAAATTATACTAAACAATTATAATTGCTACACTGGGTAAAGGAAAGCATCATAATGAAACTAGCACATCTGACTTTTTATCAAGAGCGTGTTTAACAATGTCAGATCCTAAGGGCGGATAATATTCGGACACCAGTATGTAAATTCAGCCATAAGAAAAGAAGATTGCCTTCATCGATTGCAGGCTATTGAAATAACGGAAAGGACAATTATATTTTCAGTTACATTGTCGCCTCTCTAATATTTGATATAATGTCACAAAACCTGTCTTCACTGACAGGACGCCATTATCCATTGCAAAACCAATCTCAGCTGATTCTGAAGCAGTCAGCATGAAATTAAAATATAAAAGGCCACTCGATCCGGCCTAGGGACCTACCAGCACATCTTAAAGAAGAACTGTTACAGTTGGGGAAAAGAGAGAGAAGTATACGTTCTGTAGAGCGCTGTCTCGTTCTTACAAATCCAACACTCATACTTTAAGATGTGAAGGTAGGGGTTCTCTATCGGCGGGTGGAAACGCAGTCTGATTGCTAGACTAAATTGCAGTGCTATTATGAAATATTTAATAGAAACTAAAATTAAAGTTGTATTGTCTGTACCGGAATATTAAAAATTTAATTAAAAAATCCAGTGAGATTCTGAATTGCAATACAATGCAGCTCGAAATCTAAATAAATCAAACGTTTATTTAGTGTTCCTTTTAACAATTGAAACCGCAATTGTATTCAGCTTCAGTTCTTAATGGACAATATTGCAACTTAAAGGAAATCGTTTAAGCCATATGATGTAACTCTAGACAGAACAGATCAATATTTCGTAATTCAATCAATAAATGCATAGGAAACTTGTTTTTTTTTTAAAGCTGTTTGTACTTATTTCAAATCAATCATCGAAACTTCTATTATTTGTTAGAACTATATTATTATCAGGTTTGTTGATTCCTTAAGGTGCGTTTACACTAGAGCAATTTCGTGAGCTTTCTCTTTTAATGTGCCGTCACAGCCACAGCAAGTGTGCATATACCTGCAACTTTTATTGTTCCTTGTTTCTGCAAGTCCAAAATTTCGACGATATGCTACAAATGGTACGTTGGTTCGTTCAAGAAGGTTGTAACAAAACCTCGAACGTTTGGTTCCTGGAAAAGTGAAGTCTAATATCTCGCTCTTCTGTTACAAACAAATATGCTCCATGCTCTGGTCTATGCTCACCCTTAGAGTCTTTCAAATAGTTAAATAGAATGGAGTAATTGATTTTTATTGACCATTAGTGCGAATGGGTGTTCCGTTACACACAATGCCCATTATTGGGCTTTGTTGGCCTTTGTACTTCGTTGAGGTTCCGCAATCAATATTACGCAATGGAAAGTCTTGAGTTATCGGGTTAAGGTAAAAAATAATAATATGTTGAACTTCTATGTAGGAAAAATTAAATAGTTTCAATTCTTCTTACCATTTCAGTGATATTACCCCAGACATTATTTTCAGCCATGTCGCGTCGTCGCATCAAGTTTATTATACAGGTAAAAATATTATATACCTAACACCACTTTCTAGTTGACTGGTAAAACTTTTCACTCACGCGTATGTATCGAAATCGCCCGACTAGTTTGAGATCCGACTGGAGTTGGAGCAGTTCCCACGTAAGTTACTATAAAATATAGTTTTCTACATTTACAGAAACATACTTATGGACTATAGTCCATACACACATGTCCATACACACATCAAAGTATACATGCAGACTTTGATGTATGTATGCAAAATAAAACCTTAAAAGTACTTCAATGAAACGTCGAATAGTTTATGAATAACACTAAAGACACAAAACAAAGCGTTCTGTGGTGTAATATGTATGGGGCCCATTCTCAATATTACGACAGCCGTTCAGAGCTGCGCGTGCGACGCATGCCTATTGCACTTTACATTATAATCTAGTGTAGGGATAAATGGACAGTTCGCAGAAATGTAGGAACACATTCATGCGTTTGTTGTTTTCCTCCTTCGAGTGTAAAAACAAAAAAATGTTTTGTTGAACGGGTTGTTAAATTTTGTTTTGATTGCTTGGAAATTGGATTCACAAAACCTCGTAACTAAAATTGGTCTGTTTACCTTCTTTTTGTAATGTTTATTATGTTGATCAACTAAAGCTAGCACAAAAATTATTACTTGTATAAGAATAAAATAAAGTTGATTTTTCGTTTTAAATTATCTATGAAACACAGAGCTTAATAAAGTTATTTTCGACAAATACATCCATTCGATACAAATATTTAATTAATGAAAATCTACATGAAAATTAGTCCGACTCCGTCTGTACCCTACCCCTTACATCACCAGATAGAATTCCGATACTACCTATTCACATTCTGCTTATCAAGGAAACTCTGTAATTGTTAACGTACCTGTAAACTAATCCACATATACATATTAATTAACAACGTTACCACACAACGAATACCGCGTTCCAATCCAGTGTGACCATACATTCCTGGCGTGGACCCCGAGTGACCTCAACAATATCTTATAGATTGTGCTATCACACGACACCGCGATATGCTGATAATGCAATAATACAAGCACTGCAATTGTTATTGTATGACAAAATTGTTATTATGCCCCATGATGTCATAGATTTGTTCGATTGTTCTCCAATGTAATATTAGTCATATTATATTTAGAATTATCAGTTTGCAGCACTCGTTTCTTTAAATAAATTCTGTAACTTACACGTAGTCGGTTTTTTGTTGAATAGTTTGGTAACATCCAAATAAATAAGGAAGAAATGAAACAAAGAAAATACGCGTAGTAGTCTTCTTCAAAACAAATTACAAATGACACAACAACATATATAACTTAACTATTTACTAATTATTTTAATTACATTTGATATTTACGACCAACCCAAATTACCTACAGAATCTAGCTACTGTAAATAATCTTTATCAACCTAATCCATTATCTGTGTCAGTTATTCCGCGGTACTTTATTATGCTAGGTATCTTAACCTTTGCCCCAAGTAGGAGCCCTACCAACACTTCCTCAATTAAAACTGTTGGAACTATGGAAGCAAGATGGCGCATTATAAAGCGTATAGCGACATCTCTTTCTAACACCTGCAGCAGTCTTACTTTAATAGTAGATTAGCTCTTGTTTCCAATTCGAGTTTCATCAGCGATAACCCAGCAATATGTCCCCACGTATAAATAAAGTTAATGTAACAAATAAATTGTTCTTCGAGACAATTAAATTGCGTCTAATGCAATCGCTACTTCGTGCTTTATCAACGTTTCGTTCACCTGCCCTCGATGTTTTGGAATCCAAAGGAATTTATATTGTTATGCAATCACATTATTTTGTTTGGTCAATTTTATAGTAGAACTTTTTACTGCGTTTACGAAGTAACCGTTAAATCATATTCAGCGATACTTTGCCTTTTTCTTCTTAATTGACTACGCTATTCATGTCTTATAATTCCGCTCATTACCTGAAACAATAGAAATAATCATGAATTTACAAACTGCATGTAAAGACGGATCGAATACATATTTTAATCTTCATTTATTGAATAGAATTAAAAAAAACTTATTACAACACGAACACATAAGAAAAACAATCAGTTATAATTACCAAAGCCACTAGCCACGTTATATTCAGATATAGCCAAATAACTATTTGGAAGCAGCTGTATACACCTGAACTGACATTTAACAGGCGAGGAGCCGCCCAACCAATAATTAATGATCACCAATATTGATATAACGCGTAATAATTGTTTATTTGTAGATATTCTTAAAGATAACACAATCTATTATTACTTAAAAGCTTTTTAGTATTGCTGTCTCGCTTACTCTCAGGCATTGTATATGTTATTAACCTTTTATTTTTATCTTTTAATCATATTTCTATCACGCCTATTTATTATGATTTTTAATGGTGTTTCTTTTTGTAAGTTGTTTTTAAATTGTCTAAACTGTCAGTGGAGGTAACATTGTTTTGACCGGTAAATATTTTTTCGAAACATGAATCATTTTAATACAAATATTAATTTCAACCTTTATTTAAGAAACTAAGTTTACTCCCAACTTACTACTTTAGAACGTTAACCATAAATACCGATTCCATCGACCAATAATCCTCAGGATATGTTATTGCAAAAAATGCTTTACCTTTTTATGATGATCGTGATCTAAATAGAAGACAATAATCTATACTTCTATACTAATATATAAAGCTGAAGAGTTTGTTTGATTGTTTGTTTGAACACGCTAATCTCAGGAAGTACTAGTCCAAATTGAAAAAATCTTTTTGTGTTGAATAGACGAATAGTCTATTCAACGAGGAAGGCTTTAGGCTATAATCCATCACGCTGCGATTAATAGGAGCGAAGATACAATGAAAAATGTGCGAAATACAGGGCAGCTTTAAATCATAACTTATATTTCCTACCCACGGGGACGAAGTCGCGAGCAACAGCTAGTAATGTATAAAGCCACGCAAGTACAGCAATGTTAATAATCTATGACATCAAAATGAATAAACTCTATACAAATATCAATTACGGGAAGTATACTCAGAGTTAACGTAGTGTTTGTTTCCCGCTGTTGACTTTCTAGATTGCTCGGAGTATCGAAGGCCTGCAGCCCATGACCTTTTCCCTTTAACACGCCCTCGCTTTACAGACATGACATACAAATGCTATCGTATCGAGCCCTGATTGCATGGTTAATAGCTTTTTATGCAACTAATAAGGTATTTGACTGTTGTTACACGAGTAATTAATGTGTAATGTCTTGAGTTCAATTTAAGTATTAAAGAATTGTGTACGTCTAACGGTACAAAAATGTGCATTATAACACATTAATTTTGGGCTAAGATAGATATATAAGTAACTTAGTTTCGTGCCGAATTGTTTTTTTTAGATACAAGAAGTGATTTTTAATTGAAAATTATTGTTTATTTCCTCGCTTCACAGTACCTTAAATATGAGAGGAGACTATTTAAACAAGTTGAATAGGTCACTACATAAATTTATCCAAAAATCCGCGACTCTACCATACATTTATTGAGTAGGTTTTCTAATTTGATTCCGAATTATTGTTATTAGATAATCTGAACATATTCACGTAACCGCATAGACTTGTCTGCATACAATTATGTTGTTTAGTTCCAAAAGACACTAACTTCCTGCTTGTCCTATTAAATAAAATTAAATCGTCAGTTTAGTCGTAAATAAAATGCTTTTTACATCCCAATCGCGTTCAAGGCTTAAGTCATTTGCAAATTTTATTTGAGTATATGTCATTGGATAACAGCTAAATAAAATTATAATGAGCCACAATGTCTAAGCATATAGCGAATATATAATTTTGTAGGCATGCTAACCTACAAAATTATATATTCGGTTAAGATAGCAGTCGACCAAAATATTTGTAAAAGAATCTTATCAAGGAGTTCGAAATAAAGTAAATAAAGATAGAAAAATTAAATATATTTTGTTTGCAAAACATTCTTTAAAAAGTTTATTAATTACATCCTTAAAAAAGCAGTCAGAAATAACCTGGCTGTTTTGTATCCATGGTGTAGGTAATTAATTCTATGACTTTATTAAACTATTCAACATAATACCACAGGAAGACATTACTTATCACACCTATAATTGATTAAAAGAATATTAATTTATCTTAATACGATCTACAAACTTCATACATAAGGCCACGCGTCAAACATGTAATGAGGATCAAAGAAACAGGTTTAATCGATCATAATAATAAAATGACCTAGAAATCGAGAAATAATGTTGAATAAAATGCTGCCTTTGTTTTTTGTGTCCTAGTTTTTATTACTCAAATTTTGTTTATTAAATCATTTCAATGTTACTGGTATCGCTGCATACATGGCAGTCGCAAGTGAGACTTAGGTGGGGCGCTATTGATTAAAGATTGCTCTCTTATTAAAAAAAAAACTAGGACTCCCGCTTCAAGGAATTTAACCTATGCCTTGTGTCCAGACTCTAGACAAACATTCGTGGATCACATGCTTGTCCTACGCGGTTTAGTGTGGTCATTTAAACCATTCGGCTCTCCGTGCAGTCAATTACATACATTACAAAACATACCAACACCTCAACTAACAATAACAACGGTAGCTCAAAGTGTGAATAATTTACAAACAATTAACTGCTAAACCTTCACGCGTCCTTATTGGGACTATGATTAATATCACATTAAAAGCGTATCGCGCCCCGCGGCGATGTCCAACACATGACGTACGTTACAACATAAATCTTAGGACAACCACTTATTCCGGCAGTTCATGAACAAGCGAAACATAAGACATAAAGTAGAATTTACAATTGTTATGGTAATCGGACTTGGACTGAAGCTCTTTATTTGGTTGTAAAGATCGGTCTTTATTTCTTTAATCATAGTTTATCGTATAGTAGGAAGATATTTAATTTGTGTACCAAAACAACGACGAAAGCGGCTTTGTTTCGTCGGTTCAGAAGGGCTACTACCGTATTGCAACGCATTGCCATATACCGACACAAAAACGCGGATGACGTAGCAGGGTGGTTTAGGTTTGGTTAGTCAGAGTCTGAAACTACCGAATTCCTCCCCCGAAGGAGTGGGTGTCCATGTAGAAACTCCTGCCTTAGCTAGGAAAAAAGGAGAGCTACTGCCGTGTCGTAAAGTTATAATTATGAAAGAGAGACGTAAGCTGCTAGGTGTTCAGATCTTCAATGATCGTCTACACTGACTTCATCAGAGTTTTCCTATTCGATGTACTGCGGAAAGGGTCCTTGTTATACAGCAAGTATTTTTATGATACCTGAGTGATGTCCGTTCCAATCATGGAGTGGTTTTAATGGATTGAACCTTCCAAATGTATTCTTCAAAGTAACAAATGACAAAAACTACTTAAAAAAATAGTCATAAGTACTAAAAACATGTCTATTTTCTTTTTCTTTGTAGACGTTTTAAAGTATTTTATCCTCGTATCGCGGGGGGCTTAACAAACATTCAAGGCACATGCACAATGCAAATTGAAAATACACAAAGTTCAGAACTGCATGGTCAATATTAGCGTTCGATGTCCTCTACGTAGTGATCAAGTCAGTCACCACCATGACATCAAGGCGAAGTAACTTTAACACAAAGTCGGCACTTCCTTTGTTGTAGTGCTATTAGAGTAATTACAAACATCTGCTGTAATTATTAAAACTGAATGTTAGTGCTTTAAAGCCTTGAGTACACAAAATGTTAGATTTTAAGAAAATTTTAATTCTACTTGCAGTTTAAATTTTCCCTTTTGGTGTCATCCCTATAACTTACTCTAAGCATGATTCAAAAGGTTTTTCAAAACCATTTCTCATAAAAGAACACAGCATTATGAAAATCATTCGAATATTTAAAAATAATCCAAGGACATTACTTAAATCTGACAAGTACTTTGATCTTCGATAGAACTGTACCAAAAATCACTTTTAAATATTCTTAGTCTCTAAAGCGCATCAGCTCAGTACTTACCATATAATTATAAAATAACTCCGGTTCCCATAATACTGTGATTTACGGACACAAGCAATTTGTCACGCGATCACAGTTCTGATACAGTTACAATGTCCTGCCAATGCTAATAGAATCACATGAGCACCACAATGGAGTGACCAAGGTTGAAATGCAAAGGTTTTGAACTGATCAGTGATATTTAAAATTACTTATATGTCACGTTGCTGTCAAATGCTTTTGTTTGGTCAATCTATTGTGGTTCTGGATACCTAACATCCCACAACCCACTGCCATCGAAGTTTTGACGCAGCGAGTCGGACAAGCGTTTATGTGATCCACGAATGCTTTTTTAAGTCTAGGTGTCTTTGTGCAAGTGACTTAAATATTTCAGAAACCTCCCGCGTAACAGAGATCAAATTCCTAAGTGCGGGAGGCGATTTAAGAAAACAAGACTACTAATACAACCAGGTTTATCAAAAAAGAGAAGGGAAACAGCTTTGACCAGTACTTTAAAACACAGGATAATGCCACAATCTTTAACATTGAAAGTAATAACTAAATTATAGTCGAAAAATTTAAACATTGGTTACACGAAAATGTAATAAGCGTAGAAACGCATGAGCAACTGTTTACTATACGGACTAGAGTATTCATTATATGGCTAAGTGTAAATTATACACGAGATTCGACCTTTTGCAACTGATGTAATACATAATTCATTGTTGGGATGTGATTACAGGTTTGCATCTAAGTTTATTGTTGAGACGCCCATCTTAGTGGCCCTGGAGACTGGTTAGTATTTGAAATTTTACGATAAAGTGTGCTGAGAGTATACTAGTACTCGTGTTTTGTAATATTTAACAACTTTAAATAAACAATCATTGTTTCAGTTGTGATGCGTGAAGCTGCTATAGTGCTCTTTCTCACTTTTACAATTACATAGTCTCTCAGAGATCTTAAAATATCTCTGTTAAATTGATCTTTTAATCAAATCAAATCAAAAAGTCTTTCTTTTTTATCATAATCGGAATCTAATTACCATTTTAAAAAATGAAATTATGAACACCTTATTTTATGCGCTAGAAACAAAAACAGTCAAGTACAAATCGGACTTGCGACACTGTGGGTTTCGTACGAAAAGGGTGAAGAACAGATGAACAGAAGACAGCTTGGTGACAAGCGGACGGAGAGAGTTGGGTTTCATTTTACTCTTCCATCACGGAACACTAAACATATACTACACACATAATTACAAACTACATCATTACCATCCTTCTGGTCTCGCTTAAATTCAGGTGACGTATCTAAAACAATTGCCTTTACGTCTACAAAAAATCCAAATCCACTGAATAAGTATCTCTTAAACCAAACCACCTTACTACGAGCCTAAGTATGCAGTATTTACTCAGTTGCTGTCAACATTTCTCACATGACATCCCTATCTAAGATCTGGCTCCACGACAATAGGCTGGACTTAATAAGACTGTGGGAATTGATGTGATCAACACAGGATTCTGGCCATTGTACGACTGTCTTAGGATTTACATGTTATAATATTTTTGTTTGGTTAGAATTGCTATTGTTAGGTATATTATGTGCTTTATACTTACATGTTAATTAAAGTAGTCTTTTGTTTTTTATAGTGCCAAATCTGTGTCTCTTTGTCTTTGTTGTAGCTAGCCGATACAGAGTTCATAGTGACTACGATTAAAAGTTATGTAATTACTTTTTTTTTAAGACTCCCACTTTAAGGAGATAGAACCTTGTGCCACGGGGATTAAACAAACCCTCAAGTCACGTGGATGAAGTCACCCAGACTCAGAACAAGCTTTCGTAGGTCAAACCAATACCTATCCTACGCGGGGATTGAGCTACCACATGGTGGAATACCACTCGCCTGTGGCGGGGAGATATCGCTCTACAGTCTTCAGTTAGGTTTAACTGCAACAACATTTCTTAAAGGAGTTGTAGTGTACCCTCAGACAAGTTATTGAGAGACAAGAGTAGACATAAAACACCAATCGCTTGCTGTGTGCCATTTTGATTTGTCGCTATGATAATTTTATTACCCGTTCAGATTACAAATTTAAAATGTAAATATATTCTTATGATTGCCAACTTTTGATAGGAAATAACGCCTAAGAAATTAGTTGTTCTGCCTTTGAGAAGTTTCTAGGTATCGCTAGCTCTGAGGTCCCGGGTTCGATCCCCGGTCGGGTCAATGTAAAAAAATTAACATTTCTACATTTCCTCGGGTCTGGGTGTTTGTGGTACCTTCGTTGTATCTGAATTCCATTACACAAGTGCTTTAGCAACTTACTTTGGGTTCAGAACAATGTATGTGATGTTGTACGCATTAAAAAAGAAAACTAGATAGTCCATCAAAACTGAATGACGTTCATCATTTATATGCTTTCAATAGTTTTCACCAATAAAACAAATTGTTAAAGTATCTACTGAGGTAGCATTAACCTTCCTACGTTATCTGTTATCCTGGTACTTACGAAACTCCAGCTCTGTTTGCAAAACCCATTCATAATACGCAGAACAGTTCAAAACATTCAATAACAGTTTCACAACATTCACAATAGCTGGCAATAACAATGCAGGGTAATCTCGCATCTTAGATACGGAATCTCATATTCTAAACAAAAATATGAACCTCACCTCGACCTGTTAACAGTACTAACAGATAGGTAATACCGGTCAGTGTCATTCTAACTAAATTATATAAGTGACATGTATGTAACAACATGTTAATAAACGCGAGGTGGTTTGGTGACCCCTACTAATAGTTGCAGAGGTCATTTCCTTGCTATGATTTGATCAGATCAAGGATTGGTACGTATTAGGTGTGCGTGAATGATGTTGTTGGCAGAGCAGCGGAGGACAAATTCACTTGTTCTAAAAGGCCGATAAAGCGTTCCTGACACTTCTGTTTCTAGTTTGGAGTACCGAATATCAAGTGGTTTGAAGGAAAGGGTTTTAGTAGTAACATGGTTAGCTAAAGGCTATTTATGTGACACGAAGATAAAGAAAACACCCATTTAGTTCGAAAAAACACAAAACATTTTTAGAAATATACCATACTTAAAACTACAGAACTCAGTTACGCTATTTAACATAACAACAAAAACATATTTTTTTTTAATAATTCATCAAACCATTTGCAGAAATAACGATAAATGTATTAAACACGAACGATTACCACAATTGTAAAGCATTCGTGGTTCATCCAAAACAAGTAACATCATGCGTACGAGATAATCAACATAATCACAGTTTAACCCAATATTAGACAAAGAAGTAACCTTGCGTTACTCACTAACAAAGCTATGAATAAATAAACATGCAACCGACTGTATTTACATACAGTGCGGGCCAAATGAAAGGGTACCGTGTTGAGTGGAGATTGTACATAATGTGGACGGTACGCCGAGAATGGTAATAGCAAATGGTTTGTTGAGTACTTGGTAAGTCTTTCAACGAATGTCTTTACTTAGCTTAGATTAAGTTGATTTTTTGTTAAGCTGTGATATATCTACAGGTGATAAGCATCTGATAAGAAGGGCTACAAGCTGATCGCTAACCTTTACTAGTTGGTGAGGTACCGCAAAAGAAGATAAATTGCCGTGGTGGCCTAGTGGCATTGATTGGTATGCACGATGTACAGGTTCGATCCCAAAACAGGGTAAGTATCAATGTAAATCTTTCGAACTTCGATGTATTTTCTTAATTGATCTAATGCACCACTTTAAAAAAACAATCTTGAGGAAACCTGGATAAAAATATTGAAGTCTGATTATTACTAATACAAGAAATCCTTTTAGCTTTTTTTTAATAACTGAACTTTGTCGTTGTTTATAGATATCACGATAAGCAGAGACTTAACACACAAGTGTACAACCTCCTTAAGTATAGAGAGGCTTAGTGAATATGCAAATCCACTGTCACAGAGATTGAAATGTCGATTACATATCTAGCAGCGGACGGCATTGAACGTGAGCATATGTGATTGATACCAATATACTGTTTCGAGTTAATCTTATAGTGTTCTAAGAAAACACGGTTCTTATGAGTATGGCGTTTTACTTCAAGATGGCGTGTGTCAATTATAAAGACTTAGTTTGAATTTGGGACTCGGAAAAACCTAAGAAATGGGTACAAGTAAAAACCGTATATTAATACATGTTTTAATTACGTGGAGTACAATTAACGCGCTTTAAGCAAACCCAGCGATAAATGATTAATTCGACGTTTTTTAGGTGTGTGTTCGAATAATTAAGAGAGTACGAATCACTTTGAAAAAAAATAATGAAATAATGAAAAAAAAAACAACATATTTTGTTTGCGTTGGAATCGAACACTGAGAGTATAAATCCATGATTAGAACCGCAAGGCCTTTGCTTAGCAGTGGGATATTTAGAGGCATTTTTTAAGGAATTTAATTGTTCGATTCCGCATACAAATGTACTAAATAAAACTAAGTCAATCATTACCTGTATCAGTAGTAATGTAGGCTTCAATGTCATTTAATTAAATATAATATGCAAACCCCGTAGGCAAAAATACACAACAAATCACACACAATCATCATTCATTAATAATACCAATATACAAAACTGGGTCATAATTTAGAACTTGTTTCAGGTGCCTACTAATTGTCAGATTAGCATACCTACTGAACTTTACATCTAGTATTGTAGATTGTAAGTAATAAAATCATAAAAACATAAAATCTATTTCGATTACACTTTTTATGATTTGTGGTTCCGCCTGCGTTGATGTCTTTTGTAAGGGTAAAAGGGGTTTTTTCTTAGAGTTGAAGCTATCTTTATACAAATTGTCATCTAAAGCGATCTAGTGGTTTAGGTGTCTACGTTTGAAATGTAACTATACAAAGAAAATAACGTTCGCTTTTAATATAAAGTGATTGTTTTTTGCGCTTACATTTTTTTCATAAACTGGTTTTTGATTAGGGCATTAGTGCATAGTTTTGAATTCGTGACTAACGTAATCAAATGCAAATGTCAAAAACTAAGATAAAACTTTAATTAAAGGTTTTATCGATGCAATCAATAACACTTCTGTTTCGTTTGTTTTGTTTTAGTGATAAAAGGCATACCTATCATAATAATAGTATCAGACTAAAAACGTCCTAACGCTGGTCTAAGGCTTCTCTTTTCCTTTATATTTGTAGTATTAATGCTACCAAAAACTACAATAAAAATAATATAATCTACCCTTATATTCTTTTGCAAACATGCGTGGAATTAAAAAATGTGAGCACAAATACATTAAACCATTATAATGTAAAAAATGTATTGTTGATATCAGGATAAGGAATATTTCTTGGCATTTCATTCACCAATGTTATTTACACAGTGTCAACATCGTTATCTTATAGAAATCAAACTAAAGCCGAAAGCAAACAGGTTATTATCTAGACCGGTTATTAGGTATTCTGGTATGCGCTTTTGAAATTCTAAGATCTAAGTATTGATTTAAATTTTAGTGTTACCTGTCAATGGTTGAACACATAACATGTTTCAGTGCTGTTAAAAAAAACAGCTTTGCGTCATTGCAAGATAACAATAATCTATTGAGCTCAACAATCTCGCCCTCTCCCCATCTTTCCCCAACAAACTTACGAAAATTTTAGTAACAAAATATAAAGGATGCTTGCATACCTAAATCATTTTCTTACCACCGTATATCTGTTGTTTAAATGAAAAAGAAATTGTCATTCAGAAACCACAATCATGTAACCTAAAAGAAAGTTAACATAAAAATAATATATGTGAAAATTATATGTAGAAAGCGTCTTGTCGAACGCATTACGTCGAGTGAAACAACATTAGTAAGAGAAAACAATACAAAAGCAACATAATATAAACATAACTGTGAATGACTATCGATTACAATAACCATAAGCCAACAATATCAGTAGCTGTATTCGATAATAACAATCGGGTGTTGCGACATTAAGGTGCGGTTCCGCGGCTTGTAGCAGATCAAAGCTCGCGAATGATCGTGTGCGACTGATTCAACAATACTAATAAAATACTTTGAACATGAGGTTAACATGAGGTCAGATAGGCAGTCGCTCCTCGTAAAACACTGTTACTTAGCTGAATCCAGTTAGACTGGAAGCCGACCCCAACATAGTTGGGAAAAGGCTCGGTCGATGATGATGAGGTTATGTGATTATACGAATACTTTTCCAATCTATCTTAATAACATTTTAGAAAAATAAATTATGAAGTGAAAAAAAAGCAATAATGTTAGCAAAAAAGCATAATATTTATGTTAATTTTTACACATACTTTTGGTCATCAAAATCAATTATTTTCACACATGGAACTATTACTTAATTTTTGACTCGATTCTTTTTAGATAGAGAATCCGCCCGGCCGTCGTTTGTCGCGTCCACCGCATTCACAGAAACGTACCTTTACACAGCTTACGATCGATGTCTGTAATCGATATCCCCTTGAGCCGATCTACTCGATTGTAGTGGAAATAATCGTCCACATCCTTAGCGGTAGATGGTGTAATATTTTGCGGGTATTATTCAGTTATTACTTCAGAATAGAGATAACATTATGTATTTAGGTTGCTAAAACTTAGCTTAATTTATTGTATCGATTTTATCTATGTTCGTTTTTAGACTTTTAATTGCCATTGCAATTGAACATTAATAACGTTTTCGTAAAAAAAATAACATAAAACAATCCCGTAAAGTAAGTTTGTACACTACTGTAATAAAAATAAATATATATTTACTCTTGATTAACAATAAGTACTTTATCAGAAAAAAAACTAAGTTTTGCTCAATAAATTGCGTGAGAGGATAAACTATTGTTTTAACGACTTTTTGAAGGTATTGTATTTTAATACTTAATTGTGTTTTCCAAGGAATTGGAAATTAATGTATTAATACGTACAGTTGAATAGAAATACCATTTAGTACACGAGTACTCTTAGCAACTGGTATAAAGATTGATGTACGCCACTGTGTATTACTAAAACGGCCCAGTTTTATAAAGCAATATATTTGTATGGATCATTTTTGGTACTCCGCACCCGACTGAAGGCTTCCTTACATTGACTCTATCCTGTTCTGTTCTAATTAATTTCACACCATTTTTTTAAGATGTGATCAGTCACAGAAAACCGTTAGCACTATGAAGTTTTCCTCACTAAATTAAAGTCCTTCCTTAAAGCTTTTATATAAATAATTTATCAAGACATCATTTCGGAGGATCATCAACAAATCTATACTCTTTACTTAATATATAAAGCTGAAGAGTTTGTTTGTTTGGTTGAACGCGGTAATCTCAGGAACTACTGGTTCGAATTGAAAAAATATTTTTGTGTTAAATAGACCATTTATCAAGGAAGGCTATAGGCTATATAACATCACGTTGCAACAAATAGGAGCGAAGATACAATGGAAAATGTGGAAAGAACGGGGAAAATTATTCATCGATTCAAGATCTTCTAACCACGTGGACGAAGTCGCGGGCAACAGCTAGTTACAACATATTTATTCACTGATCTTCAAATTGACGTCTCATTTAACTAATGGGTCATGTATTAACATAAACAGTCACTGCCAAAAACGGCATATTTAATTATTTAGAGGAAACACAGGTGTCTTCCATATAATCGTGTTAAAGGAAATTAGTAGCCGTGTTTTATTTTATTGGTATTTTGTACGTGGGACGTTTATGTTTTTATTGGCATCATCATTGTATTTAGTTAGTAATGATTTGGGATTTTAAAATAAATGTTTTTATTGAATTTTAATTAATTTTAATATGTAGGTGTGATGACTCATTTTATTATTTTGTTATCTTTAACTTTTTGGTAATTTATGATTATGCTTTTTATTGGATAACTTGCTGGTCTTAAATGCATTGATCTATAATGCTTAAATAAATGCAAGTACAAAATACCATCTTGATACAATTTTTTTTAATTTCTTATTAACGTTAACGCTGTTTTATTTCCATCTTAACACTTAAACTTCATTATCAATGAAAAAAGATCTAGGTATATAATTGAACCTAATGAATCAAGTGCCTCCTTGACCCGTGTGCAAAGTATAATGATTCAGAAACACTAACCACACACTAGATGCCTTTTAAGGCTTCGTAAAGCAGTTCGAGATCAATCGTGACGTCACACGGCACGCGTCGCCGTTTCAAGTGTTCTTGTTAAAACAACATTCCGAAAAATGTCACAAAAAGCAAATTGATCGGTACATTGACTGGTGGCCCACGCGAATTGCAAATGTCTCTCTCAATGTGAGAAACAAATATAACAATAACGATTGTTTTTTTTTTACGAAAATATGAACTGAAATATTTTTGAAAAATTCAGCTTAAATTTTGAAACAGTGAATGCAAATAAATGTGAATAAAGGTAATTTACGTAGGAATTCTGACATCAATGAGATCGTTACCAATATTCGTATCAAGTTGTATTGCAACAAATTGCGACATTCAATTAATAATATTTACTCAATGTAAGATCTTAATACTATGCGTAAGTCAGTCACCTTGATAAAGATAAAGTAAACAATAATTTAGTCCTTCTAGTAGTTTCCTTAATGATGGACTTTGCTATTCGAATAATTAGAATATAACAACAAATATATCTGAAAACGGTCTATTTTTTAGTGACATTTTCATTTGAATCAATATTTTTACATACAACATGACATTTAAGGACGACTTTTCCTTAAGTCTCATAGTCATAATTAACTTCAAATATATTTTTTAATATATTGTCTAACGCGTTTTATACTAAGCCTTCCATTAAAGTGTCTTTAGCGTCTAGAATTTTCCTCCAGTATTCCATATCCCTACATTCTTGGAAGCCTGCCACCGGCTGGGACCTGCCGTCGTATAAATCCGTCTCGTTGCGGAGTCGCGTCGTGCGCGCTGTTCTCACAACCGATCAATCGACCCTCGTCTGTCATTGCCGGTGGTCGGCAAATAGAATTGTTATCAATGAGAAGTTGAATATGTAGTGGAGCTGGATATGGTGTTGACGTGTTGAATTGAATGTCAATTTTATTGTCACTCATGTCAGGTGATTTTTATCTTTGACTTCGGAACTTCATGAAATATTCAATTAATTAATTAAGGAGTTATGAGTTATTTATTTCGCTCTAGTGCGTTGTTGTTTTCTACTTGTATTGGGATGAATTGGAAGCTTAATTTATATCTATAAATATGTTAATATGCGTATTCAGTCCGCCAAGAGGTTTATCTCTGTAGAACAGCGATTTGCCAGCAAATTGTACTGCAACTACTCTGTTTAATCGATATTTAGCTATATTTTGGAATTCGCTAACAAATTTTTTGACAATAGAAATCTTATTACCCGGTTGGCTGTTCAAAAAAAGCAGCTACTGTTCCTACACTTATATATCTACGAGCTACCGATTCTCTTTAGTTACAGCCGACTAATCATTGAAACCAACAAATCCACACCTACAATCAAGCAATCAATTAATGAGTTATCAAGAACCCGTTTGATAAAAAGCGCGCATGCCATGTCTGGTGGCTTGCACAAGGGGGGCAACACGGACATCGACAGCCACTGGTCCGCACCAGTTAGTGGGCCGCGACTGACTGGCGCTGCCATGTGGGACAACTTTCCAACCATTTTGCATAAACTACGGACCTGAAAATTTGGAGAGAAGAGTAAGTGGAAAAAATCCTAAATATTATATTATTATTCGGGTAGAAGTTTAGAAGAATTCATTACTAAAATTACCTACATCTCAAAGGATAATTGATGTCTGGAAGGTACCTAAATTACCATTGGTAAGCAAATAAGGTTGATTGGACTAAAGAAATGAGCCTTTTACGTCACTTGTTCCAATCCCGCTGCTGCTGGTAACCGTACTTCAGTTCCTGACTGATTGGAATGTGGAAGGTGATACTAGTCGTGAACCCGAATTAAGTTATCCCAAGTCTGTAATGTTTGTGGTCAAACCGTACGAGCCCGAATAATTCCCAATTACACGGCGTAGTTATTTAAAACCGGATACAATAAAACTGTACTAAAAGGCATAGGGTGTGTTGGACATAAAAGGTTGGCGTGAAATGACTTGAGTGATTACTATGGTCCGTTAACCTGTACCACTGAACCCTATCTCACAGACTTACTAACGTTTATCTCGTTCTGTCAAATTCTGATGTACACGAAAATGAAAATCCCTTTTGAGATCATAAGCAATGTTCTCCATCGTTAAATATATGATTACTTTTTTTTCAGAAACTACAGAAGATATAACTTATACGCTGTTGACAAAGTATTTTCTAGATAAAGCATTATAGTGTTTGCTTATTGCATGTTTTGCTTATTTACGCTGTTTTTGCAGACATTCATTATAATCTAAAATGCTACTGTAATATTTTATTTTGAAAAGAGTAACTTATGGAGTTTCTTGCCGGTTCTTCTCCATAAGAATGACACTTTGGTACCGTGCAACTAGAGTCAGTAATGTTACGTTTTAAAAGTGCCTGAGAAATTTGAAATAAAAACTTTTTTGATTTTGATTTTGATTTTGAGTGAATCCTCTCGTGAAACTACTATTAAAACTACAGATCCTCTTGTATTTTAATAAATTCATTGTTATTTCACGATGTCTATCTTTCCTGTCTATCTTCTTACTTAAGTTTCAATTTGAAAGCTATTGATTTCCCTATTATGTTACAGATTTTATAAATTAACATCTAGTCGTTATTAGCTCTTGTCTCGTTTCCTCTTTTAAACACAGAAATGAAACCTCCTTTGTTATTCGTAATTTGTTCAGACGTTTATTATCTCGAAGCTAACTTTCACTACAACGTCTAATTTTATGTAATTAACACTCACATCACTTTCAGCCTTAACTTGCGGGAAATAGAATTGCATATTCTGTGTGGTTACCTGCAAAAGAAAGAGATGGTCATTAGATTAATTAAGATAACACGCTGCACAAAATGTATGTAATGGATTCAAAAGATTTAGTTGGTTCTTACAATTGTCAGAAGAATTTGTTATGAACTTGCAATATTTTAATTAAGGGCAGAATATATTGTTATCGGTGAATCCAATGGTACTTACATACCAAAAATCTAAGTTTTAAAACACGTTACAAGATCACAATTACGATTTTAAGTCAAGTTAAGATTTTTGTTGTACCTACTCATGTTATATTTTACCTTTTAAGTGAATTTAATTTAAATTATCGCTATATCCGTCACAGTTATTTTTAAACACAAATTTTCATGAATTTCAACAATGCACATTACGCCCAAGGCCGAGAATTAATATTCGGCCGCTGCAATATTCGGCCGCCAGCTCATCCTTTTCGAGAACTGCTCTTTCATGTATGGTTTACACATCGTTCTACTATCTGACAGCACAAATAACAATGCGTACGAATGTCATAAATATCAGGCCATCACCAGCGTACTAATGAGACGAGTATGAGTGACGCAAGATATGTGCGTGCGCATGAAATTATGCGGCGTAATGTACCAGAACATAATACGCGGGTACAAGTAATTTTGTGAATTTTGTAATGTATGTGTGTTAGGTTCGGTTCTTTATAATTATTGGGTGATTTCATGATCATCGGGTTCGGAAAATTCACTATTTGGCGTAGGCCTCCCGTATTTTATTTTTGCTACATTGGTACGAGTATATGGAGTTTAATAGTAAATAAATTGCACCTAAGATTTGGATGTCCTTACTCCTACCTAAACAGATCTGAGTTGAAAAAGTTATAAATTTGATATCATCACAATCTGTCTTCGAATTTTAAGTATCCGAGCAACGCAACATTTGTCTATATACTAACAGCACAAAAAATGTTGACAACCAAATTGATTACTAAAAGTTCAACATATTTCGGCAAATAAAAAAAAAGGAATAAACGATCATGTCCGAGTGAAATTACACATTGATTTTCTTATATTAAACGACTCTAAATAGACTCCACAAAAAATGTTCGGTACGGAACTATATTGCAAAATCTAACAACCCATAACCAAACGTTTAATTTTATTTTTTACAATACATTATTGTACAATAAACGATTCATTCATACCTACAATGGTTTGATACATTATCACAAAAACAATGACTTAAATAAAACCTTATTTGTAGGTTTATAAGGTTGAAATTAGCTTGTAAACAGTTAAATTAATTCGTATACTAAGGTTCGCTATGTTGCAATATGGACGACAAGTTGTAACCGCTTATTGCGTACACGCATGCGTTTTCCAAACGAATTGTTTGAAATAAAGACTAAGACATGCGTAGATATAATTTTGAACTTAATGCTTTTGGACATAAGGTGCAATTTTTTATGATGTTGAATGTGAAAATGTAAATGATCGTTGACGCTTTTCATGGCAGTCATTGTTTAAGAAATAAGAAGATTTGTACGTTAAGTAGATTTTTTGTCTGTTTGTTGCACTGCAAACGTAATGGGACTTTCATTTGGGATCTTCATGGTCACAGATACAATCAACTTATTTTTGATCATATAATGGAATGAAGAAATTAGATTAATTGTGACGTTTGTAGCCTTATGTTACTCATACTTGCAAAATCCATTTTTTTTATAATTAAGAGTTCTTTTTGTAATAAGATGTGGTCAAGTAATTGAACACTATATCCAATTATAAAGAAGAAATACTAAATTACATTGTTGTAAGTAGGTAACTTAACTATATATTTTTTATTTTAATAATCTATTTTCGCACACTTGAATAATTTATAGTGCACAATTGAGCAATAAATATGATTTGATAAATGTACTAGAATTAATGCAGCAATCATCATTTTGCTAATTGGAAATAGCTTTCTTTAAATGTAACCGAGTCACCTAGTTACATCATTTGAAATAGGTATACATAAATCATTGTCGCCACAATAAAACATGACAATGTTCGTAAAATCATAACTGTATTAATCGCAATGCAACGAATGACATAGAAAAGAAAACTTAGAAGGTCAAGTCAGTATGTTTTTTATTTGTGTAAGGTTTTTGGCTTTAAATATTAAGAATTATGGGATTTCTTACCATGCTGTATGACATTGACGCCTAATCTTAAAAAATATTACAGAATAAGGTTCATAATGTAACAACGATGTTTTTCTTTTTCTCGTGATCAAAATGTGAAGTGATTTTTAAGTACTATGCAGTTAAAAACGTGCTTAAATTCCTATATAACCTGACAGACGATGAACTATCATCCCGATAAACTACCAAGCATAATTAATAAGGCATTAGAATAATATACCAAACTCCTTGGTAAAATTGTCCTACATTTCACACTCGGTGTTGTCACGTACTTTTTATGACGAGTCGTCAATTCAACATCAGTTAGTTGGTTTTTGTTTATAAGGCCTGTTTTTGCTATAAACAATTTTATTGCAAAGTTAACCTTCTGCACCTATATTTATATGACACGCACGAATACTGATGAAACTACCGTTGACGATGGTCATGCGCAGATCATTAGTCGCGATTGGCTAATTAGGGGATTACTGGCCGGGCTACCAATTCAACGTAAATTACAGTGCGGCCAGTGTAACTTGGCACGTCCGAATAAAACTACAAAATACCGTTGTCTCTGTTTCACACAACTAGCTTGTATACCTTGATCTCCGTCTTACAATCTTTTATCTCTTTTCCGAAGCGCCAGTTGCATTGGCCGTACTGTAAGACCGTCTTTGTGGAAGCGAGATGCCGCTCTATGCCGTGTAATGCTCCTTCTCCCTTACACAGCTGCAAACGTCTTTGTATAGTTGATACCAGGTCCCCTTGGTTGGTCAGCGTTCACTTGTTGACAAACTATTTATAATGGCCGCCTTAATTAATTAGGCACTCATGGATGGAGATTATAATTATCTTCGCACGATTTAATATAGCCTTTAATTCATATTGATGTCGATGTTGAAAGACAGAATTAATTAGGCGAGAGTTATTTTTCTCAGGCACGCTTTACAACTTTAAAAAAAGTTTTATATATGTTCCTTCTATTGTTAACGTTTATGATATTTTAGGGATATTTACTACTATAAAGCAACGCTTGTTTGATTCGGAGCTGTATTTTATTTAACCCCAAAAATGGTACTCAACGATTTAGGTACGTGCCACCTAGTATTTAATAAAAATGGATCTGTTCGACCTCATATTTTCTAAATGCTACGCTCAGTATTTGTAAGTGCTAATGCGATATTTACATTGAAAAGAAGTTTTATTTTACCTTAATACTAGTAATGACTCAGAAAATTGCAGATACCGTTGTTCCTGCTACCTCATCTATTAACTAATGTAAAGCATGTAAGTGAAAGACTTTACCGTTTGGACGCTGCATATGCAGAAAGAAGACAGAAGTTACATTATTGTTGGAACCCGATTTTTGGTAGAACTTTGGTCATTGAGAATTACTTAAAGTACAAGGAATAGTAGGAAAGTTTACCAGCCATATCAACGGATGATTCTATTCATATTTTCGTTTACGAATGTATGTTTTTTTTTTTCTCTAGCGCACATCAGTTAGCGTCATAGAGTCAGCTTGACACGGAATTTTGATTGTGCGACATTTATAAGTACATCGGGAAACGTCATCAGCAATGCTTACTTAGATAATAATTCCAAAATTGTGATCCCAAAATTAACAGTAACATTTAAAATTATTTCAGAAATGTAAAGTACAGGTACAAATAAAGCAAACGCATCGTACCTTGAATTTTTAACACTTTTCTTTTTCGTGCCCAATGACATGTGAATAACAAATACTACAGAAATCTCCGGTAATTGGGGTCTCAAACACGGTCATACAAAGTGGACCGAACCGTCTTGTTTACATCCGATGTTCGATAAACCTACTAATGTTTGTCTCAATACTGTACTGAGAAATGTGTGTCATTTGAATTAAAGTATTCCTTTTAATTTTAACGAACGTGTTCGAACTAATCGTATAGTAATCCGAATTCTGTAACCAATCGTTACGCAGTTCATTGTATGTTCACTTTTTAGTTTATCCTTTTTTCCGGATAAGAAATCATTAAGCAACTCCTCCCATTTTGGATTGAAGAGAAGAAAATGTTCTTTTACTGTCTAAAACTCAACCACGTTCCTTTCTTTTCCCTTTGTGTTGTAGGATCGTGGTTACCCCTTCTTACAATCTTGCTTCTGAGGCCCCGGATCGCCTCACTTTTTTCAGCCATATCCTTTGTATCCTTTGCCAGCATAACTGGTTCGCAGAGTACCAGGTGTAGTAGGTGTAGTAGGGCCAGGTACGAGAGGATACGATATGCGTAGTTGATGACGAAGAAGTCATCATCATCGACCTAGCCTTTTCCCATCTATGTTGGGGTCGGCTACCAGTCCAACTAGTTTCAGACGAAGAAGTCATGTTTCCTATTTCATTTATATGGGGATTCTGCGGGCTCACAGCCAAGTAAAGTTTGGGCGCAGCATTCGTTTGATTTGAATACGGTCTAATGCAGATATTTGTCGCAATAATTAATATAAATAGCGACAAATAACCTAAAGGCTTTAAACTAGATGAAGAAACTATTTAAACAAGGTAGTCAATTAAGATAAAATATACTATTACCTAATTAACGGTAATTTTGTCGATTTCTGTTCGATAATTAAATGTGTCCCAGATTTTTGGTTTAGACAAAATTCTTGTTTGCCGGAGGGATCGGATTTCAAATTACTCGATGTGACTATTCTTGACATTTTTATTATTTGTATCTATTAACTGTAAAATATTCCAGTTCAAGATATTAATTAATTACTTAACGACATAATTCTGGTCAGACGAACGACATAATATATTTAGGTATTTGTCAGTCTATATCATGTTTTTTTTAAACCAATATGTCTGCATTTTCTCATGTTGGAATTAGAAGATTCGTCAATAGTTCAGACAACTATAAATATTTTGTGCGTGAAGGCATCTGTGACAAATTAACACCTGAATCATGTTCACAACTGTGTTAACTATTACAACAATAGCGTTACACTGAATGCTAAGTACGCATAATTCTATGACGAGTTAGTGATTATTGCGCAATGTAACTGGTAATGTTGCGAAACAATCGCATAATCGGGAATGTATGCAAGCGTTGGTACTTGGCTAAGGATTCGGATCGATGTCCTACATTCGAAAGGTTGGAATTATATTAGTGTTAATCCAGTTTGCAAGCTCGAACCGTGGTAATGTGAATTTAAATACTGTTCAGAGTTACATTAACCATGATTGAATTTGAGGTAATTGTTTCGATGCAGTCAGGCCTAAAATGTGGCTGGAAAACAAAGATCTGTTCTTTATCGTGTGAAGTGCCTAAGGGTGCAAAAGTCTAATAATAACATTGCCCATAACTGGGATACAAAATAGGTAATATAAGAAGATGGATGGTCTATATGAAAATAAGATTCAGAACCATAATAATCAAACGTAACCTTAAAACGATCTTAAAACTACATGTTTTAATTACTTAAAAACTTTCCTTTACATAAATACTTTTAAGGATCGGATCACAAAATGTCAACAAGTTGAACCCATAAGTCAACAGTCGGGAAGTGCCTCGACCTCTGCTCAACCTCAAGCAAAGGTCACATTATATCACTCTGCACGTTTAAATATATACTAAGAGATGATAACTAAAAGTACCGTCAGCAATCAAATAAATATATTTTTTATTTATTTTATATCATATTGTAGTGTGCGTAGTTGTATGTTCTGTAGTGTGTATCTGCTGTAGTAAATGTTACACAAATATTATTGTAATTTCAACTGAATAAATATTTATGACTATCGACGTTGCTATGTAAGAAACTTCGTATAAATTCAGTGACCTTTATGATAGTCAGTGTTCTAGCTGCTTGGCTATGTGCCTTAATTTTAAGAAATAATATTTTTTTTTATTTTTCTGATGTGTCATGTACAAGTTAGTGTTACATTTTAAAAACCATTCGTAGAAATGACTTAAGATAAAAATGAGCCCTACTGTGTTGTTTTTTTTACAAAATTAATCTTCGAAATAGGCTATCCACAGCAATGCTAAAAAATACATGATTATGGGACATCGATGAATAGGTTAAAGTTTTAATCTTTTGAACAAATGAACACAGACCGTGATATACTGTAACATTCGACATACCTACCACCTACTATCTGTACATCCAATGCCACAATAGTTATGAAACACTTACATATATTATACAATAATTCTCACAGCGACGAGGCCTCAGCAATGTCAAATGTTAACAAATAATGTAAAACAATTGTATTGTGTAATGCAATTAATGTTTTAATTAACATTGTGCTTGAATGGTTCACTCGTTGATTTATGAGATAATATTGTTGCCATGGTTTACGGTAAGGTTAGAAAACTGACAGCGAAACAATGATGATTGTTGTTGTTGATTGTCTTCAAGACCATATTCCCTACAAGGATTAGCAGAAGAGAGGACTAGGTTATAAGTAACGTCAAATGGGTGGTAAAGATCAAATAGGTAAGTAGATAGTGGCTTCAGGTAAAATGCAGTATCCAGCTGAGTCTGGTATAACCAAGAGAATTGACTATTCGAATTGCGACTTGAGTCACAGCGTCGGCTCATAATTAGGTAGTAGGTTAGGTAGGAATCTATAGCGTTTTTATCAGTATAAGGCAAATAGACAGGCATTAAATAAATAATTAAAGAATCAAGGAGCTTGTTAAAAAGGCAGAAAATTTATAAGGACCTAGTATTATACAGCCAATGATTTCTATTTCTGAACTTATGCACGCGTAATAACAAATGGGGTTCACGTCAATAAACTTTTCCTGTCAAGTTTTGCTTTTAATTGCAAAAATCAAAACAGATATGCAGAAACAAATGCATTTTCAACACTATCACTAGAAAGTAACATCCACATTTATATTACACGCTGAATAAATCTGGCGTCTATAAGTCGCTTCAACACAAGCATACAGTGTAGAGTCAACCGTTAAGCCAAAACAAATAGCCAGAACGGTCACAAGTCATTAGCAAAAGCTTTCTAAATGAACGCATATTGATGAGCTGTGTACACCCGCCTTTGTTACCTAGAGACTTCTAGATACGGTGCGGTCGACGTAACTTGGCCAGCCCAAAAAAAAACAATGCATCGCCGTCTCGTTTACACTCACTGATTATTCGTACTTCTATCTCAGTCTTACTCTTTTCAGAGGGGTCAATTTATGCCAGTCGTACTATAAGACTTGAATTCGTGAAGTTGATCGATGAGAACTGGGTAACAGCCTTAAGCTCTAGCTTATTAAACAATTGACCTTGCAATTGTAGTTCGTTACTTGAAAATTAGGTCTTGTTTTAATTGGCTGGTTATTTAAATTGTTATTGGTTTTGTTTGCTAATTTTTTGATTAGATCATTATTGAAGTGATTCCGATGTAAATGAAACAATGAAATACAATGAAAAAGTTCCTATTTAAGAATTCTCTGTATCGTAATTTAATTCGCATTGTCTTCATAACTGCTATTGTAAAACTATTACTTCAAATTTTCAAACTACAATAAACAAACCATTACTCCAACAACACGGACTATACCATCAAACTAACAAACGTCGACCACCAAAATATCTACTTCTAAACTAGACAAGAAATGCATGAGGCAATAATGTATATAGATTTAAATGTAACCCGATAATCAATGAGGCAATACTCCAGAATATGCAGTAATACACAATATCTGCTCATACTTCACGCATAATTCTCTGAAACCGGTTCAGCACAATACTATTTGTAAGGAGAACAGGTAAGTACAGTTTGATTTATACAATTACTGGAATTTCGACGCCAAGTATAACAGGTAAGCGTGACACGTTGACAAGTCACGAAAATGGTTTCGATTTCAACATTCCTGAGTATTTAAAGGGTAGGAGACGTGATGACGCCTACCAAGTGCCGATGAAATAGTAATAGGACTACGCAACTTAGGTCAGTAAAAAGGTTTATTGGCAATCTTATAGATTAAGAATGATACAGAGCTTGTGAAATATAAAAAAATATTGCGATCAATATATATTTTGCTCTAAATGCAGGTATACCGTAAACGCAAAATAGATGCAGTTCATCATTCAACTTCATACAGCCACACAAAAATCAAAGAATCAATTCTTAAAAAATATGATTTGTAGCGAGCTTTTTTGTTTTGGTCTCATCGGGTAAATCAAAGAACCCTAAACTTGCTGGAGAAACTATGGGGGTTCAGTCACCTTTTGTTTCCAACGTCAGATCTATGTGATCATAATATTGCATTAGTACTCAATAGACAGGCTTGCAATAATTGAATTCAATAAGCGGAAAGTGGATCAAATAACTCACAAGATTCGATTATAAATGAAGGGACAAGGTGAAAGTAAAAAAATATTATCAACAAAAGAATAAAGTGACAAATGACAAATTAAAACGTCATCAAAAATATTTATAAAGTACATACAACATTAAGGAAATAGATCAACGAACAATCACCTAAACACATGATGCCATTGTAATTGATACATCAGAATCACAACAATGGCACGCTTGTGTCATAATCTATTATCAATGAAAAGCCTGTACCCATCCATTATGACTTCCATCAATAAAGTTAGTAACAACATTGTCTGAAACCATAATAGAAGCTACAATTACATTGCATTACTATTCGTGGATTCCAATACCTTTCTACGAATGATTTCTAACATGTTGGTAGATAAATTATTTATCACCTCCGTCCTCGTGGTTTACTCAAAGGCCTATATCAATTAGGTAATATTGATATTTTGTAATTAAGTTTTCTTCAACCTTGAAATTCACAGTTGTGAACACACTGACCCATGGTTGCGGTTGAATGATTTATATGAAAAGAGTTGCATACTTACCTTTTTTTCTATAGCTTATGCCTACATAGACATAGTAGGTACTATGCCGCCTAGGTCTTAGTGCTGGACTAATCGAAGAGAGATGCTACTAACTTCCTGCTTTCCTATTACATTACTGCATTATGCCAACTTCCACAACAATTATCAGTCAGATCAGTATTTGATTGCAAAATTTGCAAAGGAATATTCTTTGAAATAACAAATTTTAGTACCTTGAAAACTTTTTAAATATTATAATTATTTTCAATCCTTTCGAAAGATTAATCGTCCTTAACCACAGTAACGATCGCCATGACATAATTAATGTTGAGAACAAAGCTACAAATTGTATGCCCACAGATGATATCGCAAAACAAATATTTATGAACATGTTCACCCATTCAATAAGCAGCTATTGTTTATAAAACAATAAGATTATCTTTACGCTAATTGTGCTTTGGAGTGTTCAGGGCGGCTTTGACTGTCTTACGTTTGGGAGATCACGATCTGGTAATGGAGGTTTAAGAGTTCAAGCTGAGGGTAGAGAAAGTCTGAAAATACGATAAAAAATACCAGGCCTATGAATATACATATAGACTAATAAATTAACAAGCCATTTCGTAGTAATATATATTTAAAAACAAATTTCATCAACAGTATTCATACAGAGTATTCATCAACACTGTCATTTGCAACATTCAGCCATTGATCATGACACAATAAAATGGAACCTCAGTGATATCTTTGTTCAATTTCTGGCCAAATGAGAAATATGATACTAAAAGTCACATATTTTGAACTCATCGTGGTCTTCGTCCTACTCAAAAAGAAGAAAAACAAATTCTTTTATTTTGTTCTTTGCCGAAATCATTTCTACATGTTGTGTAATCACTTTCAACTCAGCTCTATTTAACCCACTACCGAAATATGCTACATATTGTAAATTGCCCTATAGTCACTTATTAACCCATCATCGCTGTCTATCAAGCTTCCGCATCTTCTCTCATTATTGTTCGTCCTAAATTGAACGCCGTTGATGGATTCTAGCTAATCACATGATTGAGCCATGACATCATCCTTAACGACATCACAATACAAACACAGACCAATCTAATTAGACACGTCTTGTTCTGTGGTATAATAATGATTCTATTGGTATAGGTAAGTGATTAGACGCGCACTTGCAGTTTCCTTATGATGCAAATATTTGCTAATAACAATAATCCGATTGTTATTAAATTATTCGAAAGATTTTCAAAAAAATGTGCAAATATCTTGAAGTTGGTAATGTCAATGTTTGAAAGTGAGCAGCTCATATATTTTGGAGAGTGTTTTGTCTTTGCTTCGAACTGAAGAGTATCCGAAAACTGAACAATAAGATGCAATTTTTAAACCGAATCAATGGCATCTCAATAGCCTAAAGGACCCATATTTAAAAAATAATTTCGTTAGAAGGAAAAACAATTCCAAAAACACTCCACCCATAATCACTTCCCCACCTACAACGAGTAGCGATTTGAGAATAATTCGCAGCGCAATCAGGCATTCTCTCACATTCCGGGCGAGCCTAACGCTGCTATCAATTCAGTGAACTTTACCCGCGGGCGGGTCTTGTTACTGCTTATCTTAATGTTATCATTTAATAAGCACTAAAGATAGTTGTTTTTTGGTATCTTAAATTGTCCATTACAAATTGATGTATGGGTAAAGGAATTAATGTGTGGATAAGAAATGTGTATGACATACTGTTAAAGAAGTGGTGGAAATGTAGTATCCTTAAAACTTAATCAATATTGATTTACTTAAAAATAAACTAGTAATTACCTGGTAGCATATTTCAAAAAGCCCGTGATGTCACTGTATCGGCAATTTGTGCAGGTTTAGGTATATAAGGACTTCTACTTTTGATTTTTATAAACACACAATTTAATATGCATCCATAAGGCAGCATCCCCCAATTTAAAAAAAGGATCACAATAAAGTAATAGGATCACCATAGTAGAATAAAGGATCACCATAACTTCCAGATAGAAAATCCGCTATGAAAACGTGTTAAAAGTATTAAAACACCTAATAAATATTCATTAATATGAGTTTCAGATTAGACAATCGCATTGATTGTAATCCGTCCTAAGATTGATTTACATAAGCATTTCAAATAACCGTAATACTTGGTTTTATGTGAGGTATGCGGTACTCTTAGAGTTAGAAGGGACACTGACTGAATCGAGGTCACATATGGACACTTGAACTGAACTAGTTTGCTATTGAAATATCTATAAATGTTTGCTGTATCTAGTTCACCACAACTCAATATGGATAGAACAGAAATTATTGATTGTGCTTAGAGAGTAATTTTCAAGTCATGCAAAATGATTTTTAATAGAGATGTAAAATCCGGTCAAGTGCGAGTCAAAGTTGCAATATTGATGGTTCTGTACAAATCGATGATTGAAGAAAAAAGTTTGCATATAAGATCACAAAAATCTTTGCGACCGAGCCCGTTGAGCTCAATTTTTATTGACGCAGAGCATAAATAGGTACTTCATTTATCTAGGCATCAAGGTTCATGTGATGCAGACTGGTAACAGACAGACATACGTTTCGGGTTTTAGTCCTTTTTTGAAGCCTTTAGAAGGGTGAAACTAAGAGCGAACATTACTATTTAAATTAGACTACATGCACTACTAAAACATTAGAATCTTTAAGTCTTAATCAATTGACTGGAAAATGATTAATATAGGACTAAACTCCTGCTTAAACATTCGTAGTTTTAGAATTAACAGTCGTTAAAGACCATCAAGAATATCAATTAAAGTAAAATCAATTTGTCAACTTCAAAACCGCAATAAACTAACAATGAAATAGCAATAAAGAAGTCAATAAAAAGAGTTTTATTTTCTGTTTTAATGACTGATCTAAAAAACCGCGGCTTGCTACCTAAAGACTGTAAATAAGGATATACAACAGAACTTTAAACTTGTACTAAACACACAGACACATTTTAATACCACTTATATGCATGGAATATATCATAGAAAAAAATAATATTAATCTTTATACAAATTAGTCAACATCCGTGTCCTAAAAGATGGTTTAGTATAGAAAGTCCTGAGTCATACCACTACTGTTTAAGAATGAATTAAATAAGTTTGAATTTGAAAAGCATTCTCCCTGTTATTCCCCTAGACGACCTCCGTGGTAGAGTGGCGTACGCACCGGTTTCAAGGTGTCGCTAGCTCTGAGGTCCCGGGTTCGATCCCCAGTCGAGTCCATGTAAAAATTCACATTTCTACATTGTCTCGGGTCTGGGTGTTTGTGGTACCTTCGTTGTTTCTGAATTCCATACCACAAGTGATTTAGCAACTTACTTTGGGTTCAGAACAATGTATGTGATGTTGTCCGCATTTATTATTATTATTTATTATTATTATTCAAAAAAAAAGTAAACTCATCTATTTTTAAATTCAGACTACTTACAACATTTCTGTCTAGACGATCACTGTTACCATTCATTCAACAAGTTGGCAAAGGCATATACAAACGGACATACATAGTATACGACCGGAATAACCAAAAGTAAACTCAGCATGCAATGCAAATACAGTTGTTTAAATATATGTGACACTGTTTTGAGAATACTAGATGCTTCCGCAACCATATTGACATTGCCATGTTTGTATTGTCGATTTAGAAATAGTTTGCACTTCAGAAATAAGGACAACGAACGAGGGAAAAGGTTAAGGATGTTTGCAAAACTCTTTGGTGGTGATACTGACTATCGACGGATGTAAACATTAGATTATTCTAGCCGCCCTAGATAAATTGTTATTTCATATTAAAAATGATACAAGCTACTTCCTAAAAACTATTGAGCCTTACGTGATAAAAATGAAAATTCTCGTTTAATGACAAAAGGATCACCAAAATGAGTTCATTTCGTTAAAAGTTCTGAATTCTATTACAAAAATAAAAAACAAACCTAAAGCGACGAATTGAGAACCCCACTGTATTTAAGGTCGGTTGAAAAGTAATTGATGCTACACCATAAACTAAGTACATTCAGCTGCTGGTAATTTTGGTTAACCGCCAAAAAACAGTGCCCAGCATAATGGCGGACTACAAAAGGTTAAATTGCAACATTTGCATGACTTAATAACTAACAGAGTCATCTCTGTCGCGCCGAGATTATGTTTTTGTTATAAATAGTTTGTGATTTATGCTTCGAAACCTTGAGAAGTTCTGAGAAATATTTTGAATATGATTAATTGAAGATCAGTAAAGAATTCAAGATTATAATTGCCAGGATTTTCCTCGTGAATTTACAAACTGATATTGCTCAATCTAGTGTAAATTTAAAAAGCTGTAGTAATAAAAAAGCTAATTAAAATAATTGTTAGTGATGTTGCTTTTATTATTCATATTTGATTTGTATTCGTACATGTTTTTTTTTACATTATCCTCAATTGTAAAAACCCTTTAAGGCTGCTCTTTCGTAAAAAGCTTGAAAAAAGCGTGCAGATGAAACAGCTTTTCGTCGGCACTTACAAAGAATTTTTATCTGCAAAAAATAGTTAGTAATCTACATGATATGACACGTAATTTGGTTTAGCCATAATTTTTCTATTGGCATCACATAACAAGTAAAGAAATCCCCAAATCACCTCCAATTCGTAGAGATAAAACCATTTTACTGCTTTATTTTTAATAAAAGAACATAAGAAAATCAATTGCTATTGCTTTGCAATACATAGGAGAATGGTTTGGTTTGGTTACTTTTTAAAAATATGTCTGATTTCTATAATAACTATTTAAAAATGCGTCCCGTATAAATACTGCATCTATATCACCCCCGCACTCGTCTAAATGCACAAGGTCACTGGCGAGAATACAAGCCTTAATTCTAAGTGATGAAACGATGAATAGCCAGTTCTTTCTCACCATTTGATAATCATTTACTTTGAGTTTGGACAGTGTTCAACTCAATTGTACCATCACGAATAAATTGAATTTTTTGACTCTTTGAATTTTCGTCTTTCATATCTCTGCTTTAAATCGGTCTGGAATTCCTTTCATTACATTGTCCAGCGTGCGTGGCATGTAATGTCGTCACTTCATATAAATATTGTTTGCACGATACAGGATTTTAAAGTCACGTTATTATAACCGATAGGTGTAGGATCACGAACCAACGTGCAACGCGGACATCGATAGCCTTACATTGCTTATTATGCTCTACATTCTACATAACTTGGCAATTTTGAAGATAGATTCAAAATTTTTCAGATGGGAATTCATCTATTTAGGTGCTGCTCCTGCTTGGAGTTCAAGGGAGTGTCAGACTTCTACGGACTAAATTCCACCCATGTTCCTGCCTTTCCCCTCTGTATACCAGGTCTACAGTAACCCTTTCGGCTAATCCCACTGGAGATACAAGTGAGACGCAGTACTTTCATCTTAATTACGAGAGACAAACACTCTAAGCTGGATAGTCTACACTGCACAACGCCATCTAGTCTCAAACTAGCTTGTATGATAAACTCACTTATATATTTCTTGATACATACATATTTACATAACATAAATAAAATGCGCCAATACAGAAAAAAACTAGTCCCATAAGTAATTAAGGGAAGTTTATTCACTTTTTGGAAGCGAGATGCCAATATGTTGTAGAGCACTGTTTTGCTGCCATCGGTCTAACTATAAGCCTTATAATGCAGGCTCTGTACCCACAGTGGGTAGATGAGTAATGCACTAGTTACCAAACTACTGGGAAGTACTAAATCAATTCTCATCGTGGGATGATGAATTATGTATTAACAAAAGTGATAACAAGTCTAGATCTAGTTGTGATTGTGAAATTGTTGTGTTTTGGGTGTAATGTTCATCGTTTATTGTCAAGACTTTGGTGGAGAAGTAAAGTAATGTAACTTATAGTGGAATAGAGTTTGTTTGTTTACATTCCGCAGTAATTTTTCTTTGAGTTACTTGAACAATTATTTTAATATTCGTTTTTTGTTAAATGGTTTATTATTATAAAAACACTAGAACGGCAATTAGCTACAAGTAATGTACGCAAAAAGAAAGCACGTGTAAGTTTCATTACAATATCGATTTTTTTTTTCAGTATCAAAGAAATCAATGTTGTATTATCTAATTATAAATGTGGAAAAACCTATTTAACTTAATCCTAAGCTACGTGTAATAGGTCTCTATTGGATGTTGACTAAACTTGAAAGGTGTTGACCTTTGCAGTAACGTTTTATTCTTCCGTTACTTGTCTAACACGATATCAATAAATATAGAAACTTATAACTTGTTGAAGAAATACACGTTTACAAAGTAACTGGTCATGTTTGAAAGCCATATGAAGCTTAATAAAATAGAATAGCTTTACAAAATAAACATCGACGAAATAAATATGATAAAAACTTATTAGATAGCCGACAGCGGTGTAATCAATAAGGTTTATTTTTATTGTCTAAAATTACAGCTACAAAAAACATTGTGTAAAACACACTAGTAGCTGGGTTCTAGGAAAACCATTTGTTTTAACCATGTTTTCGGAATTCTTTGCGTTAACACTTATTAAATATCTCTTTCATTAAACACGTTGTTTTCTACAGATTTTGACATAACAATCAGTAGAGTCCGTTTGGCTTTTTACTTTATTGTTTAAATGGAGCATATTCTGGCTTTTGTTTCACAGAATATCGTGACTTGACAGAAGAACGACAGTGCCTTATGAAACACATGAGGGATAAGCCGAAATACAAATATTAGGAAGGTAGATCATGACTTCAACTCCTAATAATAGAAACAGATATCCAACCTTTACACTAATATTAATATTCAAACCTTCATAAATCGAGATCAGTGACAATGTCACGTCATTGGCTATTTCCCGACAAAAAGCTCGCACTGCCTTATATAGAGTAGAAACTATATCTAGATCTCAGCCACGCCTTAGTGACTAGACCATATTCACCATATTAATTATACAATGAACTGGAAAACGATCTATTTTTATGTCTGACTCAAAGAATTTTGTCCTTCTCGTTAACGGTGATGGGTCATTTACTGTATTGTCTGTCTCCTCCTGATTTTTGTTGCACAACTACTGGACACGTCCTCTGTTGCGATTTGTCTATTTTCTAGACTATTATCTAGACTTCGACAAAATCAGTAGCAGTACACAGTAAATAGAACATTTGATAATAGAAAACTTGAAACGTTTGTATCAATGGTGCCTTCTGAACCCACACGTCTTCTTCTTGCTTCTATCCTATGGAAAAGACGAAAGTAACTGATAATGATGAGCTGATATTGAGAACTGATATTGAGAAGTTACAAGTTCAATACATTCTTTGGTACTTAAAACTAAAATACAGAAAGTAAAAAGAAACTTACAAAAGAAAAAGACGTATGTTTTCAACTTAAGAAAGTTTTACTCAACAATATATAATTCAATATAACGTATCTTTAAAGTTAAGTATCGCATGACGAGTCATTATTTTACATTCAGCTTACTCGTAATGTGAAAACATTCAACGCAGTAAAAGTCAATTACTGTCAATTATCATTAGCGGTTACAGAGATTATCGTAAAATAGAATATTGTTTGCGACACATCTGTCTATGATCCAATCTGTCTGTATTTATTAGTGATTTTCCTTTAAATTAATACAATTCGTTTAACTAGAAATTTTGATCTCTGATAACCAAATATCAATTTCAAAAAATGTTACATGAAACAGTTTTATAACACCTTAAGAAATTACAAATTAAAGACACAATAAATAATTTTAAACTAAATAAACTCGTAATATATGAACGGAAGCCATAAATCGAGACAAGTATAATTCAAATGGCAACATCATAAGCCTCTTGTCAGAGTACCAATTATTAAATGGCAACACAATGATATCATTCAGGTGAACGAACTGTGGCTCAGTTACGATACGATTTTTAATGATTGCTATTCTATTGTTTCAAGTTTTTGCCGTTGAACTTTTGTTTCACTTCAAGTAATGGATGTAATATTTCATTCAAAAATGGACAAAATGTATTATCAATATCTTTTGTCTGTGCGAGTTGTCAAATCTTTGAAAAGTATGTTCAGACGTTGACCTCGATATTCCTGAAAGCCTTGTAGGTTGTAATCGTTCTTAACCCTGTCATATTGTCTACAGCTAATTCGATAATTTTTCGCAGTTGTCGAGTAATTGAGATCTAAAAAAACTTTTCAATCCAAAATTTTGAACGTCCCATAAAACAAATATATCACGTACAATTCAAAATGTATCTTCATTGATAGATCTAGATAACACACGTCAGACATCTGAACTCTTGAGAAAGATGCTTGACCTTTGCCCCTCCCGTCGACACACACCAACATTACCATGTTCATTAGCAAGGCAACATTGATATTCCATTTTTTCCAACATCACGACCTCATATGTGATCAGTGATGTGTATATAGATCTCAAGATAGAATAAAGTTCAAGTTACGTGTGCCTTATGTAATAGGTTAATCGTTTTAGCGTCCAGTATTTCATTCTTCGAGCTTTTGATGACTGGTTTGAAAAGAAATGTTGTTATACTGTCGACACTTGAACCAATTATCTAGCATGTGTTATGTCGTTTTGACATTATAATTATATCAAAGTATGCAGAGTAGATAGTTGAGTAGATTATAAGTACTACTTACGTAACTGAATGGTTTTTTTTTTCGTTGTATGTATATAATTTTTCTCTTCTTTTCGTATAGTTGGTGTAAGAGTTCAATCCTTAAAAAATTTAGGTGTGCTTTGTGCTGTTCGATGTCTTCCTTCACCCTATTTAGTGTAGTGATTATAAGTAGTTTGTAATACGCGTATAAATTCGAATACTACTTTGGGAATGGAAAAAATGGGGCGGTAAAAATAAAAGGTATTACTTCATTTACAATTTTAAGCCGATTCTTCACATTCCATGTGCTTTGAATCAGGTCAAAGCTGATCTCAGTCATCTCCAAACTGTTGTTCTAACCTATCATTACACAAACATCCACAATGATTCTCCTGAGGCCTCCAACCACTTTTCTCCATATATAACATCTCTACCACCCACATACCGTTTACCATTACAGTCAAGATACATGGTGCAATATTACCATTGTAGAGAAAGTGTTTTGTTTCCATTCCTGATTCGAATTGTTTAAATGTTAGAGAAATTGAAAGCCTTGCATTTGGAAATGTCAATGTTACGTCAGAGGTCTTTGGGACTTTTATGGAAGAATACCATTTTATTTTCCAGGAATGGCCTCAAGAGATTAGTCTAATTCCGAGTTTGTTTACGTTGAGATGGTAACAATATGTGAAGAGTTGCAAGCCATATTTTATCCATATACTCTATAGAACAATACTAAAGTGCAGGTAGAGTCATTATTGTAAAGTTTCAAAAGAGCCTTCTAAACGGCCTACATGAAATAAAAACTATTGATTTTGAAAGCAAAGCTACTTTCTTAAAGTGATAAGAAGTATTATATTAGTAATTTTACATATTGTTTTATTGCACATGCATTTACTTTAATTTTGCTGAGATGTCAATATCGCTTCTGGTACTGCGGACAGAAGAGAAGGTAGTCAGGTTATGTAACAGGACTCCAAGCAGCAGTTTAGTTATTAGTTTTTAGTTTTTTAGCAGCAATCTACTCAACATAGAATCAGTATTTCTTCGCAACAGTTCAGTGACCCGGTCGAGTCATGTAGTTATCGATAGATAATCAATTTTTTCTTAAATATTGCGAAATAACCGATCGGTTTCCTCATTCATCGATCGCAAACTGAATTTTTGGGCAATTGAAAGTTTTAGATGCTTTTGGTGGTGAAAGGATTCTCTAGAACCTACATGGAAACATATATTTACCAGTCATTTCTCATATTAGTCCACCTCTTTTAGGCAAGAGAGTTAAAATAGCGACGCTAAATAGTTTGAGTCATTTATTTAAGCTAGTAACTAGCCGTGAAAATACTACTTAAGTATCCACATCAGTTATACTGAATTTATCTTAAGAAGAGGATATTTTTAAAAGCTTTTAAATAAAAATAAAAGAATTTTCAAGACGAAACATCATATGTTTAGATAACGACTGCAAAATTGAATCACCTGCCTTAATGTTTAAAGGGACTTAGTCCAATATGATGTAATCGAACACATTAGGTCACTTGACCACAATAGCCAAGAGACCTACAGCCCACACAAAAATCTCATGGAATGCAGCCAAGTACCAACAAACACGTGACCTATTTCCGAAACCTTTATCCAAAAAACACCCTTAACTGTAACACAATAAAGTTGTAATCTGTCTGTGTATAACACACGATCAGTTAGAAAGCGGTCGTCCTTGTAAGTAAAAGTTATCCAGTGAAAGTGGTCGCTTTAACAATGTTATAAACTTTTTTGTGTTTAAACGAGTTCGGCTACGAGGTTCCTCAACCCAATGGTTAAAACCTCTTTTTCAGTTCGAATGATGTAAACATGGCCCTTATGGGGTAGCGCTTTACTCGGGTGCCTTAGAACATTGGCTTTGCCCAGTAAATAGGTTGCCAATGGTTACATGAAGCGATGAGATTCACTAAGAATAGTAATCTTCTGACAAATCTGATTAGGTTGGAAGTTTATGATAAAGATAGCCGATACTTTGTACTTAAATTAAATTATAGTCTATCAATTATCAACAAAATTCCAAAAATTTCAATACATGAAAGAAACATGTCTATTTACAAACAACTTTTGTTTTTTTTTTTATTCACACAATACAAGTTTGAAAACAATAGTAATAATAGCATTTACGATGTTTGAGGAAGAAGCGAGTATCCGGCGCGGGCGCAATCATATCGTTCCGCGTTTTTTATTCGAAATTCAAAATTATATCTGCGCCAGTTTAATTCTGGCCCTTTGTTTAGCTATCATTAGGAAACTGTGTTTTTTTCTTTTTTAAGTATTTTCCGCATATTATGATTAATTTAAACTGGGTTGCTATTAATTCTTAAACGTTTTTTTTCTTTGATTATTCAATGTATACTTAAGTAGACGTAAAGTTTCATAAAAAATTTGCTGTAATAATATATTCGTTGCCTTATCATTGTAATAAAATATGTAATGTTAAATTTAGGATGTCGAGTTTCGTAACGTTAACCGGTAATCTTCTGTAACACGAATAAATGCGTACACGTGTGTATGCCTACATAATATACATAACCAATAGTAGAGGCTAAAGTATTGTACAATTATACAGCCATTCTACATTTTGGACGGATATCCTTAGAGATTAACGTACCTTAAAAATAAGCATGAATAATTCTCCGGACAATATTATAATTTCGTTGCTCTATAAAGAAAATCCCACACTGAAAGCTTATGAACCAATAATAGGGATACCACGGCCAAAGAAATTATTCTATTGGTTCTAAAAACAGGTATATTTTTACTAAAAGAGAAGTAGTTATCATTGTTAGATGAACTAAAAATATTGATGGCGGAAGAATAAACTTTTGTTATTTAATATATGACTTGCTACACCGCACGTGCAACACAGCCAAGCCTAGTTCAGCTAAACACGTTACAAGAAAAATGCTTGGTTAAACATAAAAAAAAATATGACCAGTATAACATACCAGATGTTTACATATACTGCATACATATTAATTTCCATTCAAACATCCTCATTTACCCACAACCTCGACTTGTCATAATACCACAAAACTGAACTTCCTCAAAGAGCTCCCTTTAAGAAGAAACTGCCATAAATATTGATGATATATTGTAGTGACCTAGAAAACGTCCAATAACAATACCGCAAGTAATAATATTTTAGTGGTGAGAGCGTGATAGCACTCTACATGATGTAGAGTGCCGTCTCTGTTCCGCATCTAAGATGATATAACTTTGTAAGGTGGTAGTAAGTTGGTAACGTTTTATTTGGAACTAGCTTTTCGACTCAAGGTTAACTCTATCTCTGTAATAACTAAATAACCAAATTTCATTAAAATCGGTTCAGTGGTTTAGATGTGAAAGCGTAACAGACAGACAGACGAGTTACTTTCGCATTTATGATATGTATATATATATATATATATATATATATATATATATATACATATATATATAGTAGGGATTGATGGTCCCGTTTAAGTAAAGTTTTAAGTAATTTATGATGTTGTTAATAAAGAAAGTTGTTGGTAGTTTGGACTGTTTATCGATTGTAAAGAATTGGATAAGATGTAATTATTTATAATGGTTTCTTTTGGTTGGCAGCTGTAGATCAATCTACGTCCTAGATAAGGGAAAACATTTTCTTTTATCGACAAAAACAATGTTACTTTTAATTTAAATGTTTATTATTTACGCTAATTTCTAGAACCTTACAGAATATCCTCAATGTTGCTCAATCGATTATCTAAAATATTATGAATCGATTCCAAATCAATAAATATATGAATTTGTAATCGTATCAGAATTAGGTAATATTCGCCAAATTACCATAATTAACTTTTATTAAAACAAATATTAAGTAATAAACTTATGTTAAGATCGTTTTCCTTCTGCTTAAGTATATTTCAAGGTTTTAATTATTTGGTACGGTATTCGTTTATTTTTAGGAAAAATATAAAATAAGTCCTTGTCAAACAATGGTATCCCATTCCCAGATTAAAATTAATTATACTCAGATTTATGAAATTATTGACGTAATAGATTACTTTTTTAATAGATTATTTATAACATTTGACTAAAGCTTGTAAAACAAGGAATCTATAAGTATTATCACTTAGCTTTTGCTGTTCCATAACAACCAATTGAATTTATTATGTTCTATTATTAACGTCAAAAAAGTCGAAACTCTTATTTCACCAGAAATTACCGATTTTTTTAGAAATTGAGACATTCTTTAAATTCAACATATTAATTATCGATAACTAACGTTCTTTTTAAGAATTGAGACATTCTTAAAATACGCCGTAGATATTAATTATCGATAACTAATTAACTCGTACGACATACATGTTAATTACATCCTTCGAGATTACCAATAAGCAACAGTTTCTTGTAGTTGGGACGGTTCCCACGTCAGATTGCCGCAAAGGATGTAAAAGTGGTATCGAAAGTTCAGGCCAGGTTTCTTCGACTACAGACTGTCTACTGTGTAAAATTGTCAAGGACGGTGTTGCATGTATTGCATTAGAATTAGTAATTAATTTAGGTATAAGACCAGAAAATACAACGTAATGTTTAGTCGCAAATGTAATGTTATATTGCGGTCAAATTATATTTTTACCCCCGGAGCCAAAGGCTGGATGTCATAAGTTTTACGTGTCTGTATGTGTGTGGCATTATAACTCTCGAAAAAATTATGGGATTTCAATTTAGTTTGTTTTTATATAAGTAGCTGCTGCTGCTAAAGCTAAAAATATATTTATTTGTAAGAATATGCTAAATGGGATGTTACAAAAAAATATTGAATTATGCTAAAATATTTAACTATAATCTTCTGTAACTAAATGTGTTTTAAAAAATAAAATATTTATAAAATAATGCGAATATACAAATTTCATGAGTTCCTGTAAAAAGGTTTATTATTCACATTCACATGTAAATAAACGTCAAGTATATGCGGATATGTTATCACAATAATTCTGCATATTACATAGTAACACATCCTAAAAAGTACTGTGCTAATAGAACGGTATTATCATCTCTGTATAAGGTTATGGCATATCCTTGGTTTAAATATATAAATAATTTATTTTCTTAAAATAGCTTCTGCGACGATTGTTTGTCAATAGAACTCAGGAAACAGATCTAAATATGTTTTAGTGAAGAATATGATATTCTTGTTAAATTCATATATTTTTCGAAGATTATCCAAGGTTAAACGATGTCAACTTATTTCCTTTTTAAGGTTCCGTACACAAAGCACCGAAAAGATTGAAAACGGATCCCTACTACAAAGGCTCTACTCCCCTCTTTTTTAAGTACGATTATCACCAGACTTTGAAACGTAATAGTCAGACAGTCAATTTTATTGATGAATTGCTCTTGCCGCAAAAATAATAATGAAAAAGAGGTGTGTGTTTTTAATGTACCCTATCCGATATAATATAATCGGAAGCTAAGTTTCTATCCACGATTGCATTATAACAAGAAAACTGGCTCCACATTTACGACTGCACATGTTAATTTCCTCGTAATCATTCGCTTTCCCGAACTCGTAAATTTTAGGCCTCATAAAATTACGCGCAACATCGCAACCGAAACACATACTAGGCAACTTTTACTTCCTATTTACAGTTTCTAATAATTAATTATTTAATTATTCGCGACTCAATAATTACGACACCTTTCCTTCCATTACGTAATGTCACCAAACTACTATCGTCGTGAGAAAGAGATGAACCTATGCAGCATGTATAGCGTTGTCTTGCTCTCACATAGGCTATATGCTTGATAAGTGTTGGTGAGCTAACAGATCTATTGATTGATAACACTTAATTAAAGACACGTATTTTGGCGACAGGTGCTAAATGTTTTCTCTTTTGCCTTTGACTTATTGTGTAATCTCACGTGTTTGGGTGTCAATGTTAAAGTTAGTTACGAAATATTTATAATGCTCATCGGTTCTATAATTTGAAATGCAGATTTTTTTGTCTACAGATCGAACACTTCTCGAAATAGTATCGTGTAATATTTTTATTTTGTCTTTTAAATACGAAAAGAAAATTACATATAGACGATCTAGTCTGTGATCTATTTTCTGAAATCGTCTATACAATCTCGCATCAAACCCTTCTACATATTTTCTCACTACCATTAAAGGTTATATTATGTACTATTGTGTAAATCCAAGAGGAATTCGGCATACACCGTTACAAACCACAGAATCTTCATAACTGAACTCCGATCTCAATAAACAACGGTACAGTATATCGGCGCCATCATTACACAATAGTATGAGAACCGAACACCGAACACTTAGGTAACAAAGTTCGCAGATATTATCTAGAGTGATCCTTTGAACCCAGCTCGCGTGCCGAACATTGATTTCTATATCATTTATTATTGATTGTAAGTACACACACCTGTGGACTGTTCATTAACCTGTTGAGTCAGATTTATATAATACTTCAACTCGAAATTAAATGAAAATACTTAGTGCATTAAATTGTATTATTAGAAAATTAATTATTCCACATGTGTTCAACGTCACATCGCAAACATATTTTTGTCAGATGTCGACTTTGACTTGTTAGTTCAGTGAAGTGGAGCGATTTGTTAGAGTCAAAGGTCAGGTATTTTTTTTCCTAAAAAGTTCCTGTGAGAATATTTTGTCACTTCTAACTATTAAATTGGTTCTTCCTTATTAAAAAAAAAACATCAAGCATTTCTGCCTGATGTTTCCACTATATCATTTACAAATCTAATTCCAAAATTAATATTAATATATTTTGTTTCTATCTTCCCTTTTTTCATTACTTAGAATCAAGTTATGCTATAATTTATTAAAACCAATGAACCAAACAATTTATTATTCCGACAGAATAATAACATACGCAAAAACTAAACAACGTTTTGAAGGACACAAGTGTATCGTTTATCAATAATATATTAGTCCATATGACAATTACCATTTATTTATAAGCCTTGTTTCCTTCACAAAATGTCGTTTTATCTTTAGAACCACACGCCTTATATAGGATACAGGATAGACTCATATAATAGTAGTCATTTTAACGGACCTTTTTTTTAAATAGGTAATTTATCAAATCGTTTTTAAATTTGATTTATTTTTTCTGATTGATGGTTCTTGCAAAACATATTGATTGAGGATGCCCTTCCTACGTAATATGCAAATAAAACTGAGTTTATTTATCTATTTATTACGCGTTTCCGGAAGACAAGCGACCGCCTCGCCACGTAACGAATAAACATAGGTTTACCGGTTATGACATCAATTGAAAGTTTCCATTTTCCCTACAAAGAATATTCACATCACATTATAGAAAATTACCTGTTCTTAAATTGTATGCTCTATTTATTACGTAACTCATAATTACGTACATAATATTTAGGGATCCTCACAGGTCGATACAGTATCGATTCTCGATACATCCTAATCGATTAGCGTCAGTACATTCGATGATTCGCCGCGCCTACCCCACGACGCTATTGTTGAATTAGTACATGTTTCTTTTATTATTTTGAAATTCAAACGCGATATGCGTTGAATCGATTTGTGTTTGAATGAGTCACTGGGAAAATGTCGTTGGGAACGAAATCATTTTATACGAGTTTTATTCGTTATTTCAAATGATGCGATGAGAATTCCCTTCACTACGATTAGTAAATGAATAGAGCTGAAATTGATCCGAGCATCATTTTCTGTATTTCCTTATTTTTGATTATGGTCTGCGTAATCTGTGATATGGTCTCACGGAGTAATTTTCTGTCTCTTGTACAATTGCAATACACAATACGTTACATAGGTTTTTGGTCTATGGCTATTGTAAGTACTTGCTTTCTAGTCTGTTGAAATCTGCATTCAAACGTTAGGCCGTCAAGAGATTTAATAACAACCTCTTTATGCACGCCTACAGTTACCGCTCTGCAGGCATTCACGTCATTATGAAGAGGCAAATCAAAAGCTTAAAATGTTACATCAATTACGGTAATAGAATACCACTCAGCAACTCCCCGCTCTATAATTAATAGTATTATAACCACACCATTAATCTGACCGTTCAGAATCTGGTCAATTTAAGCCTAACTTGTTTAATCAATCACATGTTCTAAGTGCAATTTGTCTCGTTTATCTTGTCAATAGAACAAAGGGAACAATAAAATCAATTGTGCGCAACAATGGACTAACGACTAGTTTCGCCCGCGGCTTCACGCGTATCAAATTCACTTATGATTGGTCATGGTCATTAGTGTTGGTATCGTCTGTTTTCACGTATGTACTTCGAGTTAAATAAATAACAAGTATTACTGCATTTCATGTGCATATAAAATAAAATATTAAAACAAATAATTACTCGGATGTTATGGTTACTATGTAGAAAATAAAAAGTGCTAACAAAGAAACAGTAGTACAAGTCTTGATAGTAAAATCAAATATATCAATGCTACTAGATAAAACCAATAAACTGAAAGTAAATAATACTATTGCCTTAAAGAAAATATTTCTGCTAAATCTAAAATAGGCAAACGAAAGCAAGGAACATTCACTCAAAACGAGTTATGTCTATCAGTGGGTCGTTACAGGCTGATATTTTCGTATTCATCCGAATATCAATTTAACAAGAACTTATAAAACATTCGTATGGATATAACCTTGTATAATAAATATTGCAATCATTTAAATTCTCCTCATACCATCTTCAATATCAATATCTGATCGAAGAATAAACGTTGCATTTAATGTGTGAAATAACAATGGATTTGAGGATCCTTATCAAGGATGATGTAATCATATATTTGTAATTTTAGGCACATAAATATAATGCAAATATATGCAATAGTACTTGTTTTGTTTGAACGTTTTAAAACTAAAAGTTGTACATACAAACTTACGGATTTTTTTCGAAATACATAAGGTAAAGTTATTCCATTACATCAATTATTAAAAGTTAAGATTGGAGTAGGGCTTATAAAACTTAAAAAAAAGTCCTAATCATTTGATCCATTTGCAACAAAATCCATAGGATCTCGAGAATGTAACAGCCAGAGGTAAAGTTAAAACTAGACTGATGCTAGAAAGACGTTTTTCCTAAGAGAACTATGCGAAAAACATAAGAAATGATGAAGGAATTTGTTCACCATTTCTGAAGTGAGAATATAAATTCACATTTTCCAACTATAAACTCCAACAATCTACTACAATGAAAAGTCAATACAACAAGGATAGTCATTTAGACAACGTTTTGTGCAATTTGTATGTTGATGTGCCCTTTAAATGCTGAACTGGATTCAAAGATAGCATTGATGTCATCATTCGTAAGTCGTACTAGTAAAATGTAAGTAAAAGGGTCCAATTGAAATGTGTAGGTACATACCTATACATGACGACAGGCCTACTTAACATAAGCAATTATTTACACAATATATTGATTGATTTAAGGACTCAAAACTCCCGAACTACAAGAGTGTGTAACTGTGTAGTCTAAGAGAGCTTTAAAGGAAATTATAAAACGAAGTAGTATGGGAAGTACATTAAAATCGACGAAAATATCGATAAAGTCGTAATATAGACAACCTTAGAGGAAATGAAAAACTCTAATGTTTTTACTGCTTACTATTTCCTTGAAACGCGTTTTGAAATTTTATGCATTAAAAGAAGTAGTTCTGGAAAGTGCTAATGCTAAATATTACTTCAATGATCCTGATGTTAAGTTTAAATCGTTTAATGAATAAGCTTAAACTACTAATTAACATACTAGAGAAAGTGACTTCTTTGCTGGCTTTGAACCAAATAACAAACATCAATTAAAAAATAAAATCAAAACAAGCTCACTACATACAAGACTTTAATAAAGTTAATGACGTTCATTGCCTCCGATCCAAAGATTTACGAGACAAGTATTATATCATGGGCTGTGATTACGAAGCTTACCATCCATCATCATTATTTCCCGACCATGGGAACTGACTTTCCCATCTTACCCATAAGTACTCATTATATAGTGAGAGTGTAACTCTGTTTAGTTTTGGGGTATGCCAAGGGCGTATTCTAGGCCCGTTAAAAATCTTGAAATTCTTAAACTACTCGAAAGATAATTTTCATTTTTATTATCTCCTTATATCATACACCGTGATTTTTTTAGTCGTCTTACAAAAGCAGCCCAGTTCATGTATCCAATGACTAGAACACGGTCATGATATAAAAAAGGTATTTATGAGATTTGAATAAATTTAAAAAGCAATTTTTATTTAATATTATGATGCAATTCGTAGTATTTTAGAAACACAGCTCTGTTGCGAGCGCGGTCCGAGCCTTGTAACAATGGTGAGGGGCGCAGGCGGCGGCGTTTTTATCATTTTTAAGAGTATATTTCAGATTTCTCTTGTTTAATTTTTCTTTGTACTTATTATTTTAGTTGATGATAAAAAAAAAAATCGCGCCTAGGGGTATTTTACGTCGGATACATGAAATGGTCTGCTTTTGTAAGACGACTAAAAATCACCGTGTATATTTTTTAATGAACATGATTTTACTACTGTTATTAAATGGGAAAAATCTAGATAAATAGTAATCATAAACGTACTTCTAATTGTACTGTGAGCAGTTTTATAATTCTAGAGAAACTAATATCCTCACTCGTGAGTAATAGATCAAATATAGCATAACATATTATGATTACAGGCTTCCTCGACGAACTACGTAATTTAGGACAATAAACAATTACGCTAACTGAAATCAAGCGAATCCTACATGCAGTTCAGTGCACGGAGTAGGTATTACATATTTGCAACAGAAGGAAGAAATCTTCGAAGGTGTGGCAACCTAATTATTACTAAGATAAGGTCAGTGGCTGCTCCCTAACCCGAACATTTTGAAACAAGTAATACTCAGCTAGTCATCAAGTAACGGACAAATTGAATTATGCTGAACAGTAAGCAAGGTATAGGTAAGAACTGACCACAAGAATTCGAATCATTTACGTGAGCGAGCGAGTTTCAAACTAAGTTCATTTTGAGTCTAATTATATGATTTTCGCTTTCCGTTGCAAAAGTAACCAAAAAGAAACCGTTTTCAGTGAACTTAAGGCACAACCTTTACAATACTTGCACCCAAAAACTGACAAGTAGCAACATCAGGTCGTCCAATATGCTAAAGTAATTTGCTTTCCGACTTCTTAATTTCATCAAATATATGACTTAACATATTTAACTTAATATATTTATAACTTGCTCTAAAAAACGGTGATTGCTTAATATTTAGCCCGATTACATCGATTGTGGCCACATGCATAGTAAATGCATTTATTTCCGTGACTATGATATAATATAAGCACAATAATGTTCGGAAGATTTCAATATTATGATGCAAACATTGAAACTACCGTAAGCCGTATTACTTTCGTGAAACAATGGACTATGAGCCTCTTAAAATGATACTACTGCCGTTGAAGAAGTGAGACAGCGTACTGTACGATGTATAGTGCCATCTCTTACTTCCACAACTGCAGTCATAGATTACATTAAGAAGTTTGAAATGCTATTACGTGAGTAACTTTACAATTTGATACGTTCGCGTGATGGCTCTAGTTTAATGTAATATTTTTATTTATTTCGATACATATCAGTATATCGTAAATATATTTGATTGTAGGAAGAGAAACGGAGTTACCGAAACTCATTACGAAACAATTACACATAATTCCTATAATTAAATTGCAGTAAGACTTTTGTTTTATATCTGAAATCTGGGTATAATAAATGGGATTATTTATAAAAGATTATTGTTACAAAAACATACGCAAAAGGATTGGATAGAAAAAGGTCTCGCAGACATATACTTCGATTGTTTACCAGATCAATATTCTAATATATTTTTATTACACAATAATTTGGGCTAAATTCAACACTAGCACAGTTTATACAGAATAAATTAATATTGAAAAACTGAATGAGATCGTGTGAGAGCACTCCAGCCCAGAGACACATTGTCGTGCACTATCACAAGTTATTATACAGCATTGCGATACTAAATCTCGCGTTATTACATTCGTGATGCAATGCGCACACGCCGGGCCTAAAGTGACTTCTTGCGTATTTTCTTGCATGTTTAATTTACTGCTTCACTTGCACTATCAAGTCAATCTCTACGGCTGGTAATTTCTTCATTTAATATAAATATATTTTATGGTTTCGATGTTTATGTTGAGCGTAAGATTTTTAACCCGTATTGGGATTTAACTGAATTATACCGCATTAAACTTAAAAATGAAAAGTTTGGGTCAAACGAACTTCAACATGTTTTGAAGTAGTCATTGAACGCCTTTTCTATGTTTTACTTAATATGCTTCACGCTTTTTTATAGTAACCATCGTGTGAATAATTAATTCATCGTCTGCCGACGCCAGTTGTGTCAGACTCTGGCTGGGCTCGAAACTAGAAGGGCAATCCCGATAAATGCGCGTGAGTAAACCGTTGCATCATTTTATAATGCTTCATGCATATTGACATAATCGAATTTAGAAATATCCATTTCATCCCACTCAGACCATAAGGATACAAAACATACCACCACACACACAGCACCTGCCTCTATTCGGCCATTTTCTAAAACATTCTACTGAAGTAGCGTCATCCACGTATAAACATGACCATCGCTTGCGAAAGAAAGAATTAACTCACCATTTGCGGTTGTCTATTAAATTCAATATTTCACAAACACAGCGACCGATCGTCACGTACATCTGCAGTTTTGACTGTGATGGACTTGTTGAGTAACTTCGGTAGGCTTGTATTGTCTTAGATCATCTTCAACCTTATGTGTGACGGGTAATTGAGTAGTTACCTTAAGTAATGAAGAAATACTTTAAATTGCTTATGTAAGCCTCCAATTATAAGTCGTATCTCCTCAGAAGCTGTGTTTTACTTTTTTTTCTTTATCTAAATCGACCATCGTTGTCGTATCTACGGGCTGTCGTATGAAGTTACCGCCCAGTAGCTAGCCAATAAAATTGGCAAAGAAATTGAAAAAACTGTTACATTCTAAAACAACTTTTTTGATCCTTTTTACTATTTCCTATACGGATGAAGTAATTTCCTAGCCATTATTATCATCCTTGTTGATTTTTCAACTGTCTTCGTCTCCATTGCGACCATCCATCAGTATCATTCCACTCAACGCTGTACCATCAATTTCAGCTTAGGTATCAGACATTTCAACACTTAAAATTTACCTAATTCGGAACTTTATTACCATGTAATAGAGTTTATTATAGCTAATAAATAACAAAGATGAAAATGGCCATTGTTCTTTAACACTATCGATCATAAAGTAAGGTTCTAATGGAGGTCTAATGGACCAGAGATGTGATATATCTTGGGAATAACGATAAAACGTTCCAATGGTACTATCACTTGTTGTGACAGACCAAGGACTGGTTTTATTGTGTTTATTGTGGCCTTTTAAGAGTGAATGTGGTTTAGAAAATAAACGAACATCTAAACAAGTTTCTCGTGAAACAAATTGAAGATATACGAGACATTTAGAATGGCTATTAACGAGGGTATCGCAGTAAAGGCCTATTAAAGTGTTTAACCAAAGGAATCTTTTTTCACTAGAAGTCTGTGTATTAATAACTATTCAATTGCTCCATTAATAGATAAAGTATACGGAAAATAAGTTACCACCAAAAAACTCGCAAACAATTTAAAATATTGCAAATCAAACGACATGAAACAAGGAAACGTGAACATTACAAAAGCTTATTAACGATCGAAACACAAAGACATCGCGATAAACATCTATCAAACGATAGTAATACAAGAATTACTTCATACATTGAGAAAGATACCTTACAACTATTAACAAGATGTTTTATAACAGCCTTATAAGATGGTAGATGATATTGTTGGTATAACGATCATGATTGACAAGTCTTTTGAAATTCAGAGCATTTGTAGGATTTAATTGTTTGGTTCGAACCTTGTATTGGAGGAGATCGTAGATAAATACTTAATAACGTAATTTCGTTTGATGTTTAGGAAAATGAAGATCATTTCAAGTTTTTAAGTGTCGCAATTCATGCATGTGTTTTAATACAATTAGTGTTTATTAGGAACAATGTTATTGAGACATCCTACGTAGTTTCATAACAAGAATTTTAAAGGGCAATCTATAAATGGTCTCCTTAATATGAATCTCGATAATTTCAATATATTTTCTCATTTACCTTTTCCAATATATCAGAAAAAATATCTAAGGCTTATTAATAAAAATTATGTTCTACACTTATTACAAAAAGCAATGAATAAATTCAAAATATTATTTTTATTCTGACACCATCTTTACCTCTCGCAAACGATATTTAAGCTCACGAATCTCATAACAATATTCATAAAAGTGTTAAACATGCTAATTTGGCTTCTGGCGAATTACTGTGACTACATAAGTAAAGGGCCGAAATGCCAATATCGTGCGCAGGCACAACGGTACAGACAATTTCGAACCGCTATTTGCTAGCTGCGTTTCTTCGAATTTAAATGTGGGATGTGTTGTTAGTGTCGCTACACTTTTGGATACAAGAATATCTTTACTTAATAAAATATTGGTGTTTTAGACATGTAATTCCTCTCATCATCATCATACATATCTTTCTTCAGGTTATTAATTACTTATTTCGATAAGTAGCGCATGCAAATTGTTCTCGTTCTCTTAACGAAGAAAAAATTGCTATAATAAACAAAGCAGTTTTGCATATTTCTCAGTACACATTTCTACCATAATAAATCGTGTTAAACTTCTTTATTCATTTAAAAACTGGTTTGCAATTGACATTTAGAATTTTAGCGACTTACCAAATGTCACTGTGATACTAGTGAAAAGAAGTTCTTCAATATGAAACCGTTTTCATCCAAATATCCATTGATTCAAACGATCTTCTCGAAAGTGCAATGTTACGGTGTAGTGTTTGTCCTCATACCTGGAATATTCGTATTTCAATTGGCCGTCGTATTCCCAAACCTTGTCACGATTCTGGACGCCAGTATACCAAAACAAATCACCCACATGTGTTTGGCGTCATTCTGCTTTATAAATATCGTCGGTAATATGGTCTTAAGTATGCTTATTGATTCGAGTGTGAAGAGACCAAATAAAGAAGGAACGTACTGTGACTACTGCCGCATGATGAGACCGGCGAAAAGTTGGCACTGCAGACGGTGCAACGTCTGCATCCTAAAGCGAGACCACCACTGCACCTTCATCGCGCGCTGCATTGGATTGTACAACCAGAGGTATTTCATCCTCTTCCTCGGTCATGTCATGGTATCCATGACGTACGCTACCTACTACAACTACTACTACGTGTCTGCGAAGTTTGAAGATCATAGTTGGATTGTGTCAGCGTTCCGTATTGTCAACCCACTGCTCAGGTTCATAATCCCAGAGCCGATGGGCATCAAGGATATGTACGTGGTATATTTGTTTATGAATGTGGGGCTTATCATCTGGTCGGGAAGCTTGTTCTTCTATCACTTTAGAAATGTTGTGATGGGTGTGACGGCCTACGAGGCGAAGTACCCGGAACTTATGAATTCTGTAAACTGGAAAGAGAACTTAATAAGCGTATTTGGAACGAAATGGTACCTGGCTATGGTATGGCCACTCGCTGATAGTCCGTTACCGGATTATGTGAAAGGAGAATAGTATAATATAGAAGTATTTTGTAACTATTTTTTGTAAATATTTTATTTAATAAAAGCTGTAGATGTAAAACGTACTTTCATTCCCAAATAAAAAAAAAATGTAATCACTGTAATAAACCTGTAAAAGATGGTATCTGAAATCCAGAAAATGAACGGTCCTCTTATGTGGAAATTGATAAAATCTTCAGTCTGAAATTCGTTCCTTGCAAATTTTTCACCGTTATCAAAACTGGGAGCGATAAAAAGCCGCTTTTGTCCGTGTGCTTACCTACATTGCTGCGCTAACAGGGCGCGGGGAGCACGTAACCGTTACATAAGCAGCGATAAAACGGTAAACACCCACCGCATGCTAATGTTCAGGAAGTGGGACCGGCTTTACGTGAGCACTGGATGCAAGCGGACTACCCGCGGCCAGGACTGTATGCAAATTATTGAAACTGGTACTTGAGCATAGATAGGAACAATTTTAAAAAGTCAATTTGATTTTGAACTATGTTTAGTCTCCATGTTGTCAACCTGCATGCTACTTGCTACCATAAACCTTATGGTTATGACATATTTTGTAACAGCAAAGGTTGAAATTTCAATAGGTGTTGCAATATTATTTATTATTGTATGAGGAACCGAGGAAGTATCGTATCAAATATAATCATGATGAACAAATACCTCGGTGAGTTTGTTAATAGAACGCTGCTATTGTTTATGATGTTGAACAATCATTAGATCATCTACATAATAATATTACGATACCTGTAGCTGTGTGAAGAAAATTATTGCTAGAATGCTCCTATCTTATAGAAATAGTAAATGTTGAGTCGACATCCAAGATACAGAAGCAATACAAATAATAATTGTTATCAACAAAAAAATCATTGATCAAGAAGCTAATAAAGCAACCAAATTCAATTATTCATCAGTTATTGAAGTTCATACAAATACAATTGTTGCTAACATGACATCGGGCAATAATTCCGCGCATGCGCACGCGATCTATGTGGCCACCGTTATACGGGACCCGTTACCACATGCAGCGGACGTTTGATTTGACGTAATACTTATTGTTAATGGTGTACGTGGACATGCTGTGCCCAATAATTTCGTATTTAATGATATATCTTCTTTTGTTTTTCATTCCAGTCGCAGAGGTCGTAGAGATATTGGGATGCGATATGGACGTGTTTCATAAGAGTTGGTTTATAACAGATTATCTCAATAACAGAAATTACTAACATTTACTACTGCAGTTAAAAATTATAAATCCATCACTAAAATGACACGAGGAAAACTCTGCATTAGAGAATATTCAAAGAGCAGAAAATCTGGGTCAAAAAATTTGTAAAATGGATCGTAAGTAAGATAAACAAAAGTGAGTTTTGAAGTATTTAGCATCTGGGAGTCTTCTCCATAAGAGACTTCAATGATTATATCTTTGAACTTCACCTAATATCTCGTTCACGATATACTAACTTTATTCCAAATAACCTCATTCCACTTATCATTGTTAGTAGCAGTTGCAACATAAATAGTAAGGTTTGATGTCAATCCGTCATCTTTATAGAGGTCTCACGAGTCGCAAGTGGGGCGAGGGTATGATGGTGCAGTATGTCAGACTTGTGTTCTTAATCTACATCTGAAAAGAACTCACGATGTAGGCAAAGAATGTGTGTTAATAAATCTTTCACTAGTAAAACTAAATCATGAGTGCAATCACCGCTTCGCTAGTCAAAAGGACAAAACAGCAACTAATATTTTGATAATAAAAAAAAACGTGAATTGGAAATAGTCTGGATATTGCGATAAATACACGTTCGTAATTTATGCCTAGGTAATCATAGCCAATTTCAAATTTTCTTTTGTCGTAAATTCGTTTTTTTTTCAATTAGAACTTAAATAACAATAAAACACACCTACATACGTGTACCATTATGTAATCTAATCTAACCGTCAATATACACATTACATACAGGATAGAAATCGCGTGAAAATGTTCAATAAACAACATAGATATTACCATTCTTGAATAAGCTAGATTACAACTTTAATTTGCAGTCCCCTAAATGTATAATGCACATTATAGTTGTACAAATACAAGCTGTTAAGCCGCGAACGAACCGCAAACGTAAGTTTGTATACAATCGTAGATTCATACAGTTGCTCACTTTCGCTTTAAATCTAGTAATTTATGATACGCATATATGCATATTCTAGGGAGTTCCAAAGTGGGGTAAATTACAGGAAATTATAAGGTATTGGCGGTCTGATGTTCTTCATAATCAAACCAAGAACTTACCTAATTTAAAACAGTGTAAAACGAGTGACAACATTTACTTGTTTATTGTTGGCTGGCTTCCCTGTCACCGCACTTAACCCTAAATTAGCTCATCCTGCCTAGGAGTAATTTTTAAAGGCGGTCGATTCAGCCATCCCAACTCCCTTCAAAAGCGCAGGAGTCTCATAAGCAACGACGCAGGCCAACAGCGCAGTGACATCTGATAGGACACGTTTAAAAATTGGAAGAGCACTCAGAACGCTATGAAATGCTTTATTTCGTCGGCAAATCTAGCGTACAATACAGTCTACGCATACTTAATCTAAAACAGCAGCTAGCAAAGAAAGACTACTTTTATTCTATAGATTATAGTAAGTCTGTAAATGCATAGAAACTAAACAAAACCGCATCAACAAGCTTAACATTTCCATCGATCATTGAGGAGTGAACACAGCTGTCTGCAGCTCGGGCGCTGTCTGAATAGGTCTCGTTACTAGTGCTGGCCTGTCATTAGTAGGCGGGGTAGCTGGGAACCTGTCATAAATAACGCACTATCACGACTTAGAAATATATTAATGCAACTTATATTGGTTTCTCAAGTTTTATTCACAGTTATTTTCTTATATTGATGTATTTTTCGTGGTATACAGGGCTGTGTTGGATTATCGTTGGTATATAATATAACTTCGAATTAAATGAATATAATATTGTATGCAACGTATGTTACGTATGGTCGGTTTTGCAGCAAATAAATTGTATTTTTTTCAATGAATTGAAGTTTTTAATCTTCATTTATTTTTTAGCATTAATTGACACTTCCTACTTTAACAATTAATCATAAAACGCTAATTGGCTTAATAACATGATCGTTGTATGAATTACTTTATACAGTTTTATATCATACATGAACACTTATTCCACACAAGGAGTGTTTACACGCACTGTCTATTAGAGAATTAGAAACAACTTTATACTAAAAACTATCAAATATGTAAACTTACCAACCCTCAAAGTAGTATCTAAGTAACGCAGCCATGAAACCGCTCGTCAATCATATTCACAAATTGCTGCTCTTGACACTCGGGGTACTAAAGACCATCTTTACTTAAATTCGAAGTAGTTCCACCACGTTTTTGCGGCACGATTTTCAACAAAGTTCAAAAGGCTAGTGAAGGGATTGTTCAAGGAAAAACGAATGGGTTATTGAGTGAAATATTTTAGGTATTATAGTAAAACGGAACTTGGTAAGCAGTAGTCAGGCCCTTGCTGTTAGCATCTGATATAATGAACGTGCTTTATCATCACAACTGATCGTGTCAATTCGTGTCCTTAGGAGTGACTTTTGAACCTAACTGGATGTAAATCATAGTTTTGATATAAATTGGCAAGAATCTATTCTTCTAAATATGTACCTGTGTAACAGTGGGCTGTGTCTGTAATTTGCACTGTTTATGCAGGATACTGTTAAAGGGTGCTTGCGTCTCGCTCCCACAACGAAAAGTAAGCAAGCAGATTCTTATTAGGTTTTTATTCCCAAAGGATAAAAATGGAACCCTATTACTAAGATACCGCTGTCTGTCTCTTGACAGTACCTTATAAACCATAATAGCGAGATAGTTTAAATTTTCATGAAAAGTAGTATCACTGAGGTTAAGCATTATTTATTTTACTTGTCTTAAGGCTACACGTACGTACGAATAAATATACTATAGTTATGTGATTTATTTTCATCAATATTTTTGGTACAGAACAATTTCTAACCAAGCGCAAGACACGCGAGCAATCTAAAGAAAACCGATTATACCTATATATTATTATGCATTACATCTATGATACAATGCCGTCGATTGCAGTTCTGCCTGTGAACTGATCGATTTCGACAGTCATTATGAAACAATCTATTTCCGATCAACAATAGATCCAGCGATTATGTCAGCGATCGAGATGAGTTTTTGATTCGATATAAATTGACTGTCAATGTTAGATAACGTTTCGTATTCTAAAGAATGATATTAAGTTATAAATGTTATTATGATTTGCATTATTCGGTTTTCAATTTTTTGAGGAAGTTATTGAGACATCTTTACATTTAGTTTTTGCTGTAGCATGTTTGAATGCAAAAAAAATGCATTTGTCAAAACATTTTAGCAAAGTAATCAAATATAATAAGTGAGGAGAGCGGACCGGGACGGCGGCGGCATACTACTCGACATAGTCTATTGTTTCTCGTCCACAACTGAATCGTGTTTTTTACTTTACCACTCTCCATTCTTCTGCATAGAGACTCTGTTTACCTGTAACAATAAAATATAATTATTTGTATGTGGACTCTGTCTAACAAAACACTTTTTTACTACAGTCTTTCGAAATATAGCAAGAACACAACCTAAATATCTAATAAGGGTTTATACACAAAGGGTAAAATCGGAACCCTATCACTAAGGCACCGCCATCTGTCTATCACTAGGCTATATCTAGCTGTGATTTGACAGGGTGCCTACCCACAAATTCAAGACCGTAATAACCGTTGCTTAACCTCCATTTTTATTATTAGTCGTAATAGCAACAGAAATACCACCTCTGAAAAATTTAACATGAAATACCTATAGCCTGGTGACAGACGTACGGACAGCCAGTTGGACCTTAGTAATAAAGTTCCATTTTTACCCTTGGAGTACAAAACCCTAAACCAAAACCAGTAATTTATCGATCAATCGATTGTAAGATTCTAAGCATTGCGATCATTACCAATAATCTTTGTGATCAATGACTCGATACCGAGTATCTCGCTTTGTCTGATTATATAACCTTTTTATAGTAGTCACTTGTTATTAGACAATTCAATATAACTCTGAGGTCAGGAGCCAGTAGCCGTGAAGTATTTACACTATTTGTTGCTAATCATTTATGTAGTTAATTTTAATTGGTTTGCCAATTATGTTCATTAAATACATTCAGAATCTCCTCATATGACTTCATTCTGACAATAGATAGTTTACTTGTTTTTCTGATCTTGACTTTAAAAAGATATTTTTCGTGTAATAAAATGTTTTTCATTATGAGGAAAAATATTTAATTGATAATCTGTTAAGGTATTTGTGTTCGAAATTGCATTACGATTCCCAATTACGAGCATCTCAAGTCAATATATTTTAACGCATCTTACGATGATACAGCAGTGACACTTAAAATATCTGCATGGATAGAAAAGTGGACGAGTTACCCCGATTACTACGTCAAACCCACAATCCGCAACGAGTCACGAGTTCGATCCCCGCGTAGGACAAGCATTTGTGTGATTAGCGAATGCTGTTTCTGTGCCTGGGTGTTTTGTGCAAGTAACTTAAATGTTTATGTCAGAACTAGCTTTTCGCCCGCGTCGAGGTCGGTTATATCGTGTTTCCAAGAGAAATCTTCAAAATTCCGGGATAAAAAATATCCTATGTTTTTTCTCAAGGTCAACTCTATCTGTATACCAAATTTCATTAAAATCAGTTCAGTGGTTTAGACGTGAAAACGTAACAGACAGACAGACAGAGTTACTTTCGCATTTATAATATTAGTAGGGATTAAATTCCTTAGCGTGGGAGTTCTTTCTTCTTTTACTTATACACATAGTTATACATTGATTTGATAGGAACAAAAATCTTCATGTCACGATACCATCAAAAGTTATCAAGAAAGAATAAAAAAGTAATTAAAGCGAGTATAGAGAATGGTGTTCTTAATTCTAAATCTCCATACTAATTCGAACCGTTTCTTCACGAATCTATTGTCGATAGTTCGTGCAATAGGCCGTAAATAAGAAAGCCACTAACTCGACTTCCAGTATATAATGAGTATAATAAACATAACGCACATTGCTTTGTTCATAAAATTAATTAACATGACGCAACCCTGGCTTACTCACTCAGCTTTCACTGAGCGTATGTTATGATAATTATATTAAATAATGTAAGCAGGTCATCTTGTGTGCAACCATATTATACTTGAATGCATATTCTGTTTGTGATGTTGCTCTCTCAGAGCCAGCTTTTGATTTTAATTATAGAAATCAGGTCAAATGTAACTTTGAATTGTATGATCCGCTTTTGTAGAAGGAACCTGTTAAATTAGCAAAGCTTATCGTTAAAATATTTTAGTATAGTTATTTTGTAATTCTGGTTGATTTTAGCACTTGGACTCATGGTAGATGCATTAAACCAGCTGAATCCATTGAGAGTGGATAATAAACATGATATAGCTTTTGAAAAAGAATATGTAGAGAGAAAATATATTTTTCATTTAAACTCATTCAATTGTAAGTATTCTGTTTTGAATGGCGCAACACATTCATATGTTTTTTGGAGCTGCAAATTTAAATCTGCAAAAGTAATGTTGAGAAAACCATGGCTTCAAAGTTTGCCTTAGCAACAACACGCACTGTTTTTTGGGTTCTCGGCGTGTTATCTAGATACACAAAAACCAGTGCAATCTCGTGCCCATATCCAAAGTCAACAAAAACCAGCCTATTTCAAATAACACCCCTACAATAGGTTACGTAAGTTTTACCGTAAGTAGGTCTGATCAACGCCAATGGTCGGTAACGAGCCGTGACCGTACGGTAAAAGAATGATGGTGCAGCTTTACCGCGGTAAAAAATAATCAAGGTTGTAGATGAAATAGATTGGAGTGACAGGTGGATAGGAGAGAGAAGGGAATCTTCAGTTTATTGACCCCAGTGTTGAGGTAATTTTTAGAATAACTTGTAAATTGAGAACTAGGTTCGGAAATTCAATTGTAAAGTAATCATTTTCATTTGATATGGTATTCACAAATAAATCACGAAACACAATATCTCCAATATACCTATATACAAACATTAAGATTCTATTTAATGCTTGCTGGGGTTTCCACATACATTCAAGTCAAATGCTGAAATACACGCTGACGCTGACTCAGGACAGGCATTCGTGGAACCCACAAACGGCACAGTCGGCTATCTGCTTCAGTAAAATGAGAAATCCTAACACAACCCATTCTAGACTTCAAGAACACTGTCGCTATAAGTACCATCCTTCTAACTTAGTCAAAATCAGGAAATGCTTGGCATTGTAACCAGCACACACGGAACAGCTGGCGTGTTTCCATGCGCATGCATGCTGTGCCTAATGTAACAGTCTCTTCCTACAAGCTTCCGTTGGTCAACACTTGGCTTGAATTCGTTAAACCCCGTGTTTTCCCTCATCGTCGTAATTCTAGTCAGGAACTGGTTAGTTAGGCAGTTGGTGTTAACTGTTGTATAATATCCGAGTGGGTCATTCGATTCCCTGTCGTTATGGAGTGAATAGATTATGTAATCTAGTTCTAGTACGACTAATACCTTTTCTTGGTACAGGGACAGGCCTTTAAAAAGCACTAGGTCATAATGTTGTCAACTGGTGCTCAACATCTAATTGTTCCAAAGCGATTTGATATCAATTACAAGAAAACAAAACATAAAACGTAATTTAAGGAGTTCATGACCTTAATAGTATCTCGTCGTACATTAGACTCAGTTTCTACATGGTAACTTAGCTAAAATACAAAAGGCATTCAGAGAAAAACATATAATGATATAAAAAGAAGATAAATACACCTCCTTTGTTACATGTAGATAAACAAGAATCTCATATAGTTTAGTTATAGTATAGTTTTCAGGTGAGGGGTCACCTGAATACTATTAGAACGATTGCCCAACACAACACCGGTCATCAAGATCCACAAACGGTAACTATAATAAAATTTTCCCTAATTATAAATTCAAAGTTAACAGATCGTTATACAATGCGGAAGTCGATCGTGACGCATGCTCGTGACTCCAATCATACCTGCGCGCCTAGTACCGCCCTCTGCACGTATTGTCCTGCAGCTATATTATACTATAATACTTAATTAATATTATTACCTTTAATTAAAGATGCTTATACTCGTGGAGTTCGAGGTACTCGTGGCTAAGCTATAACCGCAAAAGTGAATCGATCACAGGCTAAGATACGCCTGAGGCGGTTGGTCCGTAGATTGGTGACCATCGTTGTCATATTTCCTCCGTATTTCGGAAGGAACGGGCTATTCGTTCATCTTTGACATTCGTTTCAGATAGTCAGAAGCTTGAAAGTCTGACAACCAGTCTAACTAAGGGGTATCGTGTTGCCTAGGTAACTGGGTTGAGGAGGTCAGTTAGGCAGTCGCTCCTTGTAAAGCACTTGGTACTTAGATGAATCCGGTTAGACTGGAAGCCGACTCCAATATAGTTGGGGAAAGGCTAGGCCGCTGATATAAATTAAAGGTGCTTATGCAAAAATCGTGATGAGGAGAAAAATGTTTGTTAATAAATGTAATTGATAGTTATCGCATAATGTCATCCACAGAGCCACGGACTGTATGGAGTGAGGACGGTGTTATGCGATTGTTATCGCCGTCACGCTTCATATCCCCAAAGGGTGTTTGTTCAATAGTTCGCTGATTGTGATTGATTACAGCTTGAAGCTTGCTTTAAATGTCGTGTTGGTATTGGTATATCGCATAAGATGTTGATTTCTTTCATTATTTTAATTCACATCTGCTCTAAGAATTTCTTATAAAATTCACATTGAAGCATCCAAATCTATGTAAATTTTAATATATTTTTTATTTATGTATATTTTGTAAGCACTCAGACTTTGTACGAACAAGCTACGTTGGCGTTTTCCTTCTGATCTTGCAGTATCTAGCAAAATATCATTATGTACACAAGTTGACTGGTATAACCTATCCTGGGTAATTTCGATGACTATGAAGGTCAATATAGGGTATCCAAGGCCCTTTGGTCCCGATCTTTAAAATTAATCTTTTAGACAGACGCATATGACGAGGGTAGACGGTATCAAAATATTACCAAGCAATTAAGAATAATTAATTACCGTTTAAAAATGATAGCTTCCAACGACCAATAAGTAAAACAGCATACCAAATACCGATGAAACGGCTGCAGGCGCTTCAAAGAATTATTTGATAAGTCGAACAGATAAATGCGATCACAAAGAGACGTGGGCGTTTTAATTACTTCTTTAATAAATATAATGGCTTCTTTTATTTATTTTTTGCCCCAAGCCGATTAAGTAACACTACATGTCTACGTTAATAGCCAGTGGGTCTCAATGCCATGGCCAGAAAAAATCTATGGCAACCTTTGTGCGAATGAAGATTCAAATTGATAAAAATATTCATTTATTTTTGTTGAGCCAGGAAGGATTTAACGTTTTTTTGTAGAGGTATTCAATTGAAATATGTTGAGTAACATTGTGCTTTTGTAAAAATGTTACAGGTATTCAATACAATAGGTAAAATAATAATATTATGATTGAATTGACTTTCAAGTGTAACCACAAACTTAAATAATTGTAATGAATTTGCTGATTTGTGTGACCTTAAAAAGGTCAGGTGTATTTTATTTTATAACAACGATGCAAAACATCCAATAATTTTTATCCATTAATGTTTTTACATCTATGATACGAAATTAATATTGAAAAACACTGTGCACATAAATACGGCAAATCGATGCGATAAAAAAGCTTTTTAAATTTTGAGACCCATTCCAAGTCTATCAAATTATTTTCTAGTTCAAATATTTAGCGTTTGTCTATCCACTAACACAATATTGCAAGTAATGTTTTATACAAATACATGTAAATTATTATGACAAATAGATTCGCTAATCATTAGCATAGCCATTCAACAGCCGACGCGACATCACAATAATTATATTGACACTAAACAAACAGATGAACGTAACTTAATGGGTTACCGACCGATTATTACCTGCGAGTGTAATTGCGATGCCCCCAGGTACATGAACACGTGCCTTTTTCAAGCAGTCACTATAAATAAATGTATCAGAACATCCGTTGTTGAAGCAGAGTGAAGCTTTGGCCGTAACTACATCTCTATTCATACTTGGTTCTCTTAAATGATAATTAATACGACCCTATATATCAGGCTGTTAGGCACAGGCCTCTTCCCGTATAGGGAAGGTGTAAACATTGATCACCATGCTATGCTCAGTTGGCGATTTCAGATTCCATGAGTAGAATTTCCTTACCTTAAGGTTTAAGTTTTCCTTCACCGTGTGTCAGTGGTGTCTTAAAATAATTAATACATTTAACTTTGAAAATATATCTTTGGTGCTTTTTATGCGTTGGGATCGATCCAGCAGCAACATACGAAAACTTATTTTTAGAACGAGTCAGAGCTAACGTAAATATTTTATAATCTGTCTTGACGAAGCCCCCTTCTAAACGGCATTATGCTGTGCGATATGTGATATCCTCATTAACTTAAGAATAAGGATGTATCAAACATTACACCGTGTATTAAAGAGCCCACAACAAGGATATGCAGTTTTTACAAAACAATTCGTTCAGAATCCATTAATATATAAAACTATATCCGCTTGCATTCGTCAAGCAGACAGTTACTAATTGATATTCGTGCCCTCGATCCACGATAATTTGGACGGTGATGCGCAAGCGCAGCCTGCATGTACGGTCAACAACACAAGCAAAAACTACCAAAAATATTTGAAAACAATTACAATCTAATAAGATTACTTTTACTAGAATTCTCATGTTCATCTTTCCTAGAACCGATACAAAATTATTGTACTTTGTTGAGTTATTATCTCTTGCATATCTGATAGTGCCCGAGGCGTTTATTTGCAGACTGTACAACGAACTCTGAATCTTGCGCGATGCAAATTATATTGAAATATCCTGCAATGCTAATGAAGTAAATGTTTCAAAATATTTATCTTGGTATATTTTGGTTGTTCGTGTTCGTATGTCTTTGCAAAATTTGTTCTTTGTCTTTTAGATAAGTATGTCGTAAAAGGCATTACTTCTTTAAAAGTTTTTTTAAGGCATCTTCAGATTTGTAGAATGCTTTTCTTAGATTGCTATCCTAAGTCAATTTTAAGGGTCCATGTACAAACCGGACGCATTTATTATCCGGTATAAGGATTTTACGGGCTAAATCACACTAATATTAAAAATCCGAAACTATGTACGTTTGTATGCACTTGTACGTTTGTAACCTATTCAAACCCAAACGTCCGAACCGAATTCGATGAAATTTTGTATGAAGGTAACTACGATTAAAACGATTACAACCATTACTAGGCTTGTTTACTGACCATTCAATGTGAAACTTCTGTGATTACAGCCGACATCAACACGAGATTGAACAAAGCACGTGTCAAAAACACGTGCCGACTGAAGACGTCCCGCATGTGCCACATGTGCTATACCTAATACTGCACATAGGTAGGTGCACAAAAACCACTTATTATCATTAGTATGATGATGTCTTCTCCATCACGATGTACGATAAAAACATATAAAACCAACACTTGTATTCTTGGCTGTCTTTGTGGTTTCAATGACGTCATATGTTATTATGTTGATAAGTCGGGACCTTTTTTGTAGAAACTTTTTACAGAAATCATTATAAGGAAATGATGTTGTAAGTATTTTCGAAGAATTTAAAAGAGTTTTTGTTTACATTGTCATGTTTGATATATATAGATGACATGTTGCGCCGACCCCAAATAAAATAATTGGGATAAGGGCAGGAGAATGATGATGATGGTTTACATATTTGATTCACTATCCTAACTTTACTATCGATGAATTCAAATGATATTTATAAATGTTTGGGATTGTAAACCGTCTGGAAATCAGGTTTTATTTAAGTTACTTAACCAGTTAGTCTAAATCAAGAAAATATCTAAACTCCAAATGCATAACAAGGTTGAGATGAGATAGGAAAATATGATTATCTCTTATGAAGTCACCGCAATTAACGAAATCCCAAAGAAACATTTTTATTTTTAGATAAATAACAAAATTAATGATCGCAAAAGTTAAAAATATAAGGGTCTGGGCAAATTAATTTGGATGTTTAGAGCGCATTTTTCGCCCTTGACAATGCCGACGTCGCTTGGTGTTTGACAAAAATAAATACTACTTTAATGCATATATAGGTATATATATTAAGTGTATACAAAATATATACCTAACTGAAAAAAGTAAATATGCAAATATCCTCAGGAGGTGAAGGTAGGCCAATAGCTCGTATATAACGTTACTTATGTATAAAATAATTGTTAACTTTGTACGAAAAATGTTTGCAAAAAAATACATTAAACTTAAACACTACGCAGTCGATAGGTAGTCAATAGTTAAAAAGCAATCTTATCTCAAACACCGATCACACATAAAATCTAAGGATGGACATAATCACCTATAATTATTAATGTTATCAGGTATTAATCTATTCATTCAAATTATTGGCATTAAACCCGCCAACATTCGTCAAATAACATCCAATGTTCGTCATGTTGGCCCAACCTTGGAGCCAGCTTATAATCGCCAGCGTGATCCTTAAATGACTGTAAAAACATTTCTTTGTACCGTACTGGCAGAAATGTGGCGTGATTGATGGCATTATTATGGATAGGAACTTAGCAACAGACTGTCTGCGTCTGTGTAGGTATTCCAAACTTGTGATTAATGAACATGGCTAATTCTGTGGTCTCATCTCTATTATGTTCTTCGATTGTCAAGATAAATTCAAGTAATTAAAGTAATCATCGATTTTTTATTTTTTGAGTTTAATGGTGCTATCAATTCACCAATTTGTTAAAAGTCAGATAAATTAGTTCGAAATAACGTAAATTGGCAAAAAACTTTGTTGTTCGGTTTGTTTTGTTGAACTTTGTGATGTGCGTCTAACGTAAAACCCCGTGTTTCAAAATAAACGTCTCGAAAGCCATTAAGTTATTCGAAAAAATACTGAAGATCTTTTCAACTTCCGCTGATACTTTAAGTTACTTGCCTAACAGACAACAATGCAACATTAAAATAAAAGCTAGCTACGTTCTCTAAAAGCAACATTTCATTAACAAACAACGCAACAATGCTATTTAAACATTCGACAATCAAATATCTAGCGTCACCAATCGATTCGGAAATCCTTATTCAATTCGAATGATCCGTTAAAAATCGATAAACGATTGTATATCACAAATCGAGTCAATGGAATGAATTTTGAGCACGACGAATAGCAAATGTCATTTCTGGTTGTTGTTAAATAATCGTCTTGAAACGAAAAAGCGAAAGTAAGAGAGACGTCGCGTGTTAATATAATATGCATGATATTAGCATAAAGAGCGGCCGGCGACGTCGGGGACCCCTCTGTCGACACAACGTATTGGAGTCCGTTGATCTGTGAGGTACACATTTGGAAAATGTATTTTTGACACACACGTCTCCATAAGACATACAAATGTACGGACTAATGAAGTCATATTTATTTTAGGGTAGATATGCGAAAGTTTGAGTTTATTGCAACTTTAACCTTAAGTACTTAACTCTATAGTTCATTATTGAAACGCAACTTTACTTCGAGCTGTTGTCAAGGGTCTGGGACATGACAGTATTCGATATAACAACGGTGAACGTTTTCAAACTGATTGATGTTCCATATTCGACTGTCAACCGGTACGGCGATGGTCGGTAGAAGGTTTTTAAACAGCAGTTAAGGCAATGCCTAGACATTCCAACTATTCCAAGACAAATATCAGTTTCAATCCAGTCCAGTTTGCAGCTTGATCTTAGCTTAGCATAAATGCTAATGATCTAATTGCGTGATCTAATATTACAGGTAAATCATTCGCGAGATCCAAAGCTGTAGTTACGTTAAATTGACTAGCTTTTGCAATGAAATAAGCTTATGATATCCTGACAGCAAAAACCAAAATGAGTTAAAACCTTTAGGCACGTAATCGTGAAGATTCAATTCATGAAAAACGAACAAAAAAAGGCATGTTGCAACTAAATAAAACCTTAAATACGTATGATTTTTCAACTCAATAAAAATATTAGGCAGAATATTTTTACGCAACACTGGCAACAACTTAATTAGGTTTCACAAAAAGCTAACAATACTCAAGTAAAAACTGTTCTGAAGACGAATCAGTCGGCTTTACCAGTCGTTAGGCACACAATAAGCCACGGGCGAAGACCTCGGAGGCAAAAAACAAAATGTACAAAAACTCCAAGGTCACTCATGGAGTTTGGGTCTGGTTCTCTGCATTGATCAAACGACACAAAACCTCTTTATAATTCAAGAGGGCTTTTAAAGTATCATGAAATGCAATTTTCGACACTCAATTTAGATTCTGTGTCTGATACTGTTAATGGATAAATAAGTGTTGCTTTAGATCTTATTTATGGATATGATGGCAAGTGTAGGATGCAAAAGGTAGGCTTAAATTAAATTGAAGGAAAAAAAAGTTTGATTTTTAGAAACAATTGCGGTTATCTACCAAAAAACTACGATTTCCCACGGTAATGAGCAAATCATTATTAATACGCACTTCTTTGCGAAGACTAACAATGCACCAGAAGATCTCTAAAACTGGATCTTTAAAACTATTTAAAACGCGATCACCCTATTCTTGCTCTTGATTCTTTACTTAAAAATAAATAAATAGGGTTGTCAACGTTCATACAAAAGAACATTATGCCATCGAAAGAAATCCATGACCCACATAAATTTTCCGTTTTTCCTTATTTAAAATTTACCTTTTCTTAACGACTCCCAGCAGTAAAAAATAATCCTGAACTTGTTGCGCTCTAAGTGAATACTTTACGCGTCTCCTCCTAAAAGGTATTTAATCTAGAATTTTGCCAGCCCTAACAGCGAATAGTTTTCGCAGTGGTGTAACAACCCCAGTAATTACGATTCGTATCCACGAGAAGGAAGTGAACACAATGGCCAAGCTGTTTATATAATAACATGCTACACCTAATTGTTTTATAGAGTTATGCACGTCATATGCTCACAAATTACTTCGAATTACTGCTCACTTTATATGAAGCTTTTGAGTGCAAGTAAACAATGTATTGTGATGTATACTGTACTTCCTGTTTTATACAATTATCATCACGCAAGTTTTGAACACTATTATGTCCATTTGGGGGAGGCCTTTGCCCAGCAGTGGGACACAGTGGGCTAGAGAAAAAAAAAATGTCCCATTGCTAATTCGTTGAAGGTAGATTAAGATTTAAGTGTGAGTTGGACTCGTGACACTCTGCGACATTAAGTGTTTTGTACAAATATATTAAATAATAATATTATGTATTTGCAGCAAAACATGGTCAACCGTCAAATTGAGAAGAAAAAGATATATCGTTTAAGAAAATTTTGGTGTCCAGCAATCGTGGTCACACACAGATTCAAGTCAAGATGATTAAAAATCTAAATAATAATTAAGATAATCTATCTATTTATAATAGATCCAAGTAACGAGAGCCAGATGAGGCAATGTTTAAAGTTTGCCTGCACGTGATATTTTTAGATAAATACCCATCATTGAAATCCATTATAATGATTCTTCGCTTGTTATTCACCACTAGACCAAAACGGCGGCAAACAAGCCAAATCGACCGTAAAATGCAATGAATGAGTTTCCTCCATGAGAATCACGTGAGCACAAACAAACAAACGACCTTTGTTGTAATACTACTACCGAGCTGAGGTCGAAACTGAAATATATGAATAGCTTCCAATTGTTATTGACGACTTCAATGATAAAGAAAAACAAAAGAATATCTAGAACAAATGTGTCTGCGACTTATCCAATGCTATAAGCGAAAAAATATATAAAAAAGAAACTATTGGTAAAGTTAGATCACATTTTATTATTTTAACAAGGTTCACTCCTATGTGTGCGCCATAGTTACTATCTTCTGTACTTTTTTTTTACAACATACGCACTTCGGTATTTAATTCTTGTGTTTCGGGGGCATGGGAGGTTCCTCAATCAATGAAGTCACTTGCACAACGACAACCACCTCAAAAGAATTGGATCCGACATTGGAGCATGATGTGGTAAAAACACAAAGATATACGCTCACCAACAATTTTTTATCATATAAGTGTGATGCATCATTTTAGGGGCATGGCATAGTCGTGTATAACACCAAAAATACCATGAACTTCGGACACTAAAACTATCGTGTATAGTTTCAAACAAGAGCAAAACAACGACAAATGACAATTGTATTAAATGTCTGACATCTGTAATAAATGACGGTAAGAAAATTTTCCGTTTCAAACTTTTATTTTAGATTTTTTTATGAAGAAATGTTTGTGCCACCTATAGTTAGATACAGTACCTATGCAACAATTGTGCAAGAAACTCCAAACTTACTCTTTGCTTCGATTCTTCTTCGACTTCGACGAACAGATTCGATTTCTATTTCATGAAATCCGTGATGCTGTGTTAGCAGTTTTTTTCTGTAATGACGTACCTGAAACAAGTAATTAAAAGTTTAATTATAAAGCAATGGATCTTTTAATACTGTTCATGTTTTATTTATAGATCGTTATAGACAAACAGATTGAGTTAATTGTTTTCGTAGAGTTGAAGGATAGTGAATATTTCTATTGATAAAATTGGATCTTTATTGAAGTAATAAAAATATATCTTTTGATACAAAGACAAAGTCTTAAGTGCGACTTAAATCAAAATACATACACATATATACCTATGTATCTAGTTCAAACACCCTTAGTATATAATATACCTATCTGTCTGTCTGTCGTTTCACACGTCAGTGAAAAATCTAGATGTAAAGCTCTATCCGAAGCAAATCATTCAAAGGTTACGTTTCTTAGACTATTTATAAGACCTAATAAACTTTTTGTTTGAAAACCTGTTCCCAAATGCCGGAACAATGAGTGTATCCGTCGTTCACAAATTATATGTTTTAAATAAGGTGGGAACATTGCACAATAGTTTATAGTAAGGCCAAATTAAATGTTCAGGAGATAATTGTAATGCAAAACAATTGTGAATTAAAATAGTTTTGGTCTGATATATTTGTTTAGTAGCTTAAGATCAAGGTAGCATAGAGTATGCTGTAGCCGCGGTGGAAAGGAGACATCACATAACACATACAGTTAGCAGTCGTAATTTAAGACTTCATAGTGCAAGAGGTTCGTTCTTTCAATCATACAGCTGTGAATTATAATAACTTTAGTTGAAATGTTAAACTCAAAGAGGAAACGGATTTCAAACAAACAAAAGACATAGACCAAATAATATTTAACTATTTAGGATATTTTTCCAAGGGGTTTTGTCTAATTTTCTTAAACTGTATAACAAAAGTATAAACCAAATAAATAAATGCGGACAACATCACAAACATTGTTCTGAACCCAAAGTAAGTTGCTAAAGCACTTGTGTTATGGAATTCAGATACAACGAAGGTACCACAAACACCCAGACCCGAGTAAATGCAGAAAATGTGAGTTTTTACATTGACCCGACCGGGGATCGAACCCGGGACCTCAGAGCTAGCGACACCTTGAAACCGGTGCGTACGCCACTCGACCACGGAGGTCGTTTCCAATGAATTAAAGAAGCACCATTATTTCCAGGAACACCAAACCTACTGATTTCTTAAATTTATCTGCTTCTATCCATTTTCCTCATTCATCTATCAATTTGTTGTCAACATATTTACCTACATTAACTCCATTTACATATGTATGTTTTTTATTCTCAGAAAATGCGCAAATAAATGTCGCTAGTGGATATTGGCGGTGACTTTGAAAAGCTTGTTGAAACAACTACAACAACTTGTTAAAACTATAAAGAAGAATATATAAGGATATCTTCAATTAGAAACTACCTTTAAAATGTAATTTATTTCGATAGGCCTCCTTTTGTTTAATAAAATTATTTATATCTATATCTATACTAATATATAAAGCTGAAGAGTTTGTTTGATTGTTTGTTTGTTTGTTTGAACGCGCTAATCTCAGGAACTACTGGTTCGAATTGAAAAATTCTTTTTATGTTGAATAGACCATTTATCAAGGAAGGCTATAGGCTATATAATATCACGCTGCGACTAATAGGAGCGAAGAAACAATGAAAAATGTGGAAAAAACGGGGAAAATTCAAACAACGTGGACGAAGTCGCGGGCAACAGCTAGTTAGTTATAAACAGACATGGTTACTAGACTTGATATTTTCTTCACATCTCTCTCGCCCCATTTTCCACCAAATTCCAGTTTTACACATCCAAGTACATATTAAAACATACGTTGCCTTGACAATCATCTATTACATATTCATACGAAACGAGATCCCCTGATCAAAATTCTCTTGCCGTGTTCCAATAAGTTGTGAACACAATTAAACAGCCGGCTTCCAGTGGCCTTGTGTTGTTGTGCCGCGCTTCTTGACACGACTTCTAAGAAAATTAGTTTTTACAACATTAATTATAAATGTCGTGATCCTGTTATTAGCTAGATTTGTTTTAGCCTAAAACATTTAGGTTGTATGATGAAGTGTTACCAAGTTGCTAATGAGTATTTCTTATGTGTCTGTGCCGTAGTTTTTCATTAAATATTTGTGAAAGACCACCTAGATTGTATGATAAATGTGGGTATATTACCCATCATAAATATACCGTATTGGTACATAGATACCTCACACGAAATGGTTCATTTATGTATGTGACTTTAGAGTATTTCAAAAGAGGTTACATTACACCGTATTTTGCGTTTCAGACTCTTTTTCAAATACTCTTTATTGAACTGACCAATAAAAGTCACGTGACTTCAACGTTCACCATTTCCATATACTTTAATACCATCTGAGCAGGCGTTTGTAAAAATCTCAATTGTGTACGTGGTCAGGTGTGACAAACAATTACTTAAACAATTGCTAGCAGGTGGTTTCCCAAAACATAGCAGTGCATCTCACACCTGCACATACTAATTAGAATGATTACTAACACGTTCGTGCCTTATCTATGGCCATGCACCAGCAGCGATTACCATTAGTAATCTGTGCACTCATTAAATATTAATATTCTGCATCTATTGTACTGTATTGAGGTCGCCCTAGATAATATTGCAGGTTTGTGCACCACATATACTAAAAGAAGTATTTGTTTCGTGTGAAACGAATTTAGTTACGAAACTAGTCTTGGCGACAAGTGAAATTTCTAGTCGTTTTAATGTTAATAGAAATTCTTCAAATATATGGAAATGACATTTCTTTTTGATAAGTCACGTTCAATAGACGAGTCACGTCTAAACGGATTTTAAACTGTTTTCGACCGACTACTTATTTTCCTCATCCTCCCCTTAAAGGCATTAATCCTTATGGTAACAATTGCTATAGAGTAAAGGTCAAAATCCTTCAACATATTCATAACAACGTCATCTTTTGTCCCTAACAAGGACAGAAAACTATCACACCATTTCCTAATAATCCTCACACCAATTGAAAACCGTTTTAAATATTGTCCAAAAAACAAAACAAACATCTGTCACCAATCGAGCCACTGGGACCAATTAAACAGCTATTTAAATTTCAACACGAAATAAATGAATAAGAAATAACCATTACAGTGACTTGTGCAATTTGAAACTCGTATCCAATACTTCGTCCATCAAAGAAGAGCTATTAAGCAATGGTGGCTAAACGGACCGAGCAGAATTCAGACTGAGGAAATAATATCCGGAACGTTTCAGCATGAGCTGAGCAACTGGATGGCGCAAATCTAGATCGAGACAAATAAACTATGAGCATTACACTTCATTTTACACATCTACAGCAACAAAACAATCAACGTCTTTATTCTCTTCTACATAAAGTCGGTTTTGGTAACCTACAGAAATGCAACCAACAAATACTTGTGTCCAGTTTTCTAGCTAAATAATTTTGTAAAATTAAGCATTGGTAATTCAATTAATTAAATGTCTTTTGGTCGTTTTTGGTTGACATTTAAAGTCGGTTTAGATAAATGGAGTAGATTTTTGATATTTTAGTGTTATTGTATTTCGTTTCCGCTGCGGGCGAACTAAATTATATTTTGTGCACATTTTACGGCGTTTTTACGGTTTTTAGGTGTGCCGGTTTTATTCTGTCATTTTGAGAAGATTTATTCGATACATGACAAAAAAAAGAATACTGTAACGAATAATACTGAATGTCTGAGACTCTTGAACAGAAAACCTACCGATTCTACCTACATAAGAGGTATGATTTACAGGTTTAAATAATATAAGCTAAGTACACAGTTCCAGGTTATTATCAAATTGCAATTTTTGCAGCAGCAACAAACTAGCTGAACATGACAAAGATAGGAGACCTATTGACGATATTTCAATATTGGGTCATTAGTCCCCTCAGCACAATGTCTCAATTCTTACAATATATACTAGTTCAACACAAAAGATTTCACAATAACATTTCTCAAAGAAAAAGTCTCGGTGAACGCTAATTACCTGTAAATGCGATAAGCCATGTTCACATGTTTATGTACGCTCTAAACCATGTACACTCTTCCGCAGAATTGCTTGAGTATTTAAATGTAACAAAGACTTTTATCCCAAAGTACTAAGGTACATTTTCGTTAATTTTTGGCAACATCTCTACTTTGTCGACTGTACATTCCATTTAGACGCACTGTCATGAACATGAATGAACTTTAAGATTTATAATTACTTACTTAACGACTCTCGCAAATAAAAATAACAACTGGGAATTATGTTCATTCAAATTTTAATATAAATTCGTCAAGTCAAGGTACGTCGGCAGGTTATTAAAAATAAACACCTTATCTAACTCATCAACATTAGGATTAAAAAGACATCTCAATTTGGTACAGTAATAAATATTCGTAAGATAAATATATAAAAAGTGAACCGATAAATGTAGCGTTAGGTAACACCGTTTTAAATTAAACATTAATTTATCCAGTAATTCTCACAAAAACCAATTTATCGTAAATAATTAATCATGAAATTAGAAAACAAACATTATGTAACACTCGTTTGACATGGGTTACTTAATACCGTTCAAAATTACTTTAATTCTTAACGAATCACGTTATTAAATTGGTCAATTTTTTACATTATAAAATAAGAAAATATTCTTGGTACCTGAGTGTTTTGGTAGTGAGGAGGACCTACCACTAGAACCCAAAGTATTCGTTCTGCAGTTGTGCAAGCGAGACAGGGCTCTACATTGTATAGAACGGCATCTCTTTCCCACATTAAGAACAGTCTTGCTCTGGGAGATAGTGGCTGGCCCCCAGGTAACCATGCATGTTGTGTTGATGACATCAGAAAATGTATACCTACAGAATGCTAATGCCCAAAATATTATGAGAGGTATTTTGTGTGTCGAAGTCATGGGTCGGTCTCATCAATCACAGTGATTGGGAAGCTCATTACTGATAAGTTTTGCGAAAACTTTAAGAATGCTGATTAATATAATCAATAAGTTTATTACGACGAATTATCTAAAATGTATTGATATTTTGCCGCCTCCGTAACGTCGGCAATGAACATAAAAATATCGAATAGTAACTTTGTTTTAAAATGTACGTGAAAAACATAATTAATTATTATTAAAATTTGATTGGAAGTCATAATGACGTAAGAACTCTAAAATAATTACCTAGCTGATTACAACCAAATTGTTTCGTAGTTTTTACCATAGATCAAACAAAAACAGACTTTGTATAAAATAATTATATTTATTTCCTTGAAGCTGAACTCATCAATAACAAGGTTATAATTTTCACATAATTATTTATAAACATACATATCTTAATGAACGTAGTAGCAAATATTCCTCATTTACACGAAAACGGAAATCTTAAATAAATGTTTTGAGCACGAACACGAAACGTAATAAAAACATGATAATAGTCCAATTATTAACTTAATAAAAAAAACAACAAAAACTATACAATCGAGCCATCACGCTTGTCTACAAACACTCATTTACCTATTCGTGACCATTCGTTTAATTATTAGCGATACATTTTAATAGGTCTTCATATTTCGTTTGCACTTTTTACACATGTCAATAAGTGAGGATATTTTTTCATATTTGATGTCGCCGCATACTGAAACATGTCTCAGTTGATGGCACTAAGTAAAGAGAGTTAGGAGGCAGGAAGAAACGAGAAGTTCACATTAATAAAGACGAAGCAGTCTTATATGTAGATAGACATAAGCAATCATTGGTTAAATTCAAAGGACTACCTAAGACTTGAAAATTCAACTTTTGAAGTCGATACAAAACCATTGAACACTAAAAGATCAGCATTTGACAATCGACTCCTGGATTTTCTCAATTATTGGTTTTGTAAACCTACTTTGTACAAATTGAGTATTAAGTATTTATCGGGCATAGATACTCAGTAACAGCCAACAAAGAGAAACAAAACACGTCTTTACCTTATTCGTTTAGCCTTTACAATATCCACGACATGTCTAAGTAGCCCACACGCGCGACATTGGCTCCATATCTTAATACGCTGCGATTCACAAAATCCCTACATTTCCTGACATATTGACCCCACGCTCGTGTCGCTACGTTTCGGAATTGCATGCTCACGACATGTAGCGATGTGATGCAGACCTTATGGCTTGACGCTGACGACGCCGACGGTTGCATTGTCCTTTGATATGACGATTATGTTTTGCTCTTGCATTGTAAGGTTTTGCTGACACTGTCATTGCGCACCAGTAAATTAGTTGAAATATTTTTTAAAGTTACTAATATCAAGAATTCTCTTTACTGCCCAGTTTAAAGGGGAATTAAAAGCAAACAGACCAAGATCCGATATCAGCAGATTGCTTTTCATAAAAAAATATGAGAGCACACTTGAACAAAATATGGGGATAGAGAAACCAATATTTGAAAGCGAAACCTAAAACCAGTGCGGATGTTATCAATCTCAATGATTAACCGACACTTTGAGAGAGTCACGACCAACAGCGCTTGTGAGACATAAAAATATACACGTAACTATACTTAACAAAAGGACAAAATAACGTTTTGTTTGCCTACTTTAATGAGTCTGCCACCATCAGTATCAAAACCTCACAATTCGGCATGGTCGTGGTCGTGCGTAATTTGACCCGAGTTCAACAGAATCGTGCTGCAGTGTCCATGCACTGCACAGTACGTAGGTGTGTGTCCTTCCTCCTTAAATCATAAGCTTTATTGCGTGAGATAAGGAGGACAAGACGAACATGATTCTGTGTTTTTGGAAACGGCGTATAAAGGACTGTTTGAACTGGACATTAATCTCGCTGTTTTGGATTCACGTAGGCATGAAGTACAAGAACGGCTTATCTGTCCAACCATTTTAATTCAATAAAAACTTATGGCAATGTCTTATGTGCAAACTTTTCACGCATAATGAACTACCAACCAAATTCAGATATAATTTACTGACTGTATTCGATTCTCGCCACAGCCAAGTGCCTCTCAGCAATAAATTCATATTAACGAATGAATACGCTTCCACATGTCTAGGTTGTCTCAAACTTAACAGACATCAACTAACGGATCACTTGAGCCTAATCGTTCCTCATAAGTTATGCACAAGACAGACAAGTTAATTATTTAACTCCGGTCAAGGTTCAATTTAACATCAGTTCAAATAATCTCGTAGCAATTAAACCGCGTTTAAATCCTGTTTGTTAGTTCGTGAGGTGTTTATTGTTTGATAAACGCTTCCTTAAGTTTAATTAGTCAGTAGTTGTGGAGATCAGAATGGATGATGATTTGATTGTCTTTATTGCGGCGTGGGTGGGCGAGTTTTGGTCCATAAAAAATACTAACTATGCTAATTATTTTATTGTTTATTCTAATATTATGGTAAGGCGGCTAATTATGGACGGCCGTTACCAAATACGAAAAAATAAGCTTGAGTTTGATTGTTTGATCGCGGTAATCTTTGCAATGGAAAAACATTTTTGATTTTGCAGCCAAAGACAGAAAAAAAAATACATGTTTAATAAAGCCGGTCTGCTAAGACTAATTTAAAATAAATCAACATTCCTCACAACAAGAAAATTAAAATAGTTTTAAGGTTTAAATCAATTTGAAATGCACTATCTGAATACAGTAAGCTTCTGTAATTTTACAGCAAAACCATTAAGTGAGCAAATAATAAGACTTGATGTTTTAACATTACTAGGAATCACATTAAATAAATGCACGTCGAATGACTGGAAAACAGTTAAAAACATGCCAAAATGAACCTTAATCCTTTACGTTTAAGGTTACGACAATTTCAGATGTTCATTCCCGTCATACATCATCACTGATTAAATGTACCATCAAATAAATTTTCCTCTTTTAAACCTTGCGTAGATCTGATGTCCTCTACGTGTTTCCAAGCAAATACCCACGACCTCTGCCATTCAGAGAATAATACGTAATCTAAGTAAACATTTGCAGGTAAGGGCAGGGCTTCGGCAAACATCGGAGACACTCGTGTGTCATCGTATCTCGAATGATGGATACGTAGCAGGGCAGCATGAAACTAAGGAAAGCTTCATTGAAGATGACCATATCTAAAGTCAGGACGGAAATTTTCTTCTTGTACAAAGACTTGCATAACCATTTTAAATGTAGTGAAAACGACCAGCAAAACCCAAATAAATTAACAACGCCATATAACACAACAAAAAAATAAAAAGCTGAGCAGGCACATAAGATGAAATATTTTTTTATTCCATATTTCTTGTTAATATTTTTATTTGTCTTCATACGATCGTTGTAGTTCTTAGAACAAGTATAACAGTTTCCGAGTATTATGTAGTATTGTGCCCTGTTGTGTGCTTACAATGAAGTGTGTTTGATATGCAAAGCGAATGTATTTGTCGTCGGCACTTACCTTTGAATTTACCTCGTATGTGTTTAAATGTTCGCGTTTTGATATTAGATTTGTACGGTATTAAGGTTTTACACGCTAATGTTGATTTTGTGTATTGCGGTTTCATTTTTGTTTCCAGATTTCATAGAATTACAACGGTAAACTACGGATTCATCTCTAAGATCTAACTTTTATAAATGCTGATATTTCTGTTTTTGTTTCAATTTTGAAATTTTCTTTAGCAATCAAAAAAAGGAAATTATAAATCAAGCAGTAGGAAGCCTGTTTCTAATTGACTTTAAAATAAACAATAACAAGTTGACAATAACGGACAGATTTACAATTTATGCACCGTTTGAAATGTGTTCTGACTTGTGACGGAAATTGGAGTAAATTCCAATGTTACGCAGTTTCTAGAACCTGCGCCCGCGCCGGTTGACCCAGCAATGACACTATGAAAGTGTAGACAGAAGGTTTGTAACATAAGAAGAGCGATCGTTTTTGTATCAGTTGGTAAAGCTTAGAAAATCTTTCCTATAAAATAACCGACGTTGAAAGCTTATTATTTGTGTATGTTAAATTGATGTTATCAATAATTGCGATTCATTGAATGTGGCAAATATTATTTTTTATGAGAATCTTCTCTAAAAACAACAAAAAGTAACAGATATAAATCAAACCTAAGCAAATTAAACACTATATTTCGATTCCTCAAGTATTAAAGGTATATTCTTAAGATTTGTACAAACCTTACCTTCTGTATACATAATTTCATAGCGTAAAGCAAAGAAACATGGTGTCCTCCGACTAGACACCACTTTCATTCGGCTGCGACACTTAATTAATCCATCGTCATTTCAATAGTTTTTATAGCTGTATATTTGAACACAGGATATGTGTGTAATGTAACCGGTTCGGTGACTTGATGGCCCATTCATGTCAAAATTGTTCATACGAAATACGCTCTATGATCAAGCATGTAATTGTATTTATGTATTCCTAATTAATTAATACTACTATTATGTGTATTAAACACCGTTTTGGAAAGAATAGTGTTTTATCAAAGACGACGAGAATATGTGTCTCTTATTTCATTTTAATTAGGTTTTTTCACAATAATGTTATAAATGCGAAAGTATGTGTGTTTGTATGTTTGTTGCAGGGAAGTGACATACAATAGGGTAAAGTCTCGAATAACAAAAAATAATATTTTGACAGAATACATTATAAAACAAGTACATACATACGTTGAAAATCATGCACCACACCGCTATTTATTTTAAATTTTCACACCTAATAGATAAACATACCACAACAGAATCCAATATCCACTGTGTCGTAAAGATCTCTTAACAATCTGATCCCACACCTCTAATTAACACCGTATGTATGCACTATCTTCAATTCAGCTGCAAGTTGCTTAGCAACCGAACTTTCTCCATAATCACCTTATAAGACCTGTCCTAACAACAAAATATATCTTGTAAAATGATACTTTGATATTCGCGTTCATTATCATAATATCAACAATTACGTAACGTGCTGGTCGGTTTGACATTTTAATGAATAGCGTATTAAAATAACATTTGGGGTAATAATGACCCGGATGGACTGGTAATGGTCTGCGCACGTTTATTGATCATTTCTTGTAGTATATTGTAAATAAATACTTTGTTCTTTCTGTATTGTATTAGGTAACTGCTGAATGTTATTATTAGAGTAAAGTGTTTACGCTATCGAAAATATTCAAAATGGAGCGCCATATTTTTTATAATTTTTATAGTGTTTAGCTAAAGATGGATTCAGTGAGATGTACAAAAAAACAATACCTTTTAGTAGAATTTCGATATTGAATACGGCATAGTTTTTTAGTAATTGTAAGTTTTACGTTAAAAATACTTAGTTAAAAGTGTTCGCGGTTGGACTTTTATTAATGTTCCTTACCCAAAATAACCTAAAAACTGTAATGGGGCTCCGTGATCTATCTCTCCGTCCATCAGTTACGTCAGTCATGCTATGTCCATCTGTGACTCGCACTTGACCAAGGATTTTTATTACCTAATTCATATTCAATAGAAATCTTTATCAACAAAAGGTTTGCTAAATTGATACCATCTGTCCGTTTGTCAAGCTACGGTTAAGGCGAACAACAAAATGCGAAATATTTTAATAACAATTAACTAGACGATTTCTAAACCTATAAATGGTAGCGAAACGATTAAAAAACGATAATAATTACAATGAAGGTGAGAATGACAATTAGTACTAATACGATTGATCTGAATCAGCTAAGTTAAAACAATGATCGAATATTTTAACAACGGTTATTCTACCTTCATAAGATCAGGCAGATCGAATCCTGTGATTGACGTAATTAATTATAAAATATTTCTACCATATTTCCTTGAAATAAGCACTTTACAGCGCAAATATTTTCTTCTCTTATTATTGAATTTACTACTTATTTTAATTTACTGCGTAACGCTACGTATCTGTCGTACAATTTTACGTTTTCACGCGATGGTCTATTACTCAGACTTGCACCCAAACAGATAATACTTCTAGAGTTACTTCCATATTCCATCGATCATCAATTGTCAACACTAACTTTCCCATTCACATCCTGCCTCACAAAACAAAAACAATTTAAAAACTATGATTAAACCGTAAGAAAATCAATTTATCCAAAGACACACACATCAACAAATTCCATTTAATATAATAAACAAGAGCAGCTCGCCCATATGTTTACAATTTTCGCGGGCGCCGACACTTTCTCTGGGTGAAAGTAGAAGTGGCCAGGCCACTGCTTCATACTCATAAGTCCACTACAGTATTGGATAACTCATATTATCTAAGTGTGTGTTGTGTGCTTAATGTTGACTTTACGTAATACCTAGACGGGATTGTGTGTCGTTGGTTATTTTTTTTTTGTTTATTTTTTTACTCTAATGAAATGTTTCGTTTATATTCCGGTCTGTAGATAGTTGCTGTTGATTTTTTTTTTGCTTTCCAGACAACATGTATTTTAGTAATGTTATATTATTTCAGACCGTGTTTTGTTTTTTAGTTCTGTTTTACTCGTTAGAAGAAAAGTGGCTTTACAGGAATACAGGAATTGTTCTTCTGTTCCATTAAACTGCGACACAAGGATTAAATTCCTAAGTGCGGAAGTCGTTTAAAAAATACATACATATTATTTATAGAAATGCTCTATAAAAAAACACGTACCATTGTGGAAGAAAAAAACTATTTGCAAACAATTTTCTATCAATCAATTAACAATAAAGAGTTTTCATTAGAAACGTCAACAAATCAACGTTAACTTAAACAATAGTTTATAATATATTGTATTCAATTAGCAAACACAATTAACAATACAATAGCCAGTAGTAAGGACAGTGGTGGAATGCCGTCAATGCGAACGGGTCTGACGAAAACCCGGCAGCGAGCATCACCCAGACTTGTATCATGAATATATTACAATAATATATGTATAAGGTAACTTTGTTTTCTTGAGATGCGTAAAAATGTAAAAATACACGTTTCCTGCGTAGTTTTTGGCAGAAATATCGTTTTTTTTCTTAGTTGTTTTGAGTGAAACCTGCGTATAATGAGAAAGATGGCATTGGCATTAATCGTCGCAGTCAAATGTCAGATGTGTTAGAGGTCGTGGGTTCACACTCAAAAGCTAGTCTAATGTGATGTGTGCGATGACCTATAGAGACTATAGCTGAATCTAATCTTTAATATATTCGATATTGTGACCAAAAAGTCGGAAAAAGTGACTTTAGGAACACCTTTTGTTTTCGAAGACATTGGGCATATCAAGAACTTTACGAATGGTGTATACAACATCACTTTTCTAAATGGACTAAATCAAACCTTCTTACATTATTTTTGAAAGCGGCTGCATTTTACATGACGGTGAACACGACTTAAACATTCACATCTACTTCCTGAAACATTTCCTTAGCGAAAGAAAAATATTAAAAGATAAAAATTATAGATTAAAAACTTTTTACAATCATACTAAATATAAATAAAATGTTGCAAATACAGATGAAACACAAGAGAGACCGTGAGTCACTTCCCTCGCTTAAGTTTTATGACATCCGCTCAATGCAAATTATTCCGCAGCATCCACACTTTAGAGGAAGCTCTAATCTCTTTCGATATTACTGTTAGCTTAACGTCTTGATATGATGGTAAGTTACTGTTTTGATGTTTTATGTGTATTTTATGACTATAACTGTTAAATTTAACGTGAACATTAATTTGGTTTAGATATGATTATGATTCTATTTTGACATTACTTTATAGCGTAAAGCTACACTTCTCGTTAGTTAGAAGGATTAGATAGGCTTTGTTATCCACCAAAAGATAGTATTTCAGGCCATGTAAAAAAATATAGCAATAAACGATTTTTCTTTTTTTTTCAGGTTTGAGTAGGTGACAACGCACTACATCGAGTAACGCCCTTTTCCACATCTGCCATTTCATTATTGAAAAGTGGAAGATCGTCAGACAAAGTACCGAAATAAGCTTGAAAACAAATAAAGTTATAAAATTGCTATGTACTCATGGAATTCGAACATCAATTTGTTGTTTAATTTTTATTGAACACGACACAAAAACTGTCGATTTTAATAAACGTCTCAGTCACGACATTGGTTGTGTATGCTCAATTAAACATTTGATAAATACTTTAATTTTTTATAAAGGAAATATTTTTTTATAAAATTTGAAGTAAAAACGTAATGAAGCGACATAAAACGGGTTAATTCATTAAACAAGACAATTTAAAATTTTAAATATAAAGAGACCTTCATTCCTTGAATGTAATCTGTATTCTAAAAATGTTAAAAGGAGTCTAAAATACGCCATGACTTGCTTTTACGTTTCTTCAGAATATCGCAATATCTTTTAACTGCATCACGCTTCGGCTCATTGATACAAAGAGAAAATATAGGAAACTTTTTTCAAGAAAACAATTGACGATCGTCTGCTTTACGCACTAAAGTGAGTATATCAATGTCAACAAACATTAGTTGAACAAAAATTACACAATCATATCACGATAAAAACGTGAAACGCGGATATCAACGACTTTGAATAGAAATATGAATACCCCGACACCTACCCATCAAAGTGTAATTAAAACAAAAAATACCATAACAGTATGTAATTAAGGCACAATTTTAATTGGCAAGCCCCGGGAAAGCAATGTTCGTGTCGCCATACAAATACGGCATTCAATTTAGCGTGCGCCGGCGCTTTTCCCGAGCTAACTTCGGCTTTCTAGCGGCGGCCCGTGCGTGACGAAAAACGAAACGTCAAACATACATCTATCCCTTTTGTTCTTATATGATTGTCTCTCTTTAATTGTGATATGTAAATATAGTATTCATAAGGTTATAACTGTTTAAGCTATTAAGGAACCCATTGAAGTTGAGGATATCAATGTGGAGGTATCTGCTTGCGAGGCACGTACTGAGATCATACATGGGACATGTTTAGAAAAGTTGTGGTATGATAATACTTGCTGGTGGTCAGAATTTGACGGTGAAGTAAAGTACAACATACTATATTCAGCCATTCAGGTATAAAACATGACTCTACTTTTAGATACGCCATAGAGTCAGATAAAATGAGTTGTCTAGTCCGTTCCGTATCCGTTATTATCAACCAATAGTGCACCTTAAATAATATAGAAATAAATTTCATGGAAACAATTCTTAACTTGTTGTAAAATCCCAGTTAACTGAAAACAAACAAACAGCTATACTCTTATATAATCGCATTGAAGTAAAACGAGGACTTACAGAAACAATACAACGACCGTTTAAATCACATAATGGCGCGTACAATACTACCCACATTTATACAATTATCCGTGTTAATCAGAAAACAATGGAGGACGACATTGTGACCACCTTGACCTGGTACCAGTTAAATAACAATTCTGTTACAATCAAACACATCAGAGCTTTCGATACAGTTAAATGGTTCTACTGTTTTGCTGTTCACTTGTTTTCTTAGGTGAGAAGGTTTTATTGTACCTAAAGGTCAGTTATATTCAGAAATTCGCAGCTCGTTTTTTCTTTATATTTAGAAGACTTTGTAAGGCTCTTCAACCCAGCAAACTAATTCATCTAATCGTTTAAGCATCTCATCATCGGCCTAGTCTTTTCCCAACTATGTTGGGGTACCAGCAACCGGTTTCAGCTGAGTACCAGTGTTTTACAAAGAGCGGCTGCCTATCTGACCTCCTCAACCCAGTTACCTGGGCAACACGACACCCCTTGGTTAGACTGGCTGTCAGACTTTTCAAGCTTCTGACTACCTGTAACGACTGTCAAAGATGTAGGAATAACAGCAGGGACCCACAATTCAACGTGCCTTCCGAAACACGGAGAACTTCGCTATGACAAAGATGGTCATCCATGTATGGACCAACCGCGTCAAGCATAGCTTAACCTGTGATCGAATCACTTATGTGGTTATAGCACAGCCACGAGCTCCGTTTGCATGTTTAAGCATCTAAAGAATGAAAATAATAATGAACCAAGAAATAAAAAAAGCCAGTGAAGCTCCATACTTTTTGCAGTTTAATACAGAATGGCTAAGAAATAATAAAACTGGATAATTAATTCAAATACAAAAGAACAACCTCCAAACACTAAGTCGCCTTGTGAATAATAAATATCCATCGCTAAGTACGATCACAATCTACTTTTGATCGAGAACTAAAACGAAATCGTTTAAATTAACCTACTAACGACAGATTGCTACATCCACGATCAGTTTCATCCGCCGACGAAATTATTAAACATCGTGACTGATCATCATAATTATGTACAAATACTTAATTACATTCAGTCTTATATTTATTATTAAGCTCAAATAACAATGAAGTAAACCACAGTTTTAAACTAAACATCATTAATCGCAATGGCCGCTAGCCTCTTCGCTTTTCCGCCGTACAACCTCGGTGATAAAATCTTTAACACACACTCATTAACTCTACACTCAATATAACTTTACTGCCTAAGACATAAAGACTGATTTCTATTGTCTAAAAGCCATTGAAAAGTTTGCAATTGTGCGCCGTGGAACGTTTGCTGAGTACAACAGTACATTTGAACAGAAACTTCATAACTTGCTTGTAGTACTACAATATTAGCATAAAAATATGCGAACGATTTTGAACTCTATGTTGTGTGGGATTCAGTGACTTTTCGTATGTTTTAATATTTAATTAATTATTATTAAAGAACATTCCCTTGAGGTACCTTGTTACGTAAGTCATGTCTTGTGAAATTTAACATCCAACAAATCATAAACCAAAGGTTGAATTTGAATCTAAAGCAGGAAAAGTGCGTTTTGTAATAGTAGTTTTTGATTGGTTACTTCTAATATGCTAAGTGCCAAGTCCATAAAAAAATTCTGGAAATCGTATCACAGCTATTTGCCCCATCGTGGGCAAATAGAGCCAAAGGAACATATTGAACTTGAACAAAAATCTTCAAAATGATATTGACGTATAAAGTGAAATGTAACCGTGCTTTTACAAGACATCGCATCTTAACACATCTATCATGATGATGGCAAATAAAGGTCTTGAGCGTAAGGAGCTCCTAATGACCATCGTAATCGACGACCATGAGGAAGCAAGTCTTAGCCAACTATTTAATGACAGTGTAAGTAAACGGCACTTATATGATGTAATAGGAAACTATTATCTCATTAGAAATTATGTTAAAAATGAAATAATTGAGAGGGAAGTAATGGGGTAAGAAGGGAGGGAAAAAGCAAATAAATTCAGTGACATAAACCATTATAGAAAAGGAAAGGAACCTTAAAAATATTTGGCTGATGATTGAACTGAATTTTATATCAATTAAAGGAGTACATAACAATAACCTCAAGTTATCGGAACGTCCCAATAACAACGGTGTTATTAATAATTCGCTACGTAATAATTACAATAATCGCTCGGCCGTTAAATAACACGCACTTCTAAGGTTATGCTGCGTTCGATCACTGGTTATTACATTGAGATGCCTATCTTTTGTTTCTGATGCCAATCGATCAAATCATTAAATACCATCGGTGTTGAGATTTTTTATAACTATATCGAGTAATAGACTCACACAGCAATCAAACTATTCAATACTAATGTACCTCCCACATGGCTAACTTTGACAACATGACAAAATTCTGCTGCTTTTGACAAACTTCCGCATTACAGGAATGGTATAGATCTCAATCATTCTACTCTAATTTATAACGACATAGTACTGTTTCTCACGCCATCTAAATAACTTCAATAATTTAATTAAGCACCCAAGTCATACAATTCCAGAAACGAAACCAGTCCTTTGTGTGTCACCCCGATACGATCAACCTCTGTGGTTGCAATCTAAGACTAACCAAATTGTAATGTGATTCCGATGCGATTTCTCGTCTTAAACTAGAACAATGCATACATTTGCAGTCTCATGTTGTTGATTTCGGTTTGGTTTAAAGTATTGTTTACATAGATTGACAGCTGCGTATTATTGATACAACTGCTTGAGGTATCAAAATAAATTGTGTTTGTTTTATATTCATCCTCCGACTAATGAGGATGACAATTTTTGTGATGTTACATCATCTTAAACATACATACTAGTCAGTCTCTTTGTTTAATTATATGACAGAATTATTTACATATTTGGATTAAGAAGCCAATTAAAAGCAAGCGACGCGACGCAAAGATTTAAACTATTTGCATAAGAACTCTTTAAACTGTTCTACAAACTATTTAAATAAGTTTTGCAAGCCCATCCCAACCATAAGCATTAACTAAGAAGCGATTCTGTGGAAACCCAGACTGCAATTTCCATACGCAACATACCCTTACATAAGAAATTACACAAGCGTTAGATAATTAAATAAAAGGCAATTAATTTATAGAAACAAAATATGGCTTTATGTAAGAATTTTGTGGAACACTAACTTAATTGTTATTATGCCGAACGATACTCGTGTGGTGTTTAACCTACCAACCTACTGAGACAACTTTAGTTTGGTCGAAAGCATTTGATAGTGTTAACGTCATCGACATTCATTTCCTGGATATTCTACTTTGTTTGCTATTTTATTAATATTACTATATTGTTTGCTAAAAAATTAAGAGATACAATTTAATGACAGTTACATAGTTCCTACGAAGTTTCTCTACTAAGTATTTTGTCGTCCCTCAAGGCAGAGCTTAGGACCACTTCCAAATGGATTTTAATGAAGCATTCAATACAGTAGATCAATAACATTTTCCACATTATACATGGTTTTATGAAGTCTCTAATATCACAGTGTGGGAACGAGGCTATTGTCAGTAATATATTTATCCAAATTCCATCATACACTAAATACCTAACATCAACATTTTTCAAATTAAATTAAGTCGTTATAATGCCTTGGTTTTATGGAATGCTCAGTATGTCAATGGTATAGAATAATCCATAAAATTAGGTTCTATTTCCTATAAATTATAGAGTAATAAGGACAAGTATTGTTGCATTCATTTATAAAATGATTAATTACTGTCGGTCATTTTTATCTGTAAACAATTAAAGGCGGAAAAGTTCTTTGAAGGTTCACAACATACGAGTACATAGGAAAAATATAAGTTACAATTCCAAGAAAATACCAAACTGTTAGTATCAAATTCTCATCTCTCATACATCTTCTGTTCTCATTCTTAAGAAAAACAAACAGTTTAATTTTGAACAGCTAGAATTTACTTCAGAAACTAAAGAATTCAAAATCAATATTGGACAAAACATATCAGTAGTATATAAAGTAGTAAAACTGCGTAAAGAAGAAAAACAAATCTTAATTCAGTAAAGCGGGCAAAATAAGATGGCAGTAAATTGTCATTGTGTAGTAGATCGAACGACTCTATAAAAACATTTTACATTGTTTGTTGGTGTATTTTTGAAAAATAAATTTGTCGTGGGAGGCATTCACGTCAATGTATCAGTGCGAGTTGTTATAAAAACTCTAACACACGAAACACTTGATACACACATCTGTATAAATTCATGCTATTTAAATTTATTCGTCACACACACTTATGCAAATTTACTACAGCTATGAGTACCTCTATCGTCCACCTCACGCACACATTATCAGTCCAGTCAAATATTGATAAAAATGGTTTCTTTTTACGGTAACATTCATATTGCGCAGTCGAATATTTGCATAACATTATAGTTGTTGACAAACGTTTTTTTTTTAAGAACGCAATAGAAATATGTTTTTCCAATAAATAATTAAGTCTAGTTTAAAAATACTTATTTGTAATTTTAGTTCAAAGCGAAGTTATGACGTACAGACGTAGAAACACTACTGTGTTTTTACTATGAAATAAATAAGGATGACTGAGCTGCAAAATAAATAAAAAATATACAACTTAAATTTTAACGCTTGGTCCGATACAAAAACGAAAAATACCCGTCTGTTATAAACGCATTTTAGAATTACAAGAAATACATAATACCATGACTAGTGTGGAAATGTGGGCAATTTGATGATACACGGCCCATAATGACTTAGGTCCTAACACTTATAAGTTGTAACTATTTACACCTATACCTGAATATTAAAGGAACATCTAATGGGCGTAATTCTATACATTCAAATTCCATCGCTGACTTGCTGCGTTTGGCCATGAATGTTAAAATTATGTTATCAACTGGTAATTTCGAAGAATCTACCCACATTATTTGTTTCAAAATATCAGATTGCACAATTTTTGAAACAACTACCAATCTTTTAAGGACGGGTCTTCTTGTTTTAATTGCTGAAAATGTTTGGAGTTCAACAGTTCCGCCTACAACAGTTTTTGCCTATTTAATAACAAAAGATTCAATTTTTGTGAAGCAAATTATTGTATCTGCCATTTCGCTCTCTCTTGTCTGTTCATCATTTCTTTCTCTGACAAGGCAGTAATTATAAAAATATTTTCATGCACCGGATCACCTTGAGCTTCACACTTAACAAAAAATAGTTCTTCAGTTGCTACTAGTGTGTAATTCGCGTTCGTCACCCTTGTAAAATTAATAGCTGTCTTAAAAACACGAAATGACTTCTTGATAGTAAAAGTATCGTGGTTGGCGCCACTTTGAATAAACTTTCACTTATATTGATATCAATATTGCCACCGCGAGAAAACGGAATCGCTTGGAAACGGAAGCGTAAGAACATTACATTACGGCGCTGATACAGATATAAAATGTTGAATTTACTTACAGTTTTAATCGTGTCTTTATCTCTTGGTTCATTCGAGAGATTTCTCTTTTCTTCAAATTTATTATTGTTCGTTTTATTGAAATTGGCTCTTTAGTGATTATTACTTTCTTTTACTAAGTTTATGAGCATCCTGTTACAATTAAGACAGCATAATATTCGTATTTACATTCTGCTGATATGTTTTATGTTACTATTTGGTACTTTTAATCATTTTGAACACCACTATCTCTTTACTTTATCACGCAACGACTAGAATCGACAGCATTGTTTTGTCTACTGTTATTTCCTGCTGTATCTTTCTTCTATAAATCTACAACTTACAAGCACTAGTTCCGCAATACAAAGTTCCGTATACCCTTCATTGGCCACTACGTTCGGTTCGACTGTCAAATCATTTCCCATTGAAAGCATTCCGAAGTCACACGACTGTACGAGCGAAAGTGAAGTCACCGAAGCGTCGCATGTTTTAATAACATTCTTCGTGCAATTTATATTGTTCGAGCGAGTTTCTTCTGTTTTGGAGCGTATGTTACTAACTGATGGATGGATTTTTTGTCAATCAGTCAGCGTTAGAACAGATGAGCATCTGTTTGGTTTTGCTTTTTTATTGCCATCGTCATTAGTCTCGTACTGTCGTTTGCTTATGGCATTCTTAGGTTTGTCTTGCTTTATTCGTTACCAATGAAGTATTTTCCGAAACGTTTCTTAAAATCCATTTATTTAAGCTAAACTTCAAACTAGCACTTATTGAACCTCAAAGAATTATATGTATAGACAGCACCCAGTATCGCCCACCCGCCACCGCTTCCTAAAGCTCTGCCCGTGAAATAGAAACGGCGCTACAAACTCCGTCACTTTTAAACAATATAATAATACAAACTAACAAAATAAAAGATGAATAGCTTGTCGTGATAAATGTCTTTTATGTATCAAGTAATTATGGTCTAATATTTTAAATGCCGTATTTAATAACGCAACCTCCATAAAACCAGTGTATGTAGCTACTTAGTACACGATACGTTTTGACGACTCCCACGCAGATAACCTCGTCTTATTTAATTTTATACGTTAAGTAGGCGATGAACTTGAACGCTCCAATACGCTAAATGTTTCACATTACTCGCTATATTTATTAAAGTGATTATTAACGCGACTTTGTTGGTGTCTTAGCTTTGATGTTATCATTTCCGACAACATACGTCAAGTCGTAAATAATGGAATATTTTATTAAAGCTTGTAAAAAGTTCAGCACAATTTTTATAAAGCTATCTCTTATTTTTCAAATGAATATTGCCGTCAGCATTATTGTACTAACTGGCAGAGGAGTGCCACGAAATAGAACGAACAAATCAGCAATCTACGTTACCTACTGCAAAATAAACAATCGAGCAAAAAACAACACAGCTACACTAACAAGGCAATATGAATGAGCAAAGAGAAAACAAAACGAAGGCTATAAACCTCACAATTAACAATTCTCCCACAAACCGACCAATAAACGTACGCAAACAGGAGGCTCGCCGGCAGGACGAGGATATTACAAAATAACAATTGAACGCGTTTGTAATCGAAACCACACGGCATTAGCACTAATTGCAACAATACTCATGTAACACACCCGTAACTTTACTAGCTCAAATATGCATCACACCCAACAGGACAAAATAAACCTTAAGACAACAACACACAGTCCCAAACAGCTTAACCTGATATTCAATATGTATTTAGTAAGTTTTGCGCAACATACATGTTTAAAATCAGGCAGCGTGCGCGTAGCGGAACGCATTCTATTTTAGGGCTCGCCACTATTTTTACGTGTTCTTAATTCGTTTATATAGAGTTTAGAATTGCTTAAATTACTTTGATGTCATACGTCACTTAATCATAATGTATCTACATTAAGTTACGAGGAAAAAAAACTACAAATTATATAAGTAATTAAAGCGAAGTATTCAATGGAGCGATAATGGGAACTGATTGAATTGTTGTGTGCGCAGTCAGTGACAAGATAATTTGTTTTGTTTAGCAAGGTGTCGAATTCCGGCGGCGGGTTAATACAAGGCCTGTCCCGCTTTATACAGATATTCATTATTTATGAGACAATGTTTTAGTATCAACGAATAATATAAACATAGATTGGAATCGGTGATAACATCGATACCGTTCACGCTGTAAAACCGCGTACAGTTATTATAACATAATTATTATATTAGTAATCCTTTTGTTGGCCTCATGTTGTAAGACTTAACCTTCGTCCACTTTCAAAGGTTTCCTCATGCAAGTTAGAGTAATACGCGGCTGAAGAACGGATGCTAACTGCTCAAATATTCTGAACCATTGAAATTATAATATTTTTACGAAACAAACACATATTACTCGCAAAACTATTGCATTGAAGACCGACAGGCTTATAGAGCGACTACTGTTTTAATTTTAATTCTGAACTTCCGCTAAGCTATTTCTTTCGGTACGAATAATGTATATATCAAGAGACATTATTTCTTAACTATGCATTAATCTTCGGAATTAAGTATTATAGATATTTAAGGATTCACATCTGCGTCAGCGCAATGACTTGTTTTATTTTTTCAATCGATTCTGTTCTCGCGTACACGCTTTGTCTGCCATTCTAACTTTAAATGAAAAATATATTTTTAATTTACAGGTAGCATAAGACCTAACCAGCGCAGACTTTATTTATCTAAATGTTACAAAACCATTATTCAACATCAATAATAATTAATGTATTCGAGCAAATCATACAAAACGAGCATTCGCCCGCTTCCTGTCCAAACTAAACAATGGAAAACGGAATTTCCTCCGGCGAACAATATGCGTTAGGGAGCGTTTTCACTGGCCTTTGTCAGCTATACAAACACTTGTGCGGAGGCCATTCAATGCCTTTTTATGTAGTTGTTGTTGCGTTTTGTTTAAAACTGGGGTTTACACGATAGATCATTAGGTGTATGTGTGAAAAAGATATGAGTTTCCAACCAATAATGGATGAAAAATATCTTCCTGAATTTGCCTACGTGAAATAGACCTGTTTTATAATTTTAAAAACTAAGTTTGATTGTATTTCTTACCTAATGAGATAGTCAGAGATATTTTACTAATATCAAATAGCAATCTAACCATGAAGCAAAGAACGTTGTTGTTGTCATTCACACAATTTATTAAACGTACAATTATTTTTTCCAAATAACCAAATAACGACCCAATGCATATAAATATTAATGCATATATTCATTTGTTTTACATAACCAAGACAACAAATGCCACAATAATATCGTTGCAAGCATTTTTGCACGCGAAATATCAACGAACCATAACCTTCTTCGAATAACATTATTGATTCAAACTGATTTGAAGATTACAATGACAAAATATACGGTGGGAACAAATCGTGATAGTACTTAGAATACAGTCGATAAATAATTAAATTGTATTGGAAATTCAGGTCACACCTAGTGTTATGTAGGGATTAAGGATCATCGATTAAAGTAAAAAACTATTTAAAAATATAGCGGCCAGTCCAATGATCAAAATACATAGTACCGTGTGACATCGATTTATAGAAATATTTGATAAAACACACAATTATTCCACCAATCACATTTAACTAATAAAATAAAAATAATCAAAATACAATAATATGCATATTTACTATAGAACTTGAGGACAAAATAAAATAGTAGTTTAAGTGTCGTAAGAACGACAACAATGACATTTAAGTTTAGATAACAAATCTAAAGATGCATCGAAAATCTATAATCCCAAGGCTGAGTAACTCTTGTCTACGCAAACTTGTGCCAAGATTAAAAAAACAACTACTTTTCTAAGATATCTTATGATCGAACTAGTATAATAATATCTATCCATGTTCTTCTGCACTCTAAGTAGTTCATTTGTTAATTACTTAAGAAGATAAAAATCTTGGTCTATTTTTGTGTAACTAAAAGCTAAATTAAAAATATGTATGCGTCTGTAATGTAAGAAATACATTGAGATTGTTTACCTTTTAAATGTATCTCAACATATTTCATATGAGATGCGAAAGCGTGTTTTGTAAACCAAACGAATTTTATTTTAATAAATAATTAAATCACACTAAATGGTAAAAATACGGTTAAGGTTATCAAAGGTCACATTCAAGAAATTCAAAGGAAAGGTCAGAAAACAAGAGAAAATGAAAACTTGAGACACGTTTATTATTAGCCATCTTTGCTTAAAGTTAAAGAAAAAAGATGTTCCATCTATTGTAATCTATTTGACAAGGTTGTTTCGATTGTAGAAACATCTCACATCAAAGAGAAAACCAATCGAAAGACCTTTCCATTCTCAAAGGTCACTTCTTAACCAACAATAGGGCTTGATTAAGACAAAATTGCAACATTTATTGTTTAACATTATTGTAAAAATGTGCCACATACAAGGATGATATTTATTAACATATTAAATCCATTCAATAATCATGGCTTATCAATGGCATGGCGAATTGTAAATAATTCTATAACATATTGAACTTGAAATAACAGGTCAAATGAGAATCGTGATACAATATTTCGTAGCCATGTCCATACAAACCAATATTGAATTAAAAAATCAATTGTGATGTCCATTTACGAAATCGTGTTTACTTATATGGGAGCGTTGTGATCGCAGCTCAACTATTGGTTTAATTGTAGTTAGCTTTTACGAGCTATTCACGCGCATAATAAACGCAATTAAAATTGTGTATAATACTGCAATTCTTATGTTGGCAATAAATCTTTAAGGAATGAAATGTCTTCATAAATTCCCTTCTCCCCAGGGCGCTTACCTTTATGTAAAAAGTATAATTACATAGTGAAAATATTGTTATGTGTATGGATGGTATATATCTACAAGCGAACCTGTAGCTTTGGAGGAGAGAATTACTTTTAATGCTTACTTATCGAAAAATTACCGAATCCAAACGAAATCGAATCTCGCGTTCTAAAAAATTCCGTTTTCAATTCCAAGCGTTTTCCATATTATTTCTAATTTTAACTATCCACATAATAATAATAATACGCCAAAACGTAACAATGGGTACTGGTAGGGAAAAAAGAACAGCGATAAGCAGTTGATATACAATCTAATGTCATTGTAATGCAGCTTTATTGTGTGTCCATTGGGCATGGCTTCACGCTGTCACGGGCAACCTGTGTTACCCGTCAAATGGAACATGTTTATTTGATAGGTGTACATAAAGTAACTAGTGTTTATGAGGGAGATTGGAATGTGTGTGATGGGGTATTAGAGAATTTGCTTTGGACTCTACATTTTGAATCATCCTTATATTGACCATTATCCCTATAATTCTATTTCAGAATGTAAGGTTATAGGAAATTAATGCTCGTGACACGGGGGCTTTCACAAACATTTATGTTACATGTACGCGTCATACGCGGGGATCGAACCTGCAACACGTCGCGTTCAGTGGGTTTGGTGAGGTGACCTCAACTACTCGGCTATCTGCGCAGTCACATTGGTTAAATCTGTTGCCTACAATATGTCATCTTCACACGATCTACACTATGCCAGTTTGTTAAATTAGTTCAAAAGTTCAGTCCTCTATTTAAACTCAGCTTCGGAATACCATTACTCTGCATTTCGACATGTTCCTGGCATTTAGAAGCCCTAGAGCGATGGAGCGAACATCAGGCCGCAGTATCTACAAATGCGAAGGGTCATCACAAATCATGGGATAGCCTATAAGACTATGCAGTTTCGCATAATTACAAATAACTGATACATCCATACCGTGAAGCTGCAAGAACTTAGAAAGCAGATAGGGAAAATGCTTTACACTTACTAATAAATTAAAATTGAAGTTTTTAGATGAATGAAAGGACAAGAAACGGTTGTTTGATGCATAATATCAGAAAGAGTAGGTTTATAGAAAAAACATTTTTAGAGAAACTTAACAGTCGCACAAGTTTTTGGTAGCCTTTACCTACCTATGCAAATTCTGTCTCCGTTCAAACTTATCTGTAGAAAAAATACGACAGCAGCTTGTTTATGTATTTTAAAAGGTGGGACCGTTTCTAATCGCTTGTAATGGCCATACTAATTTATAAGTAGTAGGTAATATGATAGCTCAGACACTGAGCGACGGTTTCGGCTGACGGTTCTTTGGACCATAGAATATTGATAACGGTATTCGAAGTTCATTGGTTTCTCATAAACAATGAAGTGCATTTAACGATCTGTTTTGAAAACTTTTGAAAATTATCAACAAAAGACAAAACCCTGGATATTATTATTTTCATCAAAGGCGAAAATTATGACATCTACTAAGCAAAGGCACAGATTACTAAATAGTTACTACGTAAGCAAAGGTAGTGTTATGATATGTATTTTTTTTTACTATTTTTCTGCATCTTCAGCATTACATTATTGATATTTAAAGACTAAAAAGTCTGCGCGTAAATATATCTAAGTTACCTAATTAAAACCATCATCTAACCTCAAATAGCTTGTCAAGCTTTCCAAAAATATAATCCCTTGGTTTAAACAAAACTATGCTTACAAAACGAAACAAACTACATGGTTACATAAGCCTGCAGTCTTAGCAACAGGGTACCTTACCTACATGCGTTACGCTTTGTAATTGTAATGTAAATCGCGGGCTCGCTGTGCGTCTTGCGCAAGAGTTGACAGTCGCGAGTCGCGGAAGGTCGATGCCTCCGTCCGTCATTCAGTCACTAGGATTCCTCTATTTATTTACCGTTCGATTTTAAACGGCCGTCTTATATTTTCTATACTTCCTTACATCCTACACTCCTATATTCTAAACGGGTGTAGGGTATAAGGAAAGTAGTTAACTTAAAACATAAAGCTAGAATAAAGTTTGGCAAAAATCGTTGAAAAAAAATGAAAACAGATTTTTATACAATCAAACAATACACAGAGTTAAAGAATAGAGAGTATTAAGAGTATTTAGTATTGTATTAATCATAACTTCTACTAATTATAAAACTAGTCTTAAAATGGACTTACATTGGAAATGTCTAATGTAAGTCCATTTCTTTTTTTCCTTAACAAAAATATTAAAAATATATGAGGATGTAGGAGGATCGATAGATTTACGAAAATCTACAACGAAAAGTCAAGTCATTTTTATGTATATTGCATTGTATTTTCAATGTAATATTTTAATTTCTCAATTAATGAAGACCTTAAAAATTCTTACATTGAATTAAATACTAAATATCTAACGATTTCCAATTAGGATTTTATAAAATCAAAACTTAGCACGAAAATCACTCATAAAACAGCGCTGATAAAGTGAAACTAATCGTAATAATTGCTCTTCAACAAATGTTTTAATTCCGACATCGTATTACTAACAACCAGTGATTACTTAATCACCAATAAATTAATCTTGCTTAAAAACGTCCGATCAATTAGCCTGTGATTGTATTGAAGGCTGTTAGGCTTTATAAAGTTTCTCTTTGTAATACACCCTCTTTATGTTAAAAATAGATTAAATGAATAGGTTAGTGCCGGGATTTTGAAAGTAAATCAAATCGAACCCTGGTTTTCGCACCATTCGAAGTAATCAAAGAAAAGCTTTGATTGAGAGATAAAGCTCTACGTCTGAGGATGATTGGTGACCGGGTTTGTATGAGGCGTCTAAAAGTAAGACTCACTTTTGTCAAAGATTATAAGTCTCAAACATAAAATCATTTGGCATTTGTTTATTTAAAACTCGATTAATGAATGCGACCAACCGCTAAAGGTCATATTAATAAAAGCTAAAGTGAATTTGAGCACATTTATAATCTAAGTCTGGCACTCCAAAACAAGTTCTTACAATTCACATGATGTATTTTTTGTACTAGTATACATGAGTCTAAACTGAAACTTCTGGTTTTGAAAATCGCTGATCGTAATTTCATTCACGGCTTCGACCACGTTTAGTGCCAACGAGGGCATTCTCCTTGAACTTAAGATTAAAAGAAAGCTCTTCGCCGTCTGCATACGCGCACCTTTTGGCCACCTAGCTAAAAACGAACCTCGAACGACTTATGGCTCCTGGTAGAGTCGAAAGCAGGTGTCGAAGCGGTCTTAGCGAACTCCTCGTACCCGCAGAGCACAGACACGGGAATCACGAACTAGACCAGCGAGGATGATGCGAAGAGGCGGATACAGAAGTAGTCAAAAGCTATGCTACGATTTTCTTTGTGAGAAGATATGGATGGATGCCTGTATTGCAGGGGAAAGTTGCAATTTCTTAGCTTACGTTAAATAGGATAACAGTTCAAAAAATATGGAAAGGTTTCGTTAGCGATTCGGACTACTACTCGGGTAGGACTCGTGTCAGAGCTGATGGGGAAATTTAGATATTGTAGAATTAGACCTTAAATGAGGAAGCTCCATGTCCAGTAACAATGGAGATAGGAGGATTAATCTCAATACGAGGAGTTATCGAATGCCTCACACAACTGTAGCTTGACCCCGGACTTTCACCTGTTTTCTTGTTCAAGTCTCAGCGAATAAGAGTTATTTCTAAATCCAAAAGTGAGCTTCTGATCGTATCACTCATTACTCAGTACTATCATGTGTATTAGTAATCCAACATTCCTATGCCATACACGGTTTCGAATGCATTGCGGCATTGCACTGTAGGTACATGGCGCTAATTGTAACTGTAAATACCTAAATACTCGGAAAGGATAATAAAAGTGTTATGTGTGTCACGTAACGCTTGGATGATGTAAGTTATGATACTGAAAAGTTGAATGCATTCAGACAGACACAAAGATATTTATAAAACGTAACATGCGTGAAGCGATAATTGCCGGAACTTTTATGTCAGATGCAGTTTCCTAGAGACAACATTTTAAATGTACATCAAAAGTTTCAGAATATTAAAAAAAAAACAAATACTTGTTATTAGGCTCACGTACAATTTTCCGGTGGTTAAGCAGATATTTTTTGTTTCCTAACAGTTTTCCTGAGGTATAAATATGATCTAAATATAATTATTCTATTTCTTAAATGTATTTCTATTATTTTTCTGAAATTGCTCTCGCTCAACATAGGTAAAAATAAACAAAACATACAGGAATAGAAAGCCCAGAGATTTCTAAAGATCAGACCACGTATCGATAAAAATCATTTCATGTTTAAAGTTAAAGATTTAGAATTATTAGAATCTATAAATTCCTCAAATACTTGCAAGTATAAAATAAAAACTAACCACAAAAACAAATCTGTCAAAACATGATTTATAAGTAACCCATAGTGAATTGAGAATGTTTATTTAGTCATAGGCTCGTAACGCGTGGGAAGATAATAAATAATTAATTGATTATAACATAAGCATAAGAAGATTCTTTGCGATGAATGAAACATCTGCTTCTTAATAAATTCCTCACGCCTACATGTTTAGGTACCTCTATTTAAATGAATTTTCTCAAAATGAAAAAAAAAGATCATCAAAGCAATAAAACATAAATTGAGAGAGTTGAATGATAACAATATATCGGGTGTACTTGCTACAAAATCAACTGCAATACTGATTTCCATCGTAACATCTTCAGGCACAACAGTGCGTGTATTAGTATCGCCGTTTGTAGAGAAATCGAGGCTCGAAGCAAACCCTTCACTTGTGTGCCTAAGCAGACATAGGTTAAACAAACGCAACGGCCTCTACTACGACATTCTATACATAAATTAACCACCGTTAATATTTTTATTATTGTTTATATGTCAACATAGTTCACGCAGTTTTATTATGTTTATCATATCATGTTACCTACCTGGTAGGGGGCCTTTAGGATCCTTCCGCTGCTCATTGAGATCCTCGCCTCTCAGGGCTCCACCGTCCACCTCCACTTCGGACACTTCATCCTCACACCTGGTCTCACGCACTGCCAGAAGGAAAGCGCACACACACACGAAAGTAATCCTCATTAACTCTCTCATCTTCATCTTTATATCGTGAACAGAACGTCAATAAAGCCCATTTTCGATCGTCGATCGATTAAAACTTGACATTAAAACAAACAGTCACATTTTCGTTTGTTGCAACTGGCTAAACGAATCCAATGACATACGTGTTACACGAAAATAATTTGTTACAAAACATGACACGAACACTAAACATCACATCGTTTGATCACTAGAACACATATGCAGCGAAATAATCCAAATAAATATGGAACGTAATTTTGTCGAGTCGATATTATTTTTCAAATTAGAAACGTATACGCGCGTCACTCGGTGTCGGCAGCGATGGTACTGGCGCGCTCGCTGGTGGGAGATCGCGGCCGCCCCCACCTGCGCGCGCGCTCGATCAATGGACGCGCTATCGAGAACGGCGGTAACTGTAGCCGAGGTTTCTACAGATAACGTATCAGAGAAAACTGTCCGCGTAATTAATGTCCCCCTTTGTGCTCCGGTACCGTTGGAAATAAACGCTGGCCGATGCACTTGCGGTCACTAATTTCTTCTCTCTTTCAAAATTTAGTTTCTATTGTTGGGGTGCTTTCTCGTAAACCAATATTATAAAACAGGAAACAGGAAAGTAAATAAACAATGTAAAATCTATGATATGATACTTTAGTTTTCGGGTACCTGAGTGTTAAACGCATGGAGTGCCTCAAGGCAATTCTAGGTCCATTACTTTTCTTTTAATGTGACTCACTTTTAATAAAGCTTACATTACGTGAGCTTTATTAAAAGTCTGCTATGTCCAGTCCGTACTGGGTTACATAGTGGTTTCTTAGGTTTACGCGAACGTTAGACATTGAAATGAAACTACTTTTACGGATTTTATCCCGATAAAATCCGTAAAAGTAGTTTCATTTTATTAAAAGTCTTTATGTGAGCAATTTGAAACTCTCTTCAAAATAAAATTCTTCTCACATTTCTCTTTACATCTAATAAACAATCTCAATTGAAGCCTTCAAATCATATTATGTTATGATTCGTCACTAAATGACGACTTTGTTTGGAGATACGCGTGCACCTCGCATTGTCACCGTGTTGCTAACGACTGGCGTGGAAGCTCACTGCAGCCATTGTATTAACGCGTGGGCAATCCAGGCAAAACAATGCATTTTGATTCACTATTCGCAATTGCAGTGACATTTGACAAATGAATCTTGACAAAATTATTCTCGAATCAATTTGTTAAAGCAATTTATGATTCCTGAGCCAATGCAAAGGTTATGAAATAATTGACGATGTTGTGAACCATGTATGATTTGCAAAATTGGATATGATAAAGTTGAATGCTTTCATTTAATATGTCTTCAACCAATTTAGCAGTGTGAACACTATATGAGCAAAAGAAAATACTATTTTGATTTCGCGATATATCCAGTATGCATAAAAAGATTTTAAAATTAAAATGCTATTTAAAAGAATAAGGTTGGCAATGTCGTAATTAAAATATGAAAGTTTTAGAAATAAATTAATATATTTCAGAAGTAAAATTAAAAGTACAGCCTTTACTTAAGCAATAAATATTATTACAGTCTTGTTCAAATAATCTAATAACACTAAGACATTCATGAGTGTTTATACTGTGCATTCTTTAATGCTGCCTCTATGCATGCAAATGAATTACTCTCTTCAAGAAAATTTTCCTCAATATTTTTATGTTATTCATAATGATAATCAATTTCGTGAGGCAAATACATATAAGAATTTAATTACTCTTTTACTACTGTGTATTTTTCATCATCGTCCAACTAGTTTTGGACCCAGGCAAAGTTATTAGTTAATTCCTAGGCATAGAATCAGTATTATATAAAAACCAAGCTTTGCCGTAAAAAAAATGAACCAATATCACTACATTACATTTGCAAGTAAGAGACCTACAATGACATTTATAAAATTGAGTTACTCACATATAAATCAAGTCTACTTAAGTAATAACTTTATCTTTTTTAATTTTGACCAAATGTTTGATCAAACATTTCATTCTTTCATACTTCTTCCACAATCTCCTCTTTCCTTGCCACATTTGGTTAAGCCTCTTCTTTCTGTTCTCTGCTATTATTTCTAGACGGTGGACCTTGTATTTGAGTTGGATGACTTCCTCTGAGTCAGAGGGATTGATCTCTACAGGTTGAACGCGGGATATTGTTGGTTCTGGCTCTTGGCATGGCTGGAATACAATGGAAACACTAGAAGTTCATGTCTTCAAAATAATTTAAATAATTGTATGATATGTAAGCGTGGCAGATTCCAATGATTAGCTTTGGACTTCCAAGCCAGGAGGATAGATGGGTTAACAATACTTATGCGAATAAACATCAATTTAGTATTTAAAAATACTTTTATTGCATAACATACACTAACATGAAGAGATTAGAATACATATTACCTTGTTGATATCATTGTAATATTCAATAATTATGTTTGAATAAGAAAGAATAAAGACACAAATAACTTAGATTACAATGTTCTCAACAACTTTTGATAGTTCTGAAATGGAATATTAACTAAGTATATTATATATCTTACTACAACTTACAGATATGTTTATAGCAGGTACAGCATACAAAGACAATCTTCTCAAGCCACTTTCCGTCAGGTAGAAGTCTTTAGCCTCAAAATGTTCAGAGCAGACGGCACTGGATGGTGTGGATTTCCAATCCTCCTCTCTGTTTATGGCTAATTCCCACTGCTTTCTTCTCTCTTTATCTCTAGGAAACCTAGTGCAAGAAATAAATATTCATCACAGAACGAAAAATGTGCAGAGGACCTATGTAAAATGTAATCAACAGTAATATTAAGTTACAGTTGTATTTCTTTCGAATAGTGTGTTCGAATTATAACGGTTATGAGTTTATTTTAAACATATTATGTAAATTGATGGAAAACATCAATAAAAAGTTCATTAATTTAGACATAGCAATTTATTTAAGTACTGAAACAGATAATTTCATGTATTTTTTGCTGATAACTCAAAGGTAGTTATGCAGCTTTCTACAATAGTTAATTTATGAAACTGTCGTGAATGCATACCTGTGGAAAGTAATTCCGTCTTTATTTTTCGATATCTTTGCAGAAGTGTTTTTGCAGTTGGTTACAGAGCAGCTAACCATTGTTGAAATACATTTATTTACACTTTAAACCACTGTTAATTGATTTTTTAATTCAATACAATAAAGCGAACCACGAAACAAAATAAAAACAAACTCTATCGGTAACTGAAAAACGTGCAATTGCTACATTTTCAGCATTAGTTCTTGGAGATCTCTCTTTATTCGTTTAAAAACATTTCTTTTCCAGGCTTAAAATGTGCCCTAAACGAAGCGATAGAATAAGTGTTGCTGTCAAATTGACAGTGACATAAGTTTAATGTTACCAAATTCTAAAATTATTTGTATTTTTTGGGCTTTGATAAAACCAATTAATTTTCATTTATACCTAAATTTATAAAGCAACTGGAAAATGAAGGATACAAATAAAATTATTCAAAAAGTACACACTCAAGAACTCACAAGGCCACGAAGATAGCGTCACCAAATTATGTAAAAATATATAAAAAAGTTGGTATGTGAAGATTTGTTCCTAACGTTTATTTTATACTATCAATCTATCTACACCTTAATTCCCATTATATTTCTTACTTGAACCGAATACAAAAAAAAACAAGTAAAAATCTAATGCTTCATGAGCATAATCCGATTTTTTGGTAAGAAAATAAACATCTTATTGTAATTATGTTTTTTTATTTTGTAATTATGTAATAACTTGGCCCTTTTTGGCGAAATTAGGTAATCAAAGTAACAGGAATATAAATAGACTTGTAACATGAAATTACTTAATAAGAATTCTGAAAAATGAAAACTATTTCATTTCTTGAAAGAAATCTCAGTTTTAATAAAATAAAAGGCATAGGTATAATTTTCTATCCGGCTTGACATTATAAGTGGACATTTTTTCAATGATTGGCGTGTCATATTTTCTAATATCTTATTCAATACGTAATTATAGGGTGTGAGTCCCATCGCACGATGGCTTCATTATTTTTTTAAAACGGGGTGCGATCGTTGTGTTACCGACACGCCTACACTTAGCGCGTATAATAGAGACATCTAAATTATCGGTTTGGAATACAATGTAATAAAACTGTGAGGTTGTTTTAACAAAACTAGTGTTGGGATAGAAAAGTCAAATGTCGATAGTTCGTTTTAGGTGTTAGGAAGAAAATTTTTTTTCTTAATAATAGATATCACGTCAAATATGCAAGTATTCCTTTTGGACGAGACAATCATTTTCTTAGACATCTAAGCCTTGATTAGGTACTTGTAAATATTGTTGTTGTCAGCTTTACGACATCCCTTCTTCGTCTTAGGTTAAAAGCATTTTTTTTTAAATTAACCCTGTGTTTAGGCGAGCTGTATAGTTACATCATAGATAACTGTGCTATGGGATTTTTAATTGTTCATTTCTTTTATAATTGGATATAATGACATAACAGCCTTTATCAGGCATTTCGTCAGAGATTGCCGGCCAGTTTTTCAGTTTTAGTAAGCCGTAAACCAGAGTACCTTAAATAAAAATATTTCTTTTCAAATAAATGATGGGGGCTATGGTATTTTAGTATTCATGGAGACCTTTGGAGATGACCAGACCATGGAGATACTAGGATAATTCTTTACTATAGTTTTATAATCGTTTCGAATTCAAAGAAATAAGATCTTTGAAATATATTGCTGCTTGAATGCTATATTTTTTACCCGTAGGTAGTTAAAACCTGGACTTAAAAGGCGTAAATTTGAAAAAAAAATGTTCAATTAAGGTGTATAAAAATTGTATTATTTTAACCCTTAAAACAGAGCAGTATACAATCATCCAATAAAAAATCAAACTGCCGTGGAAATATAGGCAGTTATTTTCCCCATCGCGGGGTTGTCAGGGGTCGCAGGCCAGCAACAACATAGAAGCGTATAAATATCAGACACAAATCAATTCATCACCACTTCAATAAAATCTTTTCTTCAGTCATTATGAAGGCGCTGTTTAAAAACTTGGAAAACCCAGATCGACCTTTCCTAGGTCCAAACTACTGGATCCTTCAGATGATGGGATTGCTCTTACCAAAAAATAAGTTTGCGAAAATACTTTACATCATAATACACGAGATAGTTTCGTTTTTCGTGCTCACTCAGTACATGGAGCTGTACGTTATTAGATCTGATTTGGATCTCGTGCTAACCAACCTGAAGATTTCTATGCTTAGCGTAGTTTGTATCGTTAAAAGCAACACCTTCGTTCTATGGCAAACCAAATGGCGAGAAGTCTTGGACTATGTCACAGCAGCTGACAAATTCGAAAGGGAAACCAAAGATCCTATGCGAAGAAATGTAATAAATTCGTACACAAAGTACTGCCGTCGGCTTACATATTTCTACTGGGCTTTGGTGTTTACTACGTTTTGGACTACCACCCTAACGCCGCTGATGAGATACCTGTCGTCATCGAACTTCAGAGAAAATTTGCGGAACGGGACTGAGAACTTTCCTCATATATTTAGTTCTTGGATGCCGATTGACAAGTACCACTCACCTGGATGTTGGATCACCGTCGTCTGGCACACGGTCCTGTGTGCGTACGGAGCTGGGATTATGGCGGCCTACGACACGTGTATTGTGGTCACCATGGTGTTCTTCGGAGGAAAACTTGATCTGCTACGAGACAGATGCAAGGAAATGTTTGGAGAATACGGCAGTTCAATCAACAACAAGGAATTTGAGGACTCGGTACGACAGTTACACAAAATACATGTGATGCTGATCAAGTGAGTATATAAGCTTGTCTCATCATACATATTTTTACGACGCAATCAATGTTATTATTAAGGTATAAGAGCTTTTTCTATCAAGGAAATTCTGAAAAGTCTGCAGGACTGGTCTAGTTTCAACCTAAAACAATAATTAATCCTAAATACTAAACCCAACCAGTCCTAACGACGAACTTGAGTTTTGAGATTACCAAAATTCGATTTTAAAACGCACTGAAAAACAGAGACCTGATTTGTACTAAGATTTCTTTTACCGACTCGATTATTTATCAAAACATAATTCAGTTCGAAACTTTAATCTACACTAATTATTTGACTTATACACCTGTACCTACTTCCTTTACCCAATATTTAGAAAATGCTAAGGTCGCTTCATGAAGTATAAAGCCTAGCCTACTGTAAATACTATACTTCCTAGTTCATGGGTTATTCTCCAGTCCACAACAGACTTAACGAAAAGGCTAGTTGAGAGAAACGGCAAAACGATTACTAGTTCTGATTTTCCTCAGGTCATGTTACACAGTCTATATTACAATCACCACGCTTCAGTGAATGAGGAACTGTAGAGAAGAGACATCAATAGCTTTCTTGTCGTACGGGAAATTGTATCAGTGCTATTTTTGCTATAGATCAAATTGAAAAATAAGTTTCTATCAAGACTTTGAGATGATATCTGATAGTCAGTTGAAGTAAATAATCCATGTATTGAGATACTTAAAAATCATTTTTGCAAAATTAGGTCAAGTGAATGTCAAATTATTTTAGCATACTTAACGTTGGATCCGATATGAAAATTAGGCCGTTTATTTTTCATTAAGAGCAGATTGAAGCTGGTTTAAGTATTTATTCTTATTTTTTTGTTCGGAGTTCTTAGGTGTACCAGGTCAAAAAACAACATGCAAATAACCTGAAAAAGATGTTGACTTGGGAGGTAATTAAAAAACCATCATGTGAATTAACAATAATGCTTATAAAATAGACTATACTTTTCCAAACTAAATAAAATGAAATCTATATGGGGCCAATGGCAGCTGTAAAAATGATCTCGACGCCTTGCATTGACATAGGTTCTTATGATTCCGATTTGTCTGAAAAGCGTATCTACGTACATGAGCGTTTATTTTCTGAAATTTAAGCGAGCTTTCATTTCTAGTTGTGTAATGCAGCTACTGTCTTCGGGCAGCTAAAATTGATTATAATACCTACTTACTTTTCTATTGGAAATGGGCTTTACTAATGTATAATCCTAGGTATCTCCGTCCTGTCAATCATGTCGACCTCCGTGGTCGAGTGGCGCATGCACCGGTTTCAAGGTGTCGTTAGCTCTGAGGTCCCGGGTTCGATCCCCGGCCGGGTCAATGTAAAAATTCACATTTCTACATTGTCTCGGGTCTGGGTGTTTGTGGTAGCTTCGTTGTATCTGAATTCCATAACACAAGTGCTATAGCAACTTACTTTGGGTTCAAAACAATGTATGTGATGTTGTCCGCATTTATTTTATTTATTTATGTCTGTCAATCATGTTTAAATCCTACTTACCTCTTATAAAAATACACTGCAGTTTCACAAACGATTGTAACAATTCAGTTAAAATAGCATCACAGGTTAAGCTACGCTTGACGCGGTGGCCCATAGATGGGTGACCATCTTTGTTATAAAGAGTTCCTCCGTGTTTCGGAAGGCAGGTTAAATTGTGGGTCCCGGCTATTATTCCTAGATATTTGACAGTCGTTACGTGTAGTTAGAAGCTAGAGAAAATGTCTGACAACCAGTCTAACCAAAGGGTGTCGTGTTGCCCAGGTAACTGGGTTGAGGAGGTCAGATAGGCAGTCGCTCCTTGTAAAACACTGGTATTTTGCTGAATCCGGTTGGACTGGATGCCGACCCCAACATAGTTGGGGAAAAGGCTAGGCCGATGGAGTAGAGTACTAACCAATAGTTTATTTCAAAACATACAAGATCAGTTAAATATATAGGATCACGAAACCTATTCAACGTGTGATCTAGTGCAGCAGTAAAAGTCTGATCCCTTGAGAATTGCATAGGTCTCCTCATAAAAAACTTTTATCAATGTCAAATAGTGCCTAAATCATAAGAAATAGGAAGAATCCCTGATAATTTCTGGCCAGGTAAACAAGAAGAATCCCTTAATTCAATTGCTAATATTAAAGTCATGCGAATAGTGTTGGTAAATAAAGAGCCAGAGGGCCAAATAATTTAATTTAATAGAAGAATCTAGGTATAATTTTCATTCAAAAAAGTCTATCGAAATAAGCAGTAATGTACCTAAGCATTACAGTGAGTAATACCGTATAATTCCGCATAAGATCATAAAATAGTTAAAAGAAGCTAAGCAATTGACTCCTCCTTAATAATGCGGAATAAGAATTATATATCTCGAAATAACTTACGTATAATAAACAAAGAACACAAGCATCACAAAAATATTACACAAGAAATCCTTTTCTGGTGCGTAGGAATTCGTTTTGCTAAGTCAAGCATGCGTTATGTTCTAATTATTTTATGAACACGGTAATAAAATGCATAATCTAAACTATGCCTACCCTTAATGATAATGTTCATTACAATAACTCAAATTTATTCAAGCCATAATATATTAAAATGAATGTTTTCCGAACATGAACTAAAGAATTAATTGTACCAACGCTTGTTGAAAATTAAATTTTATCGATAGAACACTCCCAAACACTACGAGGCAAAGGAAAGTATGATACAGCCAAACTGCCTAATAACCAAAACAATAATTATGGCCGCCCAATTTGTAATGTAACGGTAACAATGGTCTTCTGTTTCAGATATTCGAGATTATTTAATTCCCTGTTGTCGCCTGTCATGTTCTTCTATATGGTCATGTGCTCGTTAATGCTTTGTGCGAGCGCTTATCAACTAACTGTAAGTATTGCATAAACACACAAAATTAAATATTAATCCATAATAACACATCGAATTAGCAAATTATAACATTTTCTATATTAATTTATCGAATTAATTTTGATGACACTTTTCTCTATACTTACTTCCTGCAGAAGTTTATAGATAAACCACCAAATCAGGGTGCGATTTATGGTTGACTTTTTCTTTATTTTATACCAATTTACGTGTTTTCAGTCAGCACAAAATGCTGCGCAGAAGCTGTTGATGGCAGAGTATCTTATATTTGGTATAGCTCAGCTATTCGTATTCTGCTGGCACAGCAACGACGTTTTAGTAAAAGTAAGTAGGAAATCTGCATGGATTCTGCTAAAAACCGAAGTGATGTAGACAAAAATACGTGAGACCTAGATTATCCCTACTAATATTATAAATGCGAAAGTAACTCTGTATGTCTGTTACGCTTTCACGTCTAAACCACTGAACAGATTTTAATGAAATTTGGTCAGGGATAGAATTGACCTTGAGAAAGAACATCTATAGGATAGGTTTTATCCCGGACTTTTGATGAGTTCTCTTGTAAACGCGATATAACCGACCTCGACGCGGGCGAAAAGCTAGTAGAATATAAATATCATGGAAGTTACCGAAATTCCTTTTTCTGTTAAATATTGTAATTTTAATATAACCATGGATTTAATGATCTATCTGACTTTAAATTCTGCGACCGCGCGATTTAGGTAGATTGCAAAGCGGACACAATACGTAATTGGTGCTTTTAAATTTTGACAATTGTCATGTAACCCAGTACCTACACTACCTACTAAACTTTAATTTGGACCAAGATTTGCTTAAAATATAAATATTTTGAATCAAAGACCTTCTTTTAGAGCGAGAACATGGCGCTGGGCCCGTACGAGAGCGTGTGGTTCACTTCGCGCAGCAGACAGCAGGCGGATGTGCTGCTCCTTTCTGGACAGCTGCGTATCACGAACATATTCACAGCGGGGCCCTTCGCTAACCTCACGCTACCAACTTTTATTAATGTGAGTTAATATTTAATCAAACAGGTTTTATTTTCATAATTTATTTGCATTAATTAATTTATAAATGGAAAGAAAATTATTGTGACGTCGTAAAAAATCGTTACAAGAAGCGTCATTAGCTTTAGTCGGTCTGTAAGGGCTCCCACACAAGGGCCACCGGCCACAAGCACAACCACAAAACGCCACTACTGGCATGTTTCCTGTCCTTTTAACGCAGTGGCGACCACTAGCACCTTATGCGGCGAGTCCCTATAAAGTACTGTAAATATGCCTGCACCGGCATTTTGTAGTTGTGGCCGGTGGCCGGTGTGCGACGACCCTAAGTATCCTTATTCTTGTAATCTGATAAGAAGTATACTTCTGTTAGTTCCCTTTTCTCATTCGTACAGAAAGTTAAGGATTGGTATTCCTGCTACCCAGATTTTAAAACTTGTGTTTGTTACAGATACTAAAGGGAGCTTACAGCTACTACACTTTGTTGAGGAAGTAAACCATACAATTTTATTAAAATACTGTACTTGTTCAGACTTTCTTTTCTTTTCCACTGGTACATCCATAATGCTTAGATAGTGGTATTATTAAATACATATTTTAGATACTAGCTTATAATTTTTTTGGTTAAATTATGATTGTTGATTAATAAATAATTATCACAAGTAAAGGGGGATGACACGATACACGATCTTTCATTTTCCTGCGTCGCTCTTCACTCTTTTTGTGAGATAGAACTGTAATTCATGAGTATTATGTGGGCCGATCCCGGCGGCACTGCAATACCGGGCCGACCCGTGACGGGAGTGGAGCGAGCCCCGAACATCCCGTCAGCTTACAAAAATCAGTTTAATATACTGGTCCCTCAGTGAGGGAACTTTCAGATATTAAGCTGAAAAGAACAGATACTACGTCTCCAGAAGTCATAAATATCTTTAGGTATTGGTATGGAAACCAGGTCAACAATGTAAGGTGGGCAGGGCAACTGTCTGATTCGTATAAAATGGAGTGTGGTGTGAGGCAGGGAGGGTTGACCTCTCCTGTACTCTTTAATTTATATATTAATGCACTGATTGTCACGCTCAGCAACGAACATGTCGGATGCCATATTGATGACGTATGCGTCAATAATCTCAGCTATGCTGACGATATGGTGCTGTTGAGCGCCTCAGTCTGTGGTCTAAGGAGGCTGCTTTGTTTATGTGAGGGGTATGCACAAACCCATGGACTTAAATATAATGAAAAAAAGAGCCAGGTTATGGTCTTTAAATCCGGAACTAAATATCCCACCAATATTCCCCCGCTAAAAATAAATGGAACCTCCTTAGAAAGAGTAGATAGTTTTAAATACCTAGGTCATGTGGTTGCCTCAGATTTACGTGACGACATGGACATGGAACGGGAACGAAGGGCTTTATCGGTAAGAGCTAATATGGTATCTCGTAGGTTTGTACGTTGCTCCACTGGTGCTAAAACAACCTTGTTTAGAGCGTATTGCACAACATTCTACACGTGCAGCCTATGGATTACATATACTCGAAGATCGTACGAATCCCTTCGGATCCAGTATAATAATGCGTTCAGGATGCTGTTGGGGTTGCCGCGTTATTGTAGTGCCTCCGGCATGTTCGCGGACGCGCATGTTGACGGTTTTAGCGCGATAATGCGAAAACGCATCGCTTCAATGGTCAGCAGAGTACGCGCCAGCACCAACAGCATCCTGAACATGATAGCTTATAGGGTAGATTCCCCGTACATGAATAATGTTATAAGACTTCATGTCTAATCTATTCTGTATGTTGCTGTATTTTTATATGTTTATATTGTGATTGTGACTTACTAACCATATTATTCATGTATTACTAACAAGTGGATTATGTTATCTTAATAAATAAATTAAATTAAAAAATTAAATTAAACTACACTTTGATCTTAGCCAAAAGGCCGAGAAGCGATACCTATCAATTTACCGCCCTGGGTAGTCGTTAAGCCGCGGAAAATCTTAACACCGCCATTCAGAAACGTGACGTCACTATCATAGTGACATCTATCGACTTTGTTGTTGTACTATAAGAATGGAAAGAATACTTCTACACTACATCACGCAATTTTAAACTTTGTAAAATAAAATATGTTACTGTATTTGTAAAAAAAATTGTAACTTATCACATAATATTATTCATTTTCTACAATAAAGTATAAAATTCCACATTCACACTCTTACGGTCTACCCAATTCATAAACACACACACGGTATTCCGTTTCATTCCAAAATTGCAATTGTTACAATTACTATAACGAAAATTTGTGTGCCAGATGGTACATTACAGACTAGCAAACACACACACTTGCTCCAAAAGAATCAGTGATGCGAGGATGATAAAACTTTTAGGGTTAGTTACCCAGATAAGTGCAGTCTACAATTACTAAAACTTGACTAAAACCACATACTGTTATAATAGTACTGACAAAATTGTTTTAAAGTAGTAAAGTTCGTTAAATTTACATTTCAAAAACTAAATTAATTTAAGCTATTTTTCAGTTACCAAACTTCCAGAAGACGTAATGTTAAATATTGTTCAAGATCCTAGACAAAGCGCCATCTACAATAATACGGCCGAACCTCGTCAAATATTGCAATCGAAGATGTGAGTTTCGTTTGTCCCAATTTAGTTAATCAATATACTCTGCAAAGTATATTTTACATTCACATTACAATCATATCGAAAATTGAATGAGAGGAATATTTCAAGTAGAGTTTATTAATTCATGTCGTAATGTAAATTTGGCTGAGTACAGAACACTGGTATCCGCCCGGGAAATTAAAAAAAAACAAAGGCTGTCTTTCTCTTTCACGGAAGCTCTTTCTTTTGATTTCTTTCTTTACACTTTCGAGCTTTGAGTTCACATATTTACGTAGGAGCTTAATTAAAATAAACATATATATAAATGAAACTGGCATTGAGTGATAAAGTACAGTTTAGAAGTAAATATAACACGATTGGACGCGGCTAGAGTTCATTAAACTTGAATGTCGGGCAGGCCTTTTAGAAATGTCATTATTGGTTATTGGATTTTATTGTGAATGTTTTGTGATTCTACCGTAATAACTGTGAGTGCAAGTGTGAACAGCAGTACTGCTATGGAAAATCAAAACCCTCCTGAGAGAGTAGTGCCGGTACAATATGGAAGAGGATCGAGAGCTTTTCGTCAGTTTAAGAATCCTCCACAGCCGCACATGTGTATTCAGGACACTATAAAGGATACTACGGAGAAGTTATACATCAATGTGTTGGGATGGCAGAAAATAGCCAATCCTAAACAGTACTCAGACCCAATACCTCTGTATGGTGGAATGCAGGTTGGTTATCTTTGTTATTTTTGCTAAACAACTATTGAACATCTTTCGGTATGCAGTATGCACATTAAAGTAGCACAAATTTACTGCTCTAGTTACTAAGATTTGATCAGATGTTCTATTTATAAGGTGCTCAAGTAAAGTCCAACAAGTGTGTGAATTGTGTTTACTGTGCAAGTGTACTTTGCTTTATAATCTAGCTTAATTATTTACTGCCATTTATTTTGTTTTTGTCTGGCGATATGTATATAGATAAGCATATATTCAGATGATCATTTGACTCACTAATCTTTAGATAAAGATTACACATGACCAAGATACTTCAAATTTTTCTTTCATCTGTTTACTCATACTTTACTTACATAACATTAATGAACTAGAAGATGAAATCTTAATGAAATCATTATATACTTAATTTAAAAAAAATATTCTGTTGTCAAAAGGAAGGTTTGAGACCATAATCTACTTACTACCTTTAGTAACTATTTACCCAAGTACAACATCATTAATGTTTGAGTTTTACATTATATTATTTTGTGATAACCACCACTAAACTTGTTAAAAAAAATGTTGTTTAATGATTTGGTCAGTGGGTTCTCTAAAGAGTTATAAAACTTATTCACTACTAGCACTAAGTCTATGACAAATACTTTTTCAAAGTGATCTTATTGAAATATATGTTACAGCTTATCTAACATGTATATCACAGTCTAAACAGCTATATTTTATGACTCAATACCCATGATCATGACTATACCAAGTCCTCAAAAAGATATACAAACCTGATCAGTGTTCCAACTCTAAATGAAGAGTAACAGCAGGCTCATCTAATTATTAAACAATGTCTGGGACTCTTTTCTCTTTTTTTTTAACTTAGGTCACACAATTCACAGTTGTTATGGATTATGAAATCTACAAGTTTGATGCAACCCACCTTGAAATAAAACAATTTTTATGGATTTTATTGCGGTTTAATTTTAGATTTTAGGTCCCGACATTTCGACACCTTTGCAGGTATCATGGTCACGGGCAGACTGACTACCTTTTTACTGATACATTTATAAATTGTTCTTGAATATACATTTCAGGTGCCACAAAATTATGGACCTAATTCTGGCAGGCCTCCAATGGTGGTGTTTGCGGTGATGGTGAACCCAGATATACTAAAAGCTAATGGAAAAAATGCTACCAGTCCAACGGTATTCTATTTATTTTTAATTACTGTTATAATACTTACATCATTTTACATGTTTTGTTGTATCATCAACACAAATAGAGTAAATAAATATAGTGAGGTTTGTTTAAAGTCAAATAAATAGTAATCATTTATTCCATTATTTGTGCAATTCCAGAGAGCCTTGGCCTTTCTTCCACTATTTTTTAAATCCAAAGAATATCTTAGTCACTTTATATATATATTTGTCCTGTTCGAGGTCATAAACAGGAAATATGTGATAAAATGTTTCTCTTTGTCTACTTTCTTCTGTATGAGGTGAAATGTATCACAACTTTTTTTATTTAATTTCAGGATCGAGAAGCATTGGTGAGCCTCCTCTGTGACTTTGTAGAGGCTATGAACCCGGGGTTGACATTAACTAGGAACCCTGTCATATTAAAAGATAGAGACTTGGCAGGAGAACTGAAGGATGTGTGGCTTGCTGTACAGAACAAGAGGGAAAGAGAAAAGGGAATGAACCAGGATGTCATGTATAAGGTACATGTTTTAAATATCACCTTGCTTTCAATACTCTTTATACAAACTGAAAGGATAGAACAATTCCTTTCATGGCTTAGTTTCCTAAAAATAAACATGTGCCTTCATTTTTAGATCAGGAGAATATTATGACAGTAAATCTTATATCTTATATTTTTGTCATTATTAACAATAACTACAAGTGAAATGCAGTTGAAATGGTTTTAAATTCATAAGCATTTCAATCTTTTCAGGTCTATGACATTGATGGCATTGGTGAGGACAATGGTGTTGAAGATGACAGTAGCTCAAATAAGCATGGGAGCTCTCCAAACAGGGGACCCAATGGTGATAAGAAAACTGTCAAATCTTCGAAACAAATACTGCTCAATGCCGGTCAAAAGTCAGAGTTTGACTCTGGTATGAACAACTGCCAAATTAACCAGAGCCATGCCAATAGAGACAGTAAGTGTGGCATAAGTGCACCAGACACAACCTATTGCACACCAGTGTATGGTCAAATTGTCTCAACTCGAGAAAACCACAACCAAATCAATGACATCCATCAGAAGTTCTCCTCAAATGAAATGAAACCTTCAAGCTCCTTCAGGAAAGACTGGAATCCTGTGCACGGAAAGACGACAGAAGGCTGGGACGAATTCTCGAAACGCAACATATCTTCAATAAAAAACGACGAGAAAAAACGATGTGTTAAAAACGATAAAACTAAGATAAGCAACGGTAAATCACACTACGATTTCTTCCCCTATTTTGACAATAAATCGGCGAATGAAACGGAGATATCTCAGGCTGACAATGCTGACATAGAACAAAATTCGAATGATGAAAATTCTAAAATAATTATAGACCCAATGCAGAAGCTAGTTCTGCATTCGACTGATAAGAATATATGTGATAATAACACAAGTGCTCTCAGCTCAATAAGCCCATAAAGTAAGCTTTTACAAACATTTTGTATAGCAGTTGATGTTGAACTGTATTAGCTTGTGTCTACATGTGTTAATGGAACAATAGCAATCTAGGCAGAGCAATATTATATTATTTTATGATAATTTTAACAAATATAATTTTAAATGTGAGGTTTGCATGGCTTGCGTTTGATGAGTTGATTGCGGTTTTGTTAGTTATGTAACTTATCACACAAATAAAAGTCCATTAAAAGTTCCCTGTCACTTAGCACAGGTTAGGATATTAGTCTAAAACGATTTATTGACTTTATTAAAATGTTAAAATTAACATAAAGTTAATTCGCAGCTAGGTGTGTGCATGAAGTTTTTAATGTATACCATCACATTTTATAACATTGTTAATATCTGTGTTACTTGTTTAGTCTCTGTCATAAAAGTATAACTTCTGGGCACATGTGTGTGTGCTCATTTGCAAGTCAGTAAAAAAAAAAATCTAATAAAATACTAAAAGCCAAGGAAATCTAGTTATTTAAACTTCTATACCAGTGTTAAAAAAATAATAAAAATGAAGGCATAATGCTCTTATGACAGAGATAAAACTTTGTATTCTCATAAAATTTCGTAAGATGTGACAATACAGCAATACGAAGTATACATGAACATGCTTATGTGTGTGAGTGCAGTTTTATATGGTTGTGTGTTTATCATGTTGTTTAGTGTTTGCTTGTTCAGATTGGGTTATATGCAAATGCTGCCATTTAGACTGAATTGTGTACTAACAGGATATTTTTCAGGGAATTATCATGATTTCGTAGTCTCGGCGTAGCAAAATTTTTAGGAAAGAAACAATGATAACTTAGATTCAACTAGTTGTACACAAATTAGTTCTTAGAGGCAAGAACAAAAATTTTACCCAATTTGAACCAACAAACAGTTCTATTAATAATTTTTATATAATGCTATATTTTTCATTGTTGCCAATTTACTATATTTAAATCCTGAGCTTGTTACACGTATGTAATTTAAAATCACTGAAAGGGAATGTAAATGGAAATTTCTAAGTGTGAGATGCCTTGAATGATATCCCACTGCCAACTATTTGTTGTTGTAATTACGGGAATTGAAACCAGATGGCAGTAGTGAGTCGGGAGGTTTGACTGAAAGGAACGAATTACGCCTCGTCTCAGTATTGCCAGCTCTACTTAAGAGGTAAAACATTAATGGAGCGTTTGATTCTAGACTGCAGTGTGTTATATGTATTTTTATCTTCTAAATTTAATATTCTAATGAGTGTTTGAATTTTGCTCATTGTAAAAAAATATTTAAATTCTCAAAGTGACCAATTAATTGTTAATAAAACACTTATTTCACTCATTTTATATCTTAATTTGGATATGATCTCAGAATTGAAAACATTTTATTTTTGATTGTATGCCCGTCGGCGTTACCAAACACTGCCAAATGATGCTTATCATAACACGTGGACTGAATAAGTTACATCGACAGATATTTAAGTACTGAAGCGCACAAAAACTTAATCTATTGATCTGAAAAAGCACAACACTGTTGACGGACAAACTGTGACTTAGTATACATTTATTAAGGACTTATTTGTCTCTCAGAATTGACGAGTAAGACTGATCTCTGATGCCTATGTGATAAAACACTATTCAGAGACTGATCTTAAGTAACAGATCAAACAGTCACAAGTGTCAGGTTAGGATAATTCCATTTTGATCAAACTATTTGGGTCAAACAGAACTGTGCGCAACTACATACAGCGAGTACGTGTTCATTTAATTCGATGTCACTTATTGTCTAGTTACTTTTTTACCTTTACACAATAAACATTCATCTTGAATATAAAGATAGAGAGAAAAATCGCAAATAACGTAGATTTTATATGGTTGGTTAGTCAGTACATACTCAGTCTGTAGGTATATAATAAGTCATTACCCTTGTGCAATCCTATGGTTCTTTTATTATATTTTATTATTATACTTTTAGTTTTTAAAAAATATATAACTGATGCGAGGTAGAGATCTCAGGCCCCTCGCCGCATGCAGTTATAGATCTTACGTTATTATAATTATGTCTCATTTTCTTATAAAGCTTTTATTACTCGAATCTTTAGTATGTAGTATTGCTTCTACATTGGCAAGAAGGAAATGAATCTATAGTTCCTTCTTGGGTGTAGAAATAGTCTATATAGAATAAAGTTTTTTGTAAGTCCTTATATGCTTTTGATAAATGTTGAAGGAGGGGGAATCACTTAGTCCAAACTGACATCAGAATTTTCGTAGCTTTCTTAGTATGCCCCTGTAATTAATATTGATTTCTTTATATTGTTGTTCAACTTAATTGTCCAGATATCAGCGTTCCTGGTGACTTATGTGAGTCATCAGATTTCCGACCGTTAGTCCTCGTAGTCGAGACAAATTCGACGTTTCACCATTGAGCCTATATTGTACAATTTTGTTCTATTCTAAACTCCTTACATATAGGTACTTGACATTTATCAAAGGCTTATACCGCGCCAGATCAATGAAGTTGCATTTAAAAGATTTTCTTGTATATTTTTCGATGTGCTACATTTACATTTAGTTTTGTATTTTATAAAGTATTCCTTTTAACATATTCATAGTTTTTAGATAGGTACAATAAATGTAGTATGTTATGTATGGCTAGGTTCGCAGTAGACTTGCAACTGCACCCCATGTTCCTTTGATATAAATTATATTAATTTGTATTAATTGTATGATCAGACATGTATATTTAATTGTAGTCGTATGATATTTTGTTACGTTAATTTTATTTGTGTAATCTATAGTGAGTTTCACTTGTATATTATCAGTATTATACCTATTTGTTTATCATGGAAATCTTGTATTTATAAATTCTCATTGGTTATTCAGCAGCTTAGTTATCTAAAAGCAAACATAAAAAGGCATAGATTATTGCTCAATTTAAAAGTATTATCTTACTAAATATAAATGATTACATGCAAGTGAAATTCACTTTCCACATTTTATGGGTTGTAATCTCGAAAGAGTAGAAAAATGTTAAAAATATTAATGGCGATGTTAAAAAAGGTGTATTCAAAACAAAACTATATCAAGTTTTAGTGTGAAATAGACGTAATTTTTATTTTTTTGAAGTAATGAAACTGTATGTATGGTTATGAACATTGTACCTACCTAATATAATGGAATTAAATAGCAGATCTCTTGTTTACAGTATTTAAAATTACATGTCATTTACAAGACTGGTTGAAGTTGTTGTTTATTTATTTTGGTTTGGTCCTGTTCGTCATGTGACACGGCTTTCCATGATGACGCGATGAAGGCTTCGCTTAGAATCGAGTGTGCAAACCTGATATTACCAAGGGAGGATGATCACAATAACAATCAGACTAAAATCAATAAATAATTAAATTCATATTATTATTCTGAAAGAATCATACTATGGTTCAAATCCAACTAAATAATGTGGCAATTTAAAATTAAAACAGACAAATTCGTAATTACATAATATATTTTTAAAAGAACTCATAATTAACATCGTTTTTTATTTTCAAACATGACAACAGTTTGTTGACTTACAAACACCTTATTTCTTCAACAACAATTATTCTTTTTACATTTTTTTCTTGTCACTTTTTTACAATATTTTTGTTTTTATAATAATTATTTGCCCACCTGGGACTTTTAATTCAATAATATTAATAATCGGCACAGTACAGTTTTACACAACATATTTTACACCAAAACCAACAACATAGCCATAATTTTACATCACTGTCAGAAATATTTTCTACCCGTTCACTGCTCATGAAGACCTCACAGCTAAGGGCCTATGATTGTAAATTACTTCATATTTTGATGAATCATAGGGCAACAATAATACATGATTTAAATATTCATACACAATTAAAACAGAATAATCATTGCAAAATTACTGCCAAATTTTACATGACATAATATTTCATTAACTAATGCCTTCCTGTACAATGAAGTCTTGAAGTAAGATTGCCATTAGTGGGATACCTTCATAGGCTTTCAGTATATTGTGTTCTCAATACCCCGAGAGAGCGAAACCACACTACATGTGTGTCTCTGTCTTGCTTCCACAATGGCCAGTCCGTTGATGGCTAGTACTCATACTGACTAATAAATATTAATATTCTTGTGATGAATGGTTAGTTTTATGGTGGTTTTTGGTTTTCTTAGGTAACAGCTGATGTTCAATGTGGGGCATTACACCACCTTGTGATATAGTGACCCCTTCTAGCATTCTGTTGAGTTCATCGTCATTCCGGACGGCAAGCAGTATGTGACGTGGGGATATTCTGAAAGATGGAAATATTTTTTTAACAAGATGCAATCTCAACAGTATTTCTAGTCTTTTTTTTTAATAAGTAATTTATCAGAAATGTAATTGTCAACACAAACATATTTGAGAAACTTGTGTTAGTTTAGACCATAGCTTATATTATATTATGGGAGTATATAAAGTACTATAGTCTTATTTTTTACTTAAGTTATACCTACATTTATTATTCGAATATTCCAAATGTACCTACCTAGTTCTTTGATTGTCTTCAGCCGCCTTTGCTGATAATTCCAAGATTTCAGCTGCTAAGTATTCCAGTACTGCGGTCATGTAAACGGCTGCGCCTGATCCGATCCGGGGTGCATAGTTACCGTTCTTCAGAATTCTGTGAATTCTACCCACAGGTAACGACAACCCAGCGCGATTACTGCGAGTTTTCGTTTTTGCCCTCATTTTAACAGGACTTTCATCTGAAAAATTAAAAGTGCGTTAGTGAACAACTTACAAAAATGTACTAAGAGTCAAATACGTAAGCCTTGTTTAGTTTTATTACTTACCACTTGTGTATACAGGCATGATAGGTTTTGTTAACAGAGAAATTTTTCTCTAATAGATTGTAAAATCGACAGTTCCCGTAGCTACTTTTAAATTTAAATAGAAACGTCCTTTTTGAACTTCCTTGAGCCCAAAGCTGTCATTGGATTATATTTTAATGTTGCCAAATGCTTAATCAAGTCCCGATAAAATTCTGAGTACATTATCAAATTCTTTATGTAATAATTAATTCGTTGTGTTTATTTTGTAAAATTTTATCTTAAAATTTGCAGAAATGTCGATCAAAGCTTTTAATAATCATAAAACTGAGAGCACAATTTAATATTTTTTGCATTCAATTTAAATAATGCACTGAACTAACTGAATAAAACCCTTAATGTGAATGCAGCCGATTGACAAGTCAAAGTCAAATTATTGGCATTATTGCTAATGTAATGTCAAACTGGTCAACAGTTTTCGCGTGTCGGTGTCTATATACTCGATGTATGTTTTTTTAATTATGTTCATAGAATTACCGTAACTTAACTATATACAGCTCTGTTGAATAGCCACGTTGATGATTTAGAAATGAATATATCTATAACTAAACTGTAAACTAGGGTCTTCAATAAACTAAGTTAATTCTGGTGTTTTTAGGTTAAGTGGTGTTTATGAGAGAAAATGAATAAAAGCAGACCCTGGAACCATAATAAACACGATCGCAACATGCGAGGAGGCTTTAGGGGCGGTCGTGGGGGGGTGTGGAGGGGAATGGGGAGCCACAGAGGGTTCAAGACTCAATGGAATAATTCCGAGGGTTTTAGTGGTGGTAATAGATACCAGAACAACTTTAGCGGCAATGGAAAGGGAAACTATAGCGGGAAAAGTCATTGGATTCGGCAAAAGAAAGAATCTCCTGGGAAACGTTTGTCGGAAGAAGATATTGGGGTGACAGAATATATAAGCACTCATGAGGGGTTCAATGGCATTATTAAATCAAGGTGTGTTTCATGTCAAACCTATTGTTATCTCTTCTTTCCTTTCTTGTTGTTATACTGAAGTAGTTAAAAAATAGTGTAAGGTCAAAGTAAACTTAAACAACTGAATATTGTTTATATTTATGATTTCCTGAAACTTTTATTTATGTTGTTTTTTTACTGAAAGTAAGAACTAGAAAATTTCTTCTTAAATTGAAAGCAATGAAACCCAGCTAAAGAACAGAAGTTTCTTGCTGGTGTATAACTTAATAATGTTATGAAATGTGAATTTATTAAAAAAAAATATACATCTTAATTCTATAGATACTCAGATTTCCAAGTATCTGAGATTAATGAGCAAGGTGAGATAGCAAAGTTGACAAACAAGCAGCCACCGGAAGCTCCTGAAGAGGAACTGATCAGTGAAGACGAGGACCTTCTCCTCTCGAAGTACAACCTGGAAATACTGCCAATGGAGACATGGGACAAGATCAATACTCTGGCTGTGAGCAAGGAAGAGGACCCTGAATGTGTTGAGGTATGGTGCAGTTGGATTTATACTGTATTACTTAAAAGATCTGAGTTACATTTGTTTAAGTCTTAGCACCTATACTGTCTATGGTACTACTTGTTGCACTAGATATTGATAAAAAGGCAGCAATGTAAGGGATCTGCCAGATTAGTGTTAAGTTAACTGATTGATGCTGGACTGAATGTTTTTCTAATGCACATTTGCTTTTTTTTTAATTATGCTAGAATATGACACGAACATGAATACCTACACTTGAAGGTAAGTAGGTGTGCCAAGTACCTAGCCTTAAAGGTAAGTAAGTGTAAAGAGACGAAAATCAGTTTTATTTTGCAGAAGACACCTTATATAAAGCCTAATTTGGAAGCAAATAAGGTTCTATGTGGTTTTCTTACATTTTCAGATTGACATGGCTGGAGTGACAAAGGAACAGAGAACAAAGATTCATGATGCAGTTAAGAAAGCATTTGGTGAGACCATAGTGGGCAGTACTGTCAATATTGAAGACAAGAAGCTTATGAGATTCCAGAAGTATAGGAAAGGAGGTACATATTATATCTTTCTTTTAATTGTGCTCAATGTGTTTGGATGTAGCTTGTTGTGTGAAATGATGAAGTTTTTACAGTTTGTTTCTTGTTGCTCCTCTTAAAACAAGTAATGAAACTACAATCATACAATTCCAGATATTATAATATTTATAACAATTATAGAATGTTCTATTATGAACTTCTGTTAAAGTTTTCTCATGTGGGACATGTATTTTTACTTTAGTGCGCATAGATAACAGAGTGAAGTGGACATGGCCAGGCGAATACGTGTATTTTATCGTACACAAGGAAAACTGCGACACTATGGATGCGGCGGTACGCATTGCGGAACGAATTGGTGTACAGTAAGTTTTTTGTAAAAATTACTAGCTTTCAGTGCTACTAGGTTTCAGTTTCGCCTGTTAGGAAGTATTTCAGTGTGTATCCAGCACTTTAATTAAGTTATTCAAACACCAAATTACATTATACTCGGTTCAGCGGCGAAAGACATACATACCCATAGACCTTTCATTTTATAATGTTTTCATGTATTTTGTGTACCTATCACTACCTTCTTGTGGGCCAAACTCGGCACTGCTTAAATAGACGTACCATATCTAAAATCTTCTTTCTTCCAGTGTGAAGCCGTCGATGCTGGGCTACGCGGGCACGAAGGACCGCCGCGCGAAGACCTCGCAGTGGTTCAGCGCTCGCCGCGTCGACCCGCGCAAGTTCGTGCACTCGTGTCGATACCTCAGAGACATACACGTCGGGAACTTCACGTTTAAGGATACTAACTTGAAGCTTGGCATGCTCAAAGGGAACAGGTTTGTGTTCAAACATTTTATAAATACATTTGATGGTAGTACTTTTTAAATAAAAGTTTTAGGACCTGATTGCATAGGTAATTTTGAATGGTTGCATATTGAAATGTATTCGTGATTTTCTTAATATTCTATCACAATTAATTGGTATATGGAGAAAGTCGGGCTTCATATTGCAGATGAGCTCCCACTGCTCATAGCAGGTATTCTCAGTCACAGACCGTCTGCTGCGTGTAATATGGTCCATCAGCGTCAGAAGTTAGAGCCGTACCGCAGTAGATTATATACTAGTTAAGGACGGGCCGCCGCTGGCGTATCTTATAACGTGGATGACATTTGAACGATGACGTGTGCTCAGTGTGGGCGTGGTATAGATTCATAGATTTATACTCAAACTAAAAATTTTCGCCTTTTTCCTTCTAGATTTCGCATCGCACTCCGTAACGTGACTGCACCGGATGAGCTTATAGACCAAGCGTGCAGGAACTTGCAGGAACTGGGCTTCATCAACTATTACGGGTTGCAGCGATTTGGGTCGAGATTCGACACGCCTACCTATAATATAGGATTGAAGCTTCTACAGGGGAACTTTAAAGAGGTTTGTATATTTCTTATTTGTAGTGTGAACATCATCATCCTAGTATCATCCAACATCATCCAGTATTTTCCTTATGGGATTGGGGTCAGCTTCAGTGTCACTACGACAATCATTGTACTTTTCGTTAGACTGATTTGTAATTATTTTATAACTGATGCGTATTTATCGGGATCGTCTGACTAGTTTCGGACCCAACTGAAGTCTTCACTCATGAGCTGACTCGGTGTCACGGTCGCGAGTTCGACTAGCTATGAACATCCCGTTTGTTTCGAATACCCCGTTTGCTTTACATAAATACGAATGTTGCTTCTAGTTTTCTATTTCCCGACGGCACATTTCGATAAACACACTAAATAATTTCCATAAAAGACATAAACGAGGAGGTTACACCTTTGTTAAGTTTAAGCCTAAATGGGGTTTTTTAGCCTTAAGTAAATTATTACATTATTTTATTGTGGGAGACTGGTGCCTGAACTGGGCTTTGTTGTGTGGGTGCGAGTGTGTATTTGTGGGGGCGCGGGTGTGTGGGTGCGTGTGCGTGTGTGTGTGTTTGTCTATGTGCGTATGTGTTTGATAAACGCGTATTTAATTTCATTCTACAATTTTTAATGACTATTAGTTTCTTCCTAATTCAATGACAGAAGCCACTCAGTGACAGTTTTTTTACATGCTTATTTCGAAAGTGGGAATATATTGAGGTTTCTATTAATGTTTTTGTAGAGGTATACTCCGATGAAGCAGAAAAAGCGATTGGCAAAACTGTTACGAAAATGATTATTTCTTCGGTCTGCGTGATTGAAATGACTTTTCTGTAGAGCGGAGGACTGAATGTAGGCTAGGACCGAGTGTTGCTTTAGGACCGTATATAGGATAAAAAGGTAACGGACTGCTAAAACTTTACAAGTTTCTATACCATTCCGCTTTTGGTAAGAACTATGAAACCATTAGTATCACTCGCTGTGCATGCGCCAACTGCATTAAAGAAGTTTGGTAGGTAACGCCACAAGTCGTTATGCAATATCGTAAGTGGGGACCGACAGAGAGTAAAGTAGACCTTTTTTGTGAGACCTTCATTCGCCACTTCTCTTAGGTTTTTGAAGCTCCTAGCAGTGAGGGATTTTATGTGCAGGTGAAAACTAAGGGATTTACTCTGAGAATTTGGTTTGACAGGGTTTGCTACAGAGTAGTAGGTGCATGCGCACTTTGCTATATAGTACGGGGGCTAGGACACACATGGTCTATAATGGAAAGGGGAGTTGTACCAGGGGCAGAGTTGCGGTTGAAATTATTGAGTGCTGACATTAGGTGAATTGTGTGAACAGGGAGATTCCCATAGGCAATTTAAATGTGCTGAAAAGGACTGTTAACCTTTGTTGATCGATAGTGAGGTCTTAGTTGGGTGCGTCTGAAGTATGTGAGCGGAGAGCGTGATGTCTGCTCTCAGCATGGCGCCGAATTTTGCGTTGTGACGTGACCAAGTACTCCGCACGGTGTTTTGCACTGCTCAAATGTGAACTCGAAACTGAGCAACGTGTGTCCTGCAGGCCATCGACGCGATCCTGGAGGTGCGCGAGGGCCCGCTGGAGCCGGCGCTGCGCATGTACGCGGCGTGCGGCGCGGACGGCGCGGCGCCCGCCGTGAAGGCGCTGCCGCGACACGCCGCCGCGCACTCCGAGGTGCGCCTGCTGCGCGCGCTGGCCGCCGCGCCGCACGACCTGCTCGGCGCGCTCGCCAAGGTAACCCATTTGCCGTTTTTCACGATAATAATCTGCAAAAAAAGCTTTATATTTTTTTTTAAACCATTGATTTATTTATTCTTATGATTTATAATAGATATATGGTAGCAATGAAAAAAGAATTCCGAATTAAAATCATGAACACTTCGCTTCTACACTTCGCGCAATAAATTCTCAATTATGTATTTTATAGTACCATGCACTGTACAACATAATATATCCCTGCAGTTGGCCCGCAACACCCGCCTGCTGTACCTGCACTCGTACCAGTCCCTGATCTGGAACCGCGCGGTGTCGGAGCGAATCCGCCGCTTCGGCCTCAAGCCGGCTGTCGGGGACCTCGTGGCCCTCACGCAGCTCGAAACTCAAGGTAATGCTCTAATCCTAGCTAATGTAGTAGGCAAACAATAAAAGATAATTCTCTTATTCCCAGAGTCGCTACCTCTTTTAATACAATAATTAATAAATAAACTGTATAAAATTGATGTCAAAATTTTTCTTTTTCTCTAGATACTAACCTTATTTGGTTTTATTCTCTGACTAGGCTACTATAATGTGTTTCAGTCTTTATACACGTAGATAGCACAATTTCATAAAATTTTCAAATAAGCCCTAAAAGGTGTGATGTTCATATATTTAATACGTATTATAGATGACCTCGTTGACGAAGAAGAATCAGATACCGAAGAAAATCAAACGGATGACGAGCAAACGAAGACCGATTTTTCAGAAGACGTCACGTTTAAAGTCAAAGAAGAGGCCAAAGACTCCAACAGTGACGCCAAGGACAAAGACATGAAACAAGAGACCGCAAACACAGAGAACAAGAAAACAGACACGCAAACAGACAAGAAACAAGAAGACAAACCTAAACCGAAAGTACCAGTGAAGGTATTAACTCAAGAAGATGTGGATAGTGGGAAATATAGTATTAATGACATTGTGATGCCTCTACCTGGTTATTACATAGAGTATCCGCCCAATATGGTGGACTTTTATGAGGAGCAGTTGAAGAAAGATAACCTGACGCTGGAGTTGCGGCATAGAATTAAGTGAGTAATGAAATTTACTGTTTTTGTGTGATAGAAATTCAATTGTTGGTCCCATACGGTGTTAGTCTGTAGAATAGAAGAGGTATTTTTTTGCCAAATATTTACCTGATAATTTTACCCAGGAATGTCTTTTGCGTAGGTACTTTTGTAAACTCTTCTCTATTCTTATCTCGAATAGGTGGTTAAATGAGTAAAAATTGATACGTGGTATTTCTTTAGTTCTGCAAACCTAGATTTATCATATCACAGTGAACGCGTGGCGGCACTTCTGTGTATATATTTTGCAAAGTGTTATGTCATAAGCATAACCTTTCAAACAGGTTATCTTTTAGTATGTGTTGCAGCAGGTAATAAAAATGGAATATCATTCTTAGTTTATAGAAATTATGTTATATTATTATAATAACTATCGTGAGACTGATTCATTATTAAATGATGTAACCGTTTATTCACGCGTATTTATCGGGAGCGCCCGACTAGTTTCGGACCCAACCAGAGGCCGCGTCAGCTTATGAAGGACTCCGATAAATACGCGTGAGTATCCGTTACATGATCACCCCCCGCAGGAGCTACAGCATGTCGGGCGCGTACCGGCTGCTGGCGGTGCGGCCGCGCGACGTGTGCTGGCGCTGCGTGCGCTACTCGGACCCCTTCGCGGACCTCATCGCCTCCGACCTGGACGACCTGCACAACAAACCTATCACGGCCATCGTCGACGGTGAGGATACCATACACCTTTACCGACTTTATTCCATATTATGGAGAATATTTATTACGTTATGAAATTAAGTCATTTATTCTGCAGGTAAGATAGATCATTTCCAAACATTTCCTATTTGACTACCTTGATAAGAAATGTCGAAATAAACTCGGGGGTTAGACTATAGTAAAATACACTTATATTTTTACCACTATTAAAGAACACCATTAGATGAACTAAAAATTTGCTAACAATAACACTAATTCTAGAACTCAATTTTTTTTATTTAATTTTGCTGGTTATACTTATAAACGTAAAGTTTTGTACTATATCAACGTTATCAACACAAAACATGATTTACCTCATTGTATTTGAAATTTAATAAATAATACGAAATGGGCGTGTTCTTTATCCACCCTGAGCAACGCAGATAGGTGTACTAAAACCACCAGAATACAGAGCCTTTTCCACAAATTAAAATAACCAACAATTTAAGTACATCTGAACTCATTAGAGACCTAATTTAATATTCTATTGATGTATATGTATGTGTACTTGCACCGCCATGTTGTGACCTTTACCGGTAATAAAAAAAAAAGTATTTGTATTACATTGTCTAGGGTGATTTTATCTATTAGCTTTTGGTAGATGTTGATGGATTTTTCAACTTCACATCATACCCCACTTTCATACAATAAATATTGTCAAAAGCTTGTATAAAAACATTAATATTTACTTATATTATTTCCAGATGGAAAATACAAAGCGCTTCTCCTGAACATGACGTTACCAGCCAGTTGTTACGCCACAATGGCGTTAAGAGAACTACTTAAAGTGGATACTTCAAGTGACAACCAAGCATTACAGAATAACTACCACAAGAGTAGAACCAGTTCCAAGGGAGAGGAGAGTGACAGTGGGGAGAAGAGAAAGATGGAGACAGAGTCAGAGGAAGAAGCTAAGAAAATCAAAACGGAGGAATAAAAAAGAAGAATTGAAAAATAGAGGAATAAAAAACCACGGAATAAAATATACTATAAGTAGTGAATTGTTTTATTTGTAACTTTATTGTGCAGATCTGTAATAGAGTATAATAGTTAGTTAATTACATATAATTGGCTTTATCTTAATTATTATTAGCCTGTAGACTTCCAATACTTATTATGGGCATTACAGATTTTAAACTATCTAAATTGGTTTTGTATTTCCCTTTGATCGATAAACTTATACATTTTAATTACACTTATATTCGAAATTGTTTTTTGCACTACATATATTAATTAGGATTAATATCATGCAACACATATAATACAACTCAGTAACGTTCAGACCATATTATCATTGCTACAACAACACGTTACATAATTATTATTTTTTATTTATAGACTTATTACAACATTTAAAAGGCTGACAACGTCTTCATGTTTTTAAATAATCACCATTATGAGTGGTTGACTCATAACCAATTAATGACTTGCCAGTTTCATTGGTGATTAATCCTTATTATTCAACCGAATTCAAAAAAGAGGTTCTGTTCCGTATTTTGATTCCTTTTTTTTGTGTTTGCTACCTTTGAACTGGACGAACCGATTTTGTTGGTACAATTAACGTGGAAAAGCTGTCATTTGGTCCTTTAAAAATTTCATCCAATTTGGTTCAGTAGTTCTTTATTAGACGTCGTTTGAACAGTTATGGTATTAAAACAATATTATTGGGTTGATTTATCAGCCTTTTAGAAACTGGGCAATTTATTTTCACACGCAGTTCCCTTACGTGTGTGTGAGCCGCCTGTAGTGCGTGTTGTCCCTCGCGCAGTGTCCGGCGTGTGTCGCGTGTCCCGCGTGTCCGGCGTGTGGCGCGTGTCCCGCGTGTCCCGCGTGTCCGGCGTGTGTCGCGTGTCCGGCGGCGTGCGCGCGCAGCTCGCCGGGCGTGGGGAACGAGCGCGGGCACCACACGCACTTGTGCGGCTTGTTCTGTACACAACTGTACATTAGCCTAGTGATCATGAATTCCTATGTATTGCCGTACTGGTCAAACGCGGGGACATTGCACGGCGCGCTTCAGGTCGGGGCTGTAAGAGTCTGACACTACCTACTTTCTTCGCCGAACTGGTAGGTGTCTATTAGATTTCCATCGCCTTACCTAATAAAAGGCTGCCTCTTTTCGTATCCAGTATTTTGTTAGACCACCGTGAAAAGATACGGTTCCATCCAGGATATGTAGCGTGAATCGGACCTTGGCCCACGGTTACGCGATGCACACTACCATGTTAAAAGAAAAGATGAAAGACTCCGGCACTTTTAGCCGTTTAGAGTCGTCGTAATTCTCCACCTACTTTTCTTATCAGAACAGAACAGAATTCCTGATTTACTGAAAATGATTTCTTACGTAATGTCATAGCAGGAAACCACACTGTTTCATATAAATTCCAGATTATTTTTAGCTGTTGCTTGGATTTTGATTTGAAGTAACTCCTACACCATTTATTACAAAAGCCTACGTAATACCCCCTCAAATATTGTTTAAAGTGACTGAAAAGTGACGACAGTAAAAAACCAATTCACCTTAGTATGTGTCATCCGATGATAATAGAGGTTTGAGCTGGCTGTGAAACATTTCCCGCATTCAGGACATTTGTGCGGCTTCTCCCCTGTAGAATATTGAGTATATTAATAGAATAGAATAATTTTATTGTTTCACAGTTACAATTCTTCATACATTCATCAACAGTGGTCCCCAAACTAAGCTGAAGCTTGTATCTTGGGGGCCTGAGTGTTGGAGGTTCTTAAAATAGTTTCTTATTTGGTAGAGCAAGATTATATCATAAAAACAGTAAATAAAAATTTAAACAATAAGAACTTATAAATCAGATAATAAAAAAACAAGATCACTTATTTGACTAAACTTAGAATAATGAGAGAATAAACAAATATTTACGATTAAGTGTGTGGATGTGTTTGTATGTGTGTAGATTGTGTGTGTTTGTGTGTGTTTGTGTGTGTTTGTGCAGTATGTGTGAGCGTGTGTATGTGTAAGTATCAGTGAGAAAAATCAGGGGAGTAAATCTTCCGTGTCTGCGTATGATAGTGAATGAAGCCATTTTCGAACAGTTTTCTTATATTGGTTTGCTGTGAGGTCTTTAGTGCTAAAGTGTTTGTTAACTTTATTGTAAACGTGGAAGTGTGAGTATGCAGGGGATCGCCTTGCCAGAAGACTTCTGTATTCTGGAAGGGGAAAATAGAGGGTTCGCTTTGAGATTACCTTTTGGTAGTCTGGTCTGTTCTTACGAATGTTATGAGCCTTGAGAGTGGCGCTGAGTATGAATAGTTGCCTTACGCGTAGCACTGGAAATTCGTTGTAGAGTAAGTCTGTTGGGAATCTAAACGGTTTTTTTAGAGTTACTTTTATCACAGCTCTCTGGGCTCTTTCAACTTCCATGAATATGGTTTTGCCAGCCGAGCCCCATACCGATATGCCATACTGAATGACAGATTGACATAAAGCTAAGTATATTATGCGTAGCATATCAATGGATGTACAGTCGCGAAGTTTTTTCATTACATAAATGAGTTTTCTAGTTCGACCAGAAAGCATGTGAATGTGAGGTTTGAAAGAAAGGTTCTCGTCTAACGTGATTCCTAAATACTTTACAGAGTTAGTATGATCTAGCGAAAGGCAGGTACAGTTGAGAGGTGAGTCTAATTGGCAAGTGTGGAATTTTAATGTTAGATGGGGTGGTGGAGATGTGGCTTTCGATATTTGGAATGTTATGTACTTCGTTTTATGTATATTAAGCGTTAAGAGATTTTTATTAAGTGTATCCGCTACAGTAATTAAGCCGCTCTCCGCGATGTGGTATAATTTTTCCCAAGTTTTTGCGTGAAAAATAATTGCAGTATCGTCTGCGTATGAGACTATGTCTGCCTGGGACAGTGAAATATTAAGAATGTCGTTCATATAAAATGTAAACAGAGTCGGGCCTAGGGTACTGCCTTGTGGAATACCGAAATCTATTGAATTTAATTCACTGGAGTGTTCTCCTACTTTCACCATTTGTTTGCGGTTAAGGAGATAGCTCCTAAACCACTCTAGTGTGTTCCCTCTTATTCCCACACCTTCTAGTTTTTTGAGTAGGAGTTTTATCGATATGGTATCGAACGCCTTGGCCAAGTCCAAGAAGACACCCATGCATTGCTCTTTATTTTCTATGTGTGTGGCTATTAGATTTGTAACTGTGGTCGCTGCATCTTCAGTTGATCTTCCTTTTCTAAAGCCAAATTGTCGGTGAGATATATATTTATGCTCTTCCAAATAGTTAATCAATCTTTTATTTACAATTTTTTCCAATACTTTGGAAAGAACACACAGCAGAGCTATAGGGCGATAGTTTTCAGGTGAATCTGTGGGACCACACTTGTGAATGGGTCTTATGGAAGCTATTTTCCACCTCTCGGGAAATATGCCGCTCTCCAAACTAAGATTAAATGTGTGTGTCAGTGGAACTAAGAGTGACCTTCTAATCTTTTTGATCAGTCGAACACTAAGACCGTCAGGTCCTGATGCACTATCAGTTTTCATCTGAAGGATTAATTGTTCTATTTCTGATTCATCTGTCGGATGTAGGAAAAAAGAGTGAGGAGAGCGTACATAGGGCGTATATTTGAAAGATAAGGATTCTTCTGTTTCTTTAAGTTTCACAAGTATTTGGTCAGATAAGTTCTTTCCTAGTGACGAGAAGTAAGAGTTGCATTCATTAAGTGAAATTTTTGGATTGCTATTATCCTTTATTAAAGGGGCAGAGTCATTTTGTTGCATATTGGGGTCGTAAATTGATTTTAAAGTTTTCCATAGCTTTCTTGGGTCGTTACTACAGTCCTCAATTTGTTGTCTATAGTGAGATGTTTTAAGTTTAAGTAGTAGGTTGTTGCAGAAGTTACGATATCTGGTGTAAATAAGGCGTTGCATTTCATCGTGAGGGTGTGTTCGAGAATCTAAATGAAGTTTGTCTCGGTGTTTGATGCATCTTATGAGACCGGGGGTAATCCAAGGCTTGAGGTTGTACTTATTCCTGCTTATTTTTACTGTATGTGTGTGTTTCCTAATAATACTGGAAAGAGTGTCAATTAAACAATTTATGGCAGTGTTTGTGCAGTTGGAGTTTAACGTTTCAGACCAGTTTGTGCTCGTGAGTTCTTTTAAAACCGCTTCTTCATCAATTTTAGTTTTAAATTTTGGTCTTGATGAGAATGACATACTTTTCTCGAAGGTAGTAGCGGCTAAAACAACGTCATGATCAGTTATCGAGCAATTTCCAATTATGCCTATGGATTTAGATTTAGATTTTATAAATACGTGGTCGAGACACGCAGACTCTCTAGTCGGTTCATTTATTGCTGGCATTAACCCATGAGAAGCCATAAGACATAGATATTCATTTACCTTAGTAATATTTACATTCAGTATGTCTATGTTTAAGTCACTGGCGACTATGATGCAACTAAATTTTTTAATAGAGTTAAGACCTGCATCAAGAGACTCTAGAAATTTATCTAGGTTAGAGAAGGATGGTGAGCGGTATATACCGAGCAACGCAATTTCGTTATTTAATACAACACAGTTGCAGTCCGCGTCGTCAGTAGAGAAATCATGAAGCGTACTATTCCAAGTTGATTTAATATATATAACAACGCCGCCGTTTTTATTTGATTGTGAGGTAGAACGCGTTATCGAGTAGCCAGGGATAGGTTCAAGAATGGTTCCGTCATTTAACCAGCACTCTGTTAAAACCAAGGCGTCAAACTCTACGTTTATACGTTGTAAGGCTGAAAAAAAATTGTCAAAGTTGCGCTGGTAACTCCTGATATTAAGCGTAAGTACTTTGAGTTTATGTGTTTTAGGTATAAATTTCCTACATTCTTCTAGCATGTTCACTCTGTGACATTGTATACATAGATTTTCGTAATACATTGTATATTAATAGACTTATTACCAGCTGCATAAAAAAACAGTTTAGAATATGAAAAATAAATTTTATGATTTAGCTGTTACCCTATGTGATTTTACCAAAGTTCAATAACATAATATAACTCATTATTATTTCAGAGTAATATTTATATTAGTCTCGGCATTAAAATTTCGATGTACTTGCGTTCTCTGATTCATTCCAACGAATCAAGTATCACCAGGATATAATGATATATTTGAAATTATTTACACTAAAGCAAAGTAAAGAAGAAAAGACTTGGGGAGTTAAGTGAAGACCTGAACTAATTACCTGTGTGTATCCTACGATGTGTATTCAGTGAGCTGGAGGTGCTGAAACCTTTATTGCACACGTTGCAGATGTGAGGCTTTTCACCTGAAATAAGGTACTGCCTTAAATGCCACTCGAAAAAGTAACATGATTAATTTACTATAAAATGATAATATTTGATAATCGTTTTTAGCGTGATAGCCCGAATAGTTGCGGCGCTAACCGAAATTAGAATCTGTGAAAAATAAGTTATATGTCATGGTATAAAGGGAAATGAAACTGTAGAAGAAAAAATGAAGTCGAAGTACTGAAAAACAATCGCAGTCTTGATTCACACTTACAGAGAAAGACCTTAAGAAGAATTTTAAACAAAAAAAAAAAGAGGAAGGAGAGTAATGAGGCTTAGCTTTCAGTATTTCATGAAGTGGCTACAGGATAACAGAATTTCAAATTTCACAAGATATTTACCTGTATGTGTCCTCATATGTCTTTTCAGCAATGATGGCCGGTCGAATGTCTTCAAGCAAACTTGACATGGCAAAATGTTCTTCATGTTGGCTGGTTTCTGGGGCAAACAGTAGCTTTCCTTACTGCACACCAAGCTTGTTCTCTCGTACAACTTTACCAAGTGATTGTTCAAACCTTCGAGGAATTTGAAGTCGATTATGTTTAACATTTTGGGAGGCTTACTGCCTTTTATTGATAGGTCCAAGGGTTCTGTTTGAAAATCCATAGTATACGGTTGGTTAGACTGTTTCCGATACTGAAGAATCTAATTTCTCATTTTTGTATTTGCTTGGAACTTTCAGGTCTTCAAAACAGCACTTAGATGACAAGGAATGTTAATATAATTATGGTAGATATGTTAAGTTCATTTAAGCTGGTATCTAGCTTTTCATTTGGACTAGAGATAAAAATTGATCCTAATGATGTTATCACGACACTGAAACTGATTTCCTCACGAATTTTCACAGGTAACTGTCATAATTTCCCTTCGACCTGGCTATAAATACTTCGAGGGCTGACGTATACAAATGACAGGGTGATATTAGTATATTAGATTGTATAACAGTTGTGTCGATGATCGTTTTGTAGTATTGTGGTGTCGTCAACAATGAGTTTTGTAGAGCACGGGACACTAATCGACGTGATTTGACTGTTTTTTTTTGTGGAAATTTGGAGCCTCGTGAGGTTGGATGTGGCATTTTGTTAGTTTCAAAGAACTTGAAGGGAGAATAAAAGCCCACGTGGCAGAAATTCAAGATGATGTGAGCATCCTGACATTTTTCATGGCAATGAAATGGATGCTCGATGGAAATTGGCTGAATTAGGAGGTGCTCAGGGGCTAAATGCTTGTTTTGCACAAGCAAACTGCCCCTGCAGCCTCCGACAGTGATCCAGTATGCTCTGTCTCTTTCTATCAGGCCGATGGTGGATGCTAATCTGGCTGTGCTGAAGGTGCAACTTCCGGCAGAGCAGGTTTTACGGCCGCTATGGGCATTTAATACCATATCTCAAAGCCTTGTGATCAATAGGTTTCTTTCCGTAATTCTGAGTTCTCATGGTTCTTGGAGTCCTGGAGGCTTGCAAGCTAAGTGTCGTCTCTCTTCCATTACTGCAACAGTCTTACTTTAAGAGGTAGTGGTAGGTCCTCTGAGAGCTAAAATCTCTATAGCATGAGATTACAATAAAGATAAAAAGCAGATTACTAAAAAGGAAATATTTTTTTCTATACCAGGTCCATAATTTCTAACATCCTCACGCAGTATTGAAGAAAACGTAATCGCCTATAAAGGTGACGGTGCAGAACTTTGGGTTTCCACGCTTTGTGCGACAAAACGCAAGAAAAGCGCGCCCTTTACAAATATTTACGATTGGTCGCATTGTGTCGTATGCTGTCAATCACACCTTTCAACACACAACAATGTACTGAGATATTTGGACGACGATTTGGGGAGCTATTCAACGATTTAGGTAATTAAAGTATGCGATGGGTAAATATCCTTTTAATAACCTTAATGATATAGCATTTAGTATTAAAATTGTTTGTATGTCGTGTTAGATCGACCGACATTATTAGCTGCAGAGTTTTCACTTCTGCTGTTAACCTTCATGATTAGCTAAGTATTATAGACAGTATAGTAGCTAGGACGATTGCACGGATAGCCGGTGGTAGAGGTCACCAAAACCACTGAGCTCAACCTGTCGCGGTTTCGATCCCCACGTAGGACAAGCGTTTGTGTGATCCATGAATGCTTTTCCTGAGTCTGGGTGTGTTTGTGCATGTGTCTTAAATATTTGTGAAATGCCCCGCCATACAAGGACTTCATTCCTTAGTGCGGTAGACGATTCAAAAATAGTCAGTACCTATGTATGTAGTAGATAGACGTGTGATGTTTTATAAATTGTTCTAAAAAGTGCTATTATAATGAACCTACTAATCCAAGTGGCAGTGGTTAAACGAAAACGCTGGAATATTAGGAAATGACTGATCTTAGACACGGGACTTTGCGTAACGATTAATTTTTCATACATTTGAGCACTTCTATTAATTCCAGCCAATGTATGAAATACAACTTAACTTGGCTATAAGGGTAGGAGTACTAATAGATAAGTTATGTAACACAGATAAATGTAAAATAATGTGAAAAAAGGAGCCTCATCGTGAACGTTAGATCAATAAGGATATTGTATACAATCCCTATAAAATATTCCAAGTATTGTTTTGGACCATAACTCGTTTACCAAAAAGTGGCCTAAATCCAACACCGGTATTATTCCATTTCAACCAAATTAGGCTAAACGCTTTAATTATGGTAAAACCAACAGGTATTGTCGTATAGAAATGCGAAACAGTGACGTAGTGCTATCGGGCCCATTGTACGCGGCCCCATAAGGCGAGTCGATTATTTTAATAAGCTTCGCAACTGGGTTAGGGCGATGTGATTGATCGTATTCGTTACATTGGCTTTATTGAAGCATATTGTAGTTTTGGTAATACGATATTCGAAATTATATTGATGAGTTTTCATATTTTCGGTTCGCACTTACCTACCGTAGCTATTGGCTTGATTATTCTGCCCGTAACATTAAGGTAATCACGTTATTGATTCTGATTTTCTAATTGAGGGTACGAATTACAATAACTTTTATCTTTTATTTAAAACACCTCAGACCATTCTGTTTACAATATGGTGACTTACAAATTATAATGCACCTTTTTCTGTAAGCACGATTACCTGCCTGAAAGACTTTTCCGTGATCTAAAACACGAAAAAAAAACTACACGAGTACTTAGAACTGATGCCTAACAATTTCTTGCTTATCATTTTCTGGTATGTTCACCTGGATTTGTCCCAACTCGCTTCACAACTGAGAGCTGCGTACAGAACAATCGCGAGGTTTTGTTTCTTACCTATTGTTATTTCACCAATAAAACCCTCGAAAGCTATTCAAATTCCGCTTTGGCTCTTATTCAAATGCTCTCACAAATCGGATTTACTCGCTACTTGTTAAGACTGCCCTGTTTTACCTTTCTTTTTATTTATTTTTCGTCTATTGCGAGAAAAGTTTTTGTTGTACTCCCCGCGATTGAGAAGCCTTGTTCGAAGACGGAGATATCTTGCGATTGTTCGAGAAATTTACTGCGAATTTATCTTTAGTCTTTTGTTCTTGGGTGGTAACTTGTATTGAGGTACCTATTGGGAAAATAAAGTGATTCGAAGTTAAAAAATACTTTGTCGCTTTGGAAAATGAAAATACCGTAAAAGTCCGTTCGATAGATATTTAAAAAAATTAAGGAATTTATCGAAACAATCAAAACTAATTTACTCCTTTAACGTTTAGTAGGGAATTTGGGCCATTCGGTAACAAAAAAGTAATAAAAATGAGGTTAGGTACTGTTATCAATTTATGTTTGCGGGACGAAGAAAAACTACATATATATTTTGTATCCAATATTAATAAACTGCCAGACGAGAAAGAAAATGTTGTCATAGCTATTTTCATGTTTCCATTTAGTCACAAAACTCTCTTTTATTATTAAAATAAAAGTTAAAGTTTTATTATATTATTTTAAACATACGGAACATTTTTTTTATGACAGACGCAAAATCAAAATGAAGTTCTTTATTCAAATTAGGCTACTAAGTGGCACTTTTTGACATACAAATTACATTCGAGCACCTAGTTTACCGCTTCCTATTCGAGTGCTTTGCTGCGAGAGAAGAAACTGTCTCCCAAATCTGTTTTGTAAAAAGACAAAAACTTAGGATTAGTATTTTTTTGCAAACGTACGCACTCTGATTTATTTTAATTAGACATATTTTTCGCAGAAGTTTTATTACTTACTTCAAAGAAGGTAAGTACTCGTATTATATCTACTAATGCTTAGGGGCGTCTCGCAGCTACTGGCATATTTACTGTAGTTTATAGGGACTTGCTGCATAAGGTTGAAGCTAGTGGTCGCCACACGCTACAAAGCATTGCTTGCTCTTCTATATAAACTGCGTAAAAGTATAGGAAATATGCCAATAGCGGCGTTTTGTGGTTGTGGCCGGTGGCCCGTGTGCGGGAGCCCGTAATCACGTTAGTTCAAGCAACTTTGACTTGATACATCAAATAACTAGTAGGTAGTTGATAGACCATTTCCCTACACCTACCGACAATTGATTCTATAAAAGACAGCTTGTTATTAAAAACATCCGCGCAGTAACACACTTTTTCAATACACCTCATTGTAAAACATTGCCTAGTATCGATAATAAAGGAGCTCACTACAAACCTCTAAAGTAAAATTGAGAGGTAATAAACCGTTGGGTACTACCCTCGACCAAATATAAAGTAAGAAACAAAAGGTTCTCACAATATTTTCGTCAAATTACGCGCTGTATCGATCCTCCCGCAGCGTCTGTTGCATAAATGCATTAGTCTGAAGATAGGCACCTCGCACTATCGTGATGTGAGTCACAAGCGGTAGCGGAGACCAGAAAAAAAAGTTTTATTCATGATAGTATTTTTATTGTTTGTGTTGTATCTAAAGGGAAAAGTACGCCAGGGTAATGATTTGATAGCTAGGTTTATGAAATCTATTGAATTTAACTACCAGGTACGTGTAGTACTGACGTGTTGCGTGTGAACGGTTAGTTTGTCTAGAGAGTAACGAAAGAAGTATGAATACTTAATGGAGACAGATCTGAATAAATAGGTAGATCCTTAGAGTCTTAGGTTTGTGTATGTATACTTGTCAGCCCATATTTTTCCGTAGAATATATCGAAATTAAGCGCTATACTACAACTGATCTCGATGCTATCTTAATTAATTTTGTTCCATTTTAAATTATTAGACAATAGTTCCACACTAACAGTTTGTAAAACAATTTTATGTGGAAAGTTCATTCATATAAGAAGATTGTCTGTGGCCACGAGTTTTTCCATTCATAAGACGTATTACATCCAGATAGTAGGTTCATTTTCCTAGTTATAACTTTGAAGATAAGTCATTCTGAACAAGGCTTAAAAATTATATAATTAAAACAAATTAAATTAAGGCTCGATATTTAATATCAAAACCTCTAACCTCTTACAAGTTGTACCACTCGGGGTCCTCTTCGTCCTCCCTAAATTTATTCTTAATAAAGCGCGGAGCGGCCGTCCGATGTATTTTTTGATATCTCTCGCTTTGCGATGAAAGCTTGCAATCCACCGGTGTTTTTCTTTGGGGATTGAGTTTGTTCAACGTTTTGATCACGTATTTTCGATGGCCGACCTCCCAACCTATACGGAGAATAAAGTAATTTTTTACGGCTTTTGAAGTTTATATTTTGTTTATGTTGTATCGTCTTCGGGATTTTAAGTAGTTGGCTGTTTGTTTATAGTTTTGATACTAAGTATCTGGGGTATAACTGGTTTTTTGAAAATGGTATCTATGGTATAGATCTGATATGTGGTTTAATTAATAGTGTAGATGATTAGTAAAAATATAAATCAGCATTTTCAAACTAGAGATTCACACACAACCTAAAGATCACGTCAAAATTTTATTTAGTCGTCCTTAAGTTTGTATGGATTTACTATGAGCATTCAAAACAGATAAGTAAAGAATTCTGGCTAAGACAACGAGGGTTTTGATGAGTTTAGATACATATTAATTCAATCAGTTAATATTTTATCGATATCTATAGAGATTTCATGTGACAAATATGATAGTATTCTTATCAGCGGTATTTAGATGCTTTAAAATATTACTTTACCTCTGTAAGTATTTTTCACGTATCTGTTTTTACGTTGTACGACGACGCTTTCAAACACATGCTGATCCGAATATAAACCTTCAAGTTAAACAATATATACTAATAGAAAATTTTATTTTTACAGCTTTACAATCAAAACAAACTTTTTAAGTTAAAATAAATTATTTCCTTATTTTACAGGTCTGTAATAGGTCCTAGAGGCTTTCTATCTGTATCCACTTAACAAATTGTTTGAGGAAAATATACTTGTTAACTTTCTTACGTTATTAATGTTTTAGAAAGAGTATGGTTTCTGAGATTTTGTAAGATTGGTAATATAATGTTGTTGCACTATTGTGGACGATTGTATTATGATACATTCGTTATGTTTATTCCCCAAAGCTAATGTTTAATGTTTTTCGGAAAACAATGAAATTAAGGATATTTTCATAAGTCAAGCTCCTCATGACTTTAAGATATCGTTAACTAAGTACTTAGTTTATGTTTCAAGAGGGTTAGGTTTAGTTTATTGAAATTTTCATCTCATATCCTCGATAATGTTTTTTATTTTGTAAATGAGAGATCTGTCGCTTATAAGATGTAGGTGTGTAATAAAAAAATAAAAGAATATTGTGGAACTCTAGCAAATTCTATTCGATTTGTTAGATCGAGTAAGCAAAGATTCGCGAATGAATTATTTCAAGCTACAATTGTAGTTCGTGTTTGAGTTATTGATCTGAGTCTCAATAGACCTCGGCTGAGCAGAAACTAACAAGAAGCGAGGAGGCAGCCAACACAAACTCCAACATGAACCAGCAAAGTAAACAACTTTTATAAAATACACCTCCAAACAGCCGATGTTAGCGGAAAACTAATTCAGGAGTATTCAGGAGATTCAGTCCAAAGATAACTTTACTTAAAATATACAGTCCAAGTTCTGCGGTAAAAAGTGGAGGCTTCGCCAAGATGGCTGGGCGTGGCGTGGCGGTGGGCGGGCGGAGGGCGGGGCCGCCCAACTGTGTCAAGTGTTTTCAGATGGATTATTTTTCTTTGATGGCTCTTACTGAGAAAGCTCCTCGTCGTAATGGAGTGGGCTATACTTGGTATACTGTAGCTATGGCTCTGCTGTCTTTAATAATGGCCGTGTCTTTTATTAAAGTTGGTTTTAGGTGGATTAAAGGATTTCCTTTTATAGAAAAATGTTTGGCTTGGAAACTTTACTGGGTGTACCTGTCGGGCTGAACAGTTATTATTAATGAGAGAATCAGAGACATTAAAATCTGTATTTTAATAGTTTTGTAGTTTTTTACAGTTCCACTGAAAAGTAAATATAGATAACACAATGGCTCCGTTCAATGTTCTTACATGAACAAGAAACTAATCAGCTCGTAAGATGATTGTCGAAACATCAGTTATGTAATAGCTCGGTAAACCATAAATTAACAATAGTCTGAGAAACAGAGGTACCTATATTATTATGTATTTCTTTATTTGATGTGTGGATTGCATGTGACGTGACTGCCCAAAAGTCGTAGTTGTCGGGGTTCATATACTTTAGTTTTTATGTGTTTACGTTTGTAATAATATATTTTATTACCTATATTGAAAGTGACTTGTATTTTATATCATCATCAGTAGACCATTACTCCTAGAGAGCGTAGCATTAGCCTATGATTAAGGACTCCGGTTGGGTCCGAAGCTAGTCATCATTTAATTTTCATGTTTTCCAACGCTTTTTTAAATATCTGCATAATTTGAATTCTTCATCGAAATGTCCTGGTGAATATTACAAAATGTTTAATATCCCAGTGTGGATGTGTGTGTTCTGATCCACCCTTACTTATTTTATTTGATCACCTTTATTGTTCACTAGCTGTTGCCCGCGACTCCGTCCGCGTGGTTAGAAGGTATAAGTTATGATTTATATCTGCCCTGTTTTTTCCACATTTTCCATTGTATCTTCACTCCTATTAGTCGCAGCGTGATGGTTTTCTTCCTCAATGAATGTTCTATTCAACACAAAAACTCTGGATTTTTTTTCAATTTGAACCAGTAGTTAATGAGATTAGCGCGTTCAAACAAACAAACTCTTCAGCTTTTTATATTAGTATAGATTTGAAAAGTATAGTTTATTCAACATATTTAATTCAGAAAACATGTTGTTTATGATTAAATGGTATTCATACAGCTAAACATAAAGAAGACAGACGAAACAAAGAACTCAACAAAACAACAGAGATTCGAAGATGACAAATTGGTTTTAAATTAAACAAAGCCGTCGGTAAAGCACATTTCATTTTCCCAGTGAGCGCGACACAATATATCACACAATTTCTGTAACAAACCGCTCCCCGACGTAATTCTTTCAATTTCATCATGTATATTTAAATGAGTTTGTATAACAGAACGTCTGAAGCGGCCCCGCGCTTTAATATGTACGGAGACACTCTTATTATCTTACGAGAGGTGCGTGTACATTTTCATCTGTTACGTCAGTTTACCTGTGTCGTAGCGGTTGGTTAGATGGTGTAACTATTCAGTATAAGATAAGATGGTTAGTACCGACATATTTCTTTTTGTGATGGGAAACGGTGTCAATAATGATTACGACTATGAATCTAGCACATAACCAGTTACCAATCTATTGAGGTACTACTGTCTGTCTGTCTGTCACCAGGCTGTATCTTAGTAACCGTGATAGCTATTGCCTTTTTTTTGCCGCTATAACACCGAGTATTAAAACTTAAGATCGAGATCGATCGCAAGAACTGTAACGGTAATTAAGTATGCGGGTATTTTCAGCCAATCGATTTTTCGTTTTCTGTTTTAAGGTACACTCAGTGTCGCGAGTTCGACTCGCACTTGACCGGGTGTGGCTCAGTAAGCTTACTGTTCATTATGTTACGCTTGACGTGCTATTTTCTATGTCGGCAAAGGGTAGATATTTTTGCATGTACCTACCTATATTTATGTGGTTATATGATTCAATTTAGTGCCTTACTGGCCTTTGTTAAAAAAATGTTTGGAGAAATGTGCATCTAATTCATATTTTCCATGACTTAAAATACTTACCAATAAATCAACATCCAAACTCGTGTTACCTTCCCCGTGACGCACGACAACGGGAACATCCCCCAGCCCGCGTCGCGCTGTAGATTTTTTCCAATTTTGTTGCGTCGACGTGTCGAGAAAAATCCTCTTTTGATTTATATTTTAATTCACCGTCTCATTTCAATTTATGGACGAGTCGATTGCTTTGTAAAGGCATTTGTACCTGTCTAATGTCATATACATGCTAATGTTCCTGTTCAGATATATTTAAGTGGGACTCAAAGGAATATTAAATTGGTGTCGTTGCAGTAACTTTTTGTCACGCGACTACGTGAAGTTCTAATTTAGTCATTTGTATTTTTGAATTTGTATCAACTGAAGATTTGTTGTACTGTTTTAATTAACTACAGAGTCATTTGGGTAATTATAGTTGAAAAAAATAATTATATTTTGAACTGATAGATGGACCTTTTGGTAGAATATTGATTGTAGGATTTCTTACTCTTATCGCATTATGTTATTAATATCATATTTAATTTGAGCATACGTTATAGTTAAGCCTTGAAATAAGATTTAATTAGGTAGTCCGATCATTTTATTTGTAAACTGAGGGTAGAATAACATTCCAAATTCAACTCTTCCTATATCTAATTACTTCAAAAAAAATCTTTATACCAAGCTACGTACCTACTTCGCCGTTTTTGATAAGTGCTCAGTGAACGATTGTCGTAAAGTGTAAACATTGTTGTTTGAGAGGCACTAATATCGTCGCTAAGTGGTGCTGGACGGCTGCCGGCTTTGATCCCGGGATATTGACTCTGGCCCGCATATCATTTGCGCGGAACTCACGGGGTCGATTTTCCTTTTGTCTATTATTTTTATTAAAATGTTCTATTGTTGATTTTGATGTGTGTTTTGATGCTTTTATTCTCGTTGGATGCTATATAATAGAATTAGATTAGACTATTCTACGCCATTGTAATAAGTGTGTATAGAATACAGTCATAACATCCCACTAATATCCTACTACGAGTAATATTATAAACGCGACAGTTTGAATGTGGACGTATGGATGATGTCTTTCAGGAAAAAACTACTGAACGGATTATGATGAAACTTGTTATGCAGATAGCTTATAACCTGGATTAACACAAGATAAACTTTTATCCAGATTTGAGCCTGGAATCATTTTCTAAGTGTAGCTAGCGGGCTCGTGGTAAACAGCTAGTGATTGCTTACAACCTTACGTAATATTTTTGTGACCCGTTACGGCATCTAGGGATGATTTGAAATCAACTATTTAAATAAATTTGTCACGAACAAAACTTCTTTTAATTATCTAATTAAGGATTACGAAGGAAATAATTTTGCTTTTAGAAGAAGCAGTGCTACAGATTAATCGAGAAATAGAGGATACCAAATCGTGTAGTGTGACCCGGCCCCCTCTCGAAACACCCCCGTTCTCTGGAAAATATTTAAATGAAGATCATCTGTTACTAGCGAAGCTTTTTACTAGCGCCGTCCTGTCCCCCGCCTTATAATGTTGTTTTAAAATAAAGTATTCGCGTTGTTTTAGGCTATAAAGTCTTTATTATGCCTTACTTAGTTGTTTTATGTCGCTTTATGTTTTAACCTTGATATCTTGAGTTTAACGTTCTGAGAATTTCATTTTCCTGTGATGAAGTGAAATTGTGTAGTTGATTACTAATATTCACATGTTGATATAAAAACTGCTTGTACATTGTACAATGATCCTTAAAAACAGGATTGCTGGGAACTTCACTTTTGGGCATTGGATTTCTACAAGCAATACATTCGCTTTTAAAAGTCCTATACAAGCACGGCTTGAGTCTAATATGTTAACATAAGTTGCAGTAATAGGGTTAAGGGTAAGGTAAAGAAAATCCAAAATATCATCTAACCTATTTAATTTGTTAATATGTATGTTATATAAATGCATGAAAAAACAAAGTCTTAAATATTAATTAGTAAACACTCAAATCAACTGAAAAACAAATCGCCTCCAGGGCTCAACTAAACACCCAATCGAACTTGTTTGGATGTAACTATGTATATAATATGAATGCATGAAAAACTTAAAAGACTTAAATCTACTGTAAAACACCATATAATACTATTGATAAACGAAACTGCCTCCAGGGTTAACTAAAAGTACCTGCTGACTGTGAAAGGTATCCAAAACTTATTTGTACATATATTATATAAAAAACTGACATATAACGGAAAAGTGCTTCTTTGTGACGAATCATCACAGGAACGGACGCTTATACGAATGCTAACCCATCACCGGAACTATATCTAATGCATGTCTTCATAGATTATCTTGTACATAATATAACGAAAACCGACAAACTAGCCAGATTTAATGCCTTGATTTATTAAGCATGCAAACCGACTGATAATCGCAAGTGACTTATTCTAATTTAAGCATGTGTTACAGCTAGAGTTTCTACATTGAATGTCTTCTTCATAAGTATGAATCATCTGGAACAAAAGAGAATACGTTTATTTATATACGGTAATAACATTCGCGTCAATTTAAAATATTGCAATTTAAAATCTAGTGAAATGTAGCCACATATTTAGGTAGATACCAAAAATTGAGAAAAAATCCTGCACATAGCTAAGTCACGCAAAATTGTGTTAACCAATGCAAAATATGAACACTCACCTTTTTCAAAACTAGTAAAGAATTTAATTTTACCGCGCCAGCATGGGGCACGTCCAGAACCATTTAGCGGGCGCCATGCGAGCGAGCGGTCGCGACGCCGGCCCTCGGGAGCTGGCCTGCCGCCATTGTCAGGACTGCTACCCAGACAGATCCTGCCTGTAACAACCAAAGAAACATCCTATTAATTATTTTGTTGTTGGTTTCCACAGAGAAAATTGTAGTTTGCGTGACGCTGTGGTGTCACGGAAGTCGAACCTACATATTATAAATGAAAAATGGTGCTGGTTTCGAGTACCTACAAGAGTAAACATGTGATCGGAAAATAAACAGTTTGTCATGAAATTTATACAGTCTGTAAAGTCGCAGGGTAGTTACACTTACCACACAGCTGCAGGCCAGAGGTTTCTGCAGAAGACCCATAAGGAGTTATTGTAAAACATTTTAGCGTATAAGCGCGCCTGCACGAGGCTCGCGCCGAGCCGCGTGAGCCGCGCTGCCGAGCGAGCGGGCGGGCGGCGTCCGGCGACGCCGGCGTCCGCGGCCTCGGGCGCGTTGGCCTGCCGCCGCTGCCAGGACTGCTGCTAACAGATCCTGCCTGCGACAACAGATATACAGTAAAGTACAGTCAATATAGACTATAATTTAGTATTTAACACACAAGGATTGGATAACATACAATTTGGAGTTATTAAAACGATACAGCGCTAATACATTTCGGACAAATTTGACGGAAGAATGTCACGAACAACTCCAAATAAAATAATTACATATCAAATTGATTTCCATAAATAGATAATAATTTGTTGACATGGTTATAATTACATAAATTAATTATATGAATACTATGTAACGTAGCGGCTAACATAATGTGTGTCCGAATCTAAGCTAGAAAACCGAAATTGTTGTAATTTGACAATGCTAATAATTTCTTCTCCAGAGGCATTTTCTGTAAAACAAGGTATCTGGTCACAGTGGATTTTATGAAGAAAGTTTCCGGCACGAGGTGCTATCTATGAACAGAGATTTCAGTCAGCAGTGTGTCCTATGGACCGATATATCTACGGACAATGTTTTCTATCAACAGTTTTCGGCGAAACGCGCTGTCTAGTAACAGAGATTCCTATCAACTTTGCTTTCTGTGTGTAGTGGTATCGCACAAGCGTGTTTCTATCTTACGTTCCACACTCAACAAAAACAATTAAGTTGGGTGGCGATGCAATTAGAAGTAATGTATTAACCGCATTCCCTCCTACATCACTACACGAAGGTTGTATTAAACGCGAAATGCTTTGCGTGCTTTGTAAGTCACTTAAAATCTTTATCAGCATATGATTTTCAAAATTAAATGACTTACCACGCTGCTGCAGGCCAAGGGGTTAGGCAGGAGACTCTGGCTCACTGAAACAAAAAGAAAATTTCATTGTACCTAATGCTTCCGTAGATAAGGAATACCACGCGTTTGGAAACTTCTAGAATGCCTCGGATTTTCCTCAATTAAATCATTTCAGTTCACATACTAAACAAGGTGAAAAGTTAAAAAAATATCAGCACGTGGTGTGAAAATTTTTCACAAAATGGCGCATGGACTTGGTCAAGATGGGTGATAACTATTCAAAACTGTTCTATTAATTTTCACTTTACTAATTAATTAGTAGTTCACATAAATTATTTTGAAAATTACATATCAAATACTGAAAACTACAAATTAAAAATAAGAAATATTGTTAAGTAATCATAATATTAATAACTCACGTCTCGCTGCAACGCCCGAGTGCGATGATCGCTAATTTGTCAAGCTTTTTATACCCTAATGTGACTACCAAACAATAACGTGGTAACTGAACATTGTGCGGCACTAGCTTACACTCGAGACATCGCTTGTTTGATAACTTAATAATGCATTCAAAATCACCATATGTAATTTCTTTAGTTTATTTTAAATCATATATCAATTTTCTCCAAAACAGTTGTGTGTGTAGAAAAGTGGTAATGTATTTCTTTACAGTTTTGTGGTGTTGCTGTTTTTTTTTTTAAAGTGATAATATATTGCTGTTTGCTAGCATCACTCAATATTCATGCAAAAGTAGGTACATGTATTTTTATATCACGTTGTTTTTCTTTTAATATTTTATATGATAATGTTCGAGAAGAAAAAAATAGCGGAGCATATATTATGTTAAAGAAAATTATTGAATGTTTAATGTGCAAGCTGGTGATGCGTTTATTGTTTTTCCGACAACAGCAGATGTATAATATACACGCAATTTATTTAATGAGTTTTGTTGTTTACTAGGGAAATAGGAATTATAATGAGGCATACATAAATTATTCTGAACGTTGTTCAGATCGGTTAATTTCCGTTAGAAAACGAATATTCAAAACATGTCAACGTTAATTCCCTTTTGAAAATGTACCACATTCTAGATAAGCTAGATGTTGAAAGTTCATTTACTTCGTTATTTAGTATTATAGAGTTAATTCAAAGTACCTCCAGAAAAAAAAACTAGTATTATTTTTTCTACCTTCATTTATTCTTCAATAGTATTCTATACTAACATTGTGACCAGAAAAAGTTACTACGGAACAAAATTTAAAATTCTTTTACCAATAGATATAAAGCTTCTTTGGGAAGCACATTGTACATGAAATCATGAGCTATCATAAATAGGAGCAAAGCAACAATCAGAAACATCACATTAATTTATATCAAAATAAATATGTTAAGCGTTACCACTATTTAATTTTGAAAAAATCGGTTGTAGTCGGTTGTTTCATCTGGGTTAATATAATTTTATCAACAGCTGTTCAGCCGAAAGACGTCCACTGCTGGACATTGGCCTCCTCCAAGAAGGTTTGACATAATCGCACGCTTCAACAACAGCATTTGATTTCAGTGAAAACCTTACTAGATATAGCTGTTTTAACATAAATTCGTAGACTACAGTAAAATATTTCGTAGACTACATAGCTCAGAAGGAATCATAACTCTTCATGGCTCGTAGCTGGGAAAAGATCTAGAAAATTTGTCGATTTTATAAGATTCAATTAAGTTCCTGCCGAACTGAATATGGCATACTTCTGATTTTATTACGTTACATCGTTTGATGGCTTTACTAGTAGTCTTGATAACTTTTCTGTAATGTTGTACATCCGCTGTTGATAAAATAGTATTGGAAAGAAAGAAAAGACAAGATTGAACTGAACATTTTAGCAGACCATAAAATATCACGGAATTTAGAAAACCATAAACCCTAACCCTACATATTCCAACAAATGTAGGTAATTTTCCAACATTTTTACGGTAATCCAACTACAAATTATAGGTAATTCATATTGAGATTTTCTTACGTTTGCGAAGAAAAGTAGGAAAATGTTATTAAGAAGTAAAATTCAATCATAGTGTGAAATACAAATTGCATACGAAATTAAGAACCATGTTTTTGGCAATATTTCTAGGTGAGTAACCTAAAATACTTAACAATAAATGAGATGATCCTGCCTATTTAATAATACGCAATATCTAAGTGAGTACCTACTCCACCTACACCAGCGTAGGCAGATCAGTATCTTCGTACGTAGGTAGTACTTCAAATTACTTTTATAAATGTACCCTCTTACAAATAAAACACAGTAGCAGAGCCATTCTTTACAGATAAAATATATTACGAGAACTTCTACCTAAACCACTAAATCAAAGTACATAGCTGGCTATATAAAGTACATAAATCCTGCGCCATTTTGGCTCGGTAAATTTAATAATCCTGGGAGCTCGTCCTTAGTAAAGACAAATGTCCACGGGCCACCCGGCACCCCACTCGGAAAATATTACATAAGTTTCCTGAAAAAAAAAGGGGTTGGGAGGAGTCGGGAGTCGGGTAGGCGTGGTCTCGACACGCCTCCCTGGGTGGGCGGAGCTCGCTCCAGCTCTGTTACAACCTGGTGTGGTCCAAGATTTGAAGATTTAATTAAATGAAGGCAAATAATTTGGTCTGAGTGCTGTGAAGTAATTTCGGGCGACACATAAATTGTTCCGAGTAATGGTCTTGTTTAGCGAACTGTATTGTATACAGGTTTTATTTTCTTGACAACACTTAATAAGTACCTATCTGTTATTCTGGAGTACCTTTTTTCGATACGAACCTTAAAACTGAATCCTCAGTTACCTGTGTTCGCTTGACTGTTTTCTATGTCAAACTTTGGCAAAACCTATCTTTAATTAAATAACATGATTAGTTAACGTCACACCTAAATGTGTCTCTTAGATGATTTTATAGATAAAATGACGGCAAGGGTTTTTCTAAGAAGTTCTACTGCATAGTTTTAAATGTGTATAACCCAAGAGTCATTTAAACATTGTATAAAAGTAGAAAATAAACGCTTGAGGTTCGAACTAATATCTCAAGTTAATTTTTAAATAACTTAGATTGTAGATACTACTTAAATGTTGTACTTATTGAAAAGAATTACGAAATTAATAATTGTTTTGAATGTTAGCTATCGCTACTTTTAACATTTCTCATTTATTCAATTTTTTTGTTGTTTATCAAATACAATTAAGCAGTAATGAAATATTTATTACTATATGTAGGACCTTTTTTAAGAAGGAAATGAATGAAGTATTGACGGTCGGCTAAAGTATTGATCTATTATATAGCAATAATAAGGTAATGTTAAATACAACCTTTTTAAGTTCAGCCGACACGGCATGGTATCTTGTTAATTATTAATGTATAATTAATGATATTGCTGAAATGTATGAGGAGGCACCTGGATGTAATTATTTATAATAAAATGATGTGGGTTCTGAAAAAGGTGGTCTACATTCTCCTATTATAATTATTCCGCAATTTTGGAAGTAGGCATCTGGTGTCTTATAAATTTAGTGGAAGCCAAATATTCAGCACAAATAGGTAAAATATTTAGTTATTATATTGTATAATATGTATTTGATTCGAGTCAAAAAACTATAATGTGTTTTAAATAACAATATATTTTTTTTAACTAATATGATAGATTTGTGGGAAATTATCTGCATTACGCTAGAAGCTTTATGTTCTAAATAACTTGTACTAAGTATAAAATTTTCTTATTAGATAATGTTCCTTTGCTATTTCCATTAGCAATTTTTTAACAAAGTGTGTTCTAAACAAAACGCGCTCTTTAACCAAATTACGCATAGAATGGGGTGAAAATAAAGCAAAAAAAAACACAACAAATTAATGAGGCTCAGTAACTTCGGGATGGAGGGACCACACAAATGCTAATTTGTAACAACTAAACATTTTTCGGTACGATTTCCAAAAAGAATGCTGTACAATTGAGGCCAAATAAAGAAAACAGTGTTTTTTTAATAATTCGGGAAGAGGAAAGAATCCCTAATTTTGTTTTTTTTTTAATAATAAGAGTTAGTAATTGAAGAGAATCTAAATGAGTCTATAATTTTAATATTATTTTTTTGTATTTTGCTTTTAAAAAATACAAGGGTAAGCGTAACTTGATGGAAGAATTTCGGGTACTGATACTTAATGTCAACAATGTTTATGCTGTCTAATGAAGCACCAACTTTCAAACGAACCTTTAAGTTCCAAATACAAAGAAAAACAAAATAGAAACGGGTGCACAATGAATGTGACCGGCAGTGTATCCAGTATTCCCTCGCATCTGGCTCTCAATTTAAAACAAAAAGGTAACCCACAGAGGCCACAGGAACTTCGGGCAAAAGGACCATCTCCACCCACTTCCTGTTGTTTGTCTCCCGTACACACATATTTTTTAACTAAGTGCCTATTTTGAATAAAAATGCGTCTCCCTTAACCGTTAAAATGTACGGAGCGAGTCCTGAAGATTTATGTTGGTGCGTTCTCTTTATTTAAGAGATAACGCGCTATTGTTCGTAATTTTGGTCGGTCGTGTATTCTCAGAGTTGTATGCGAACGTTTTGTATCTAATTGAGAAGAGGAAGTTGTAAGGTACAGGTGAGAAATGGGGAAAACCGGGAAAATGAGAATGTGTGTAGCTGAACTGATGTGTTTCTGTGATGTTTGGAAAAAAATAAGTATACCATTCAATTAACCTTCCCTAATAGGATGGTATTACATAGGTTTTGTTTCGTGTATACAACAGCTGTATAATAGTGCGGAATAAGATGTTTTCAACCTTCAATAGCAAGTAGTTAAGGGTGGTGTTTCATATAATTGAATTGGATAAAATATCGGCAATATTTTTTTCTACTATTATCTACTATCGTGAGACTGATTCATTATTAAATGATGTAACGGTTTACTCACGCGTATTTATCGGGGGTGTCCGACTAGTTTTGGACCCAACCGGAGTCCTTAATCATGAGCTGTCGCGGCGGGATCGCGAGTCAAACTGATTTTTTTTATATTACCTTGACAACGTAGACTTCAGTCAGGTATTTCTCTAACACCTATCCAAATAGAAACCTCACTGGCGAAATATTCACCTATCGCAAAACCGCAGCCGCGCTAGGGCGTCACAAATCATACTTCCTTAACCTAAACCAGATTTTTTTATTCTTACATAACTAAGAAGTTAGCCAAAGTGCAAATATGAATTACCTTCTGCAAAACTATACCATTTGCGTCTAGCATTAACTTATACATCGTCGGAAATTCTAATTAGTTAACAAGCCGATATTTTATCTGTCCCCTGGCTTGAGGTTTCCTCTTATCGCCCTTTAGTTCACCCCAAGTGGCGGGGCGATCCCACTTATATTGATAACCCGTGACCGCCGCCGAAAATAACAACTGTTACGGTCTTGCGAATTAAGTATTGCAGTTGTTTGATATATTGTGTACCATGACCTAGCCGAACCCGGTGTTGTTACAGGCTCCCGAATTCCAGTGGGCAGTTTCTTTTTAACAACTTATGATACTTGTTACTTAGGAAGACGCGGTGCCCTGGTAAAAAAAGTGTAAGTAAATGCCCAAAAGGATTCAGGGTATGTAGGAAAGGTAGCACAAGTTACGGACCACGGATGATACCAACCCGGGCTGTGCAACAGTACATACTTCAAATTGCAAAATGTATTGCATCGTTTAAATAATGCTAACAGTCAACCACAGCACGTTATTTAAGAATTGACAAATGACTTACTATTATTTTGTTACATTGATTGTTCTGTTTTTAGGTGTAGGTAGCTTATTTTCAGGTTATACCTACTAGTACCTAGATACATTTTCCTTAGGTATCTTATCTGAATAGTCACGATACCGTCGGTGTTTTAATCTTTTAAATTACATTTCACAATCGTTAAAGTAATCAAATATAATGTTTGTAATAACACCCATTTCGTATATCTACAATCTAGATTAACTTTAGTAACATAATGTGTAACATAATTTGAAAAAAATATTTTCTACAGTTGTGTTATTAAAAAATTGTATGAAAATCTTAGAGTCCATTCGTGAAACACGTCTCAGCGATAAAATCTCTCATTACGGCACCTTGTAACTATTAATATTCGTAAATTCTCTGTAATCCAAGTGGTACCTATAAATAGTATTCTATTCCACAGAACATTATCACGTCAAGCGGCTGTAGTTATGTGGTTACCGGCGAGGTACGCGGCGGCGGCGCGCGGCGCCCGCGCATTGCATCGTGATCTTTACCGATACCGATAGCTACTCGATAATCGCGCGCACTGTGCAAACAGTCGCTTTCATGTTCACGAATTTTTGCAATCGATTACTGTACAGGGTGTTCCGATATACATATAGAAAGTTACATGCTTACTCGAGTACCTAGTACCTACCTACTTGAGGAGGTTAATTTTTACACTAGAATATTAATCACAGATAATCCAGAAAAATAAGAGAAATTGATAGAAAAATTGTGAGCAAAGAAACCAAGAATAGATTTTAAAATATTATTTATCACATCACAAATATTTTCATAAGTTGTCGATTATAAACAAGTGCTTCAATTCGGCCAGCATGCTAGTGTTGACATAACTTGGTGTTAAGGTAGGTGGCAAATATTTAGAAGAAGTACAGCTTCAAATCAACCACGAAAATTAAGCGTTTTGCTTCTAAGTGCGGATTTGAATTCCATTAAATTTTGTGGCAAAAATAATTAAGCATGTTCTAATTCAGTTTTTCCGTTGCAGTTTCGGGCTTTGAAAATCAGGGGAAAACGGATGAAATGTGCAATTTTTGTTATGGGCAAAGCCTAATCTATGTCAAATCTATAGATAATTTGAAACGTTAAAAGTAATGCTATAACAACAAGCTGTATATAAAATGAGCGTGGGATCGCAGTAGTTGCGCGTGCGACCGCCGGACGCCTCGGGCGCTGCCGACACAACCTTCTATTACCACCCATCTTCCACTCCGACCGATTAGATTTGTTACCAGGGCTGGTACTTTTATCTATTCAATAATCCATAAGATCCGTGAAACACTTCTTACACGTACTTTTGTAAACCTCTCTGTCAATCTCTCTAGCGCCTGCTAAATTGCGTGTAGCTAAACTCAAAAGTAACTTTAACTATCTTTTTAGTAAGATAACACTTATAGTTTAATAAGGCAATGTTACTTCGACACACGTATTTTGTAGTTTATGCAAAATAATTAATTAATTTTAACTCGAATTAGGCTAATGGTAATTGATTTGTAGAAGAATGATAGAATCTTATACTTCCCGCGATGCCTCTCATCGACGGGATGACGCCCATCGCTCATCAACGGAGACAATACAAACTTCATTATTACATTACCAATAATAACAGTACAAAGCGCAAATACCAAATACTTAAAATGTTCATCCCGCCAGCCCTACAACCGCAAATACTGGAAGTTCTCTGTGTGAATCGCTGGAATTGGTGAATTGGTGTGCTTACATCGGTCAGGGGTCATGCCGCGGTATGAAGCCCTAATCTCGGTAGCGAGGTAACACGAACTGAGCTGATCTTGAGATATTAGATCGGATGAAGCTGTTTCTGTGATTGTGTGATTGCTGTTCGAGAACACTTATCGATACTTTCATCAAACTGTGAGTTTCTTGATGTTTTTTTTTTAAGAGACGTGAGTTGAAAAAATTGAGCATTGAATTGAAATAAAACCGTATTGTATATTATACATTGTTTAATATTTGCAAAATATACGTCAACGGGGCAGAATATGTTGATGCTTACAATATTATCCTTATATTGTCACCACATTAAAAATGTTTAACACATGTTTCATGCAAATAAACACATCTCTACAGCGATTACTAAAAACCCTTCTGCAGCGAGATTTCAATTGAAATAATAATAAGTATACCGTTTTCTCAACGGTCGATTAATATTAAAATAGTTACCTAATCATAATTTGTCGAACCCGTCAAATGCAGTTGATGGATATACTTTTTAGTGTTTGAGTCAACTGTTATTTGAGTTGTCAACGTATTTAATTCAATAGCCCCTAGATGTAAGTAAAATATGCCGACGGAAATTTAAACCAAAACTTGATTATTATTGAAATGAAACTATTTTTAATTTCAATAATAATCATAGATTATGCTTACTATCTTTCAAATGTTATTATAATCACATATTTCGCTTTCGCTGTTATACTTGCAATCGTGTTAACGCATTAATTATAAACTTTTAACAAACTCATGTTTGTTTTTGGAATAATATAAAGTAGCAAGATTTAAAAGTATTTTAAAAGAAACAATGATTTCGTGTAAATAATGAACAACCCAACAATTTATTGTGAATGTCACACATTAATATTGTGCACGTAATTAACATGATGTTCGTGTGAAAATGTGTGTTCATTATGTTTTAATAGGACTTCTGACGTACCTACATAAATTATACGAGTATAGCTATTCACACTATACGCATTTACACGATTGGATTAAACATACGTTAATTAACGTAGAACAACATGGTACATAAGGATATGGTACAACTAGATATGTGTATCGAAACAGCAAAAAGATATACAAATATATTTTTTGTTTAAAACTTATTGAACCATGTAGGTTTTAATTGTTTATCGTTACCCAACAGGAACATTGAGGCAGCGGCTATACTGACAAAATTTCAGCTAAATCGGAAACCGGGATGTTGATACAATTCAACTTGTAACATTTGATTACAGACCGATAGAAAGACAAAGGGCAAGTGAAACTAAATAAAAGCTAGAAAAAATAATGTTAAACTATTAGATATCACCAGCAACAGAAGTTTAAGTGATGGCATTAATCTAAATCTGCGGTTTAAGAGATACCAAAAACTCGTGTGAAGTATAGGGACGATGGAAACACGTTACGGGAGGGGTAGAGCTTTTCTTAGTAGTTCAAGGTACAATGGGCAAATAACATCAAAGTGAAGTAAATCTTGTAATATAACTTTTTAAGTTTCGCCCATTTTGACCAGCTTTAGGTCGAAATTGTTCCAATTCTAAACTTTAATTAACATTTGACTGCCTCAAAATTTTGTTACTTTTAAGACAAGTTAAAACTGACTTTATCTTACGAATATTAACGAAGTTTTATCTATACTAATATATAAGGCTGAAGAGTTTGTTTGAACGCGCTAATCTCAGGAACTACTGAACTACCTAACATCGAGGAAGGCTTTAGGCTATGAACCATCACGCTGCGACTAATATGAGCGAAGATACAATGGAAAATGTGAAAAAAACATTGCAGGTATAAATCTTAACTTATATCTACTACCCACGGGGACGAAGTCGCGGGCAACAGCTAGTTTATTATATTTACGAGTAATAATACATACAAAATCTCTTAGTTTTTCAGTAACCAAAACATAATTCCGATATAACAATACTATTTACCGAGCTTTCAATACAAAACCAACATGCGTGCATCACACAGATTGGACACCGCGTCATGACCTGACATCAGCTAACAAACATACTAACACGACTACTAAACTACATCTCAAGTAGAAATGAACTCTAAAATCTGGGAAATAGAGTTGCGTTTGCATTAGAGTAGGTGTAAAATAAAGTTGGTTTAGCATAACCCTATATTTGGTGGTGACATATCCAAATGTTGATGCACTAGTGCGGAAAATGACGTGTCACCGTGTTCGCTGTGACGTCATATTAACACCTCGATGCTGACACGAGAGGTATTAGCTTTAGGATTTTATTCACATATGTTTTTTTCTACTTTAAAATTGAATTTGGAAAGAGATTTTTTGAACTGAGAATTGTTATGTGTTTAACTTTTTTTGTGTTCTAATTTGTTGACAATTGAAAAATAATGCTATCGTATTATGATTCGATTAACTGGGGGAGGCCTATGTCCAGCAGTGGACTATTAAAGGCTGATGATGATGATGATTATGGTTCGAACTTTAGATGGTCATTTGTTTGTTTTTAAACTGTCTATTTTACAATTTATTCGTCTATTCTTGCTAAAAGAGGGTTATGGACCAGTAAAATGAAACGTTTTGATGCACACTGATGAAGATGAGGGTGATTTATATTATTGAAATAAAGAAAGGCGCTTATAAAGCTTATTCAATCCTTTACTAGTTCCTATCCTTTTTCTACATTACAAGTGTGACGGGTGACCACTGACCAAGCATGACTTTACATCAAATCGCACTGCTTACAAATGCTGAGACGCCGAGACGTTGGTTACAAACAGGTTCAATTACGTTCTGAGTCGTTCAATATACTCACGTTATTTAAGTTTAATATTAATCATATATCAAGTGAATGGACTGTTTATCCAACTTATCGGAAATGCTGAAGAAAATAATATTCTCCGATGCTCTATAATTACCAATATGTCTAAATAAAAAACCTGCTAACACCTTAAGAAACGCCTATATAATCGTATAAGGTATTATTCTCATAATTCCCTACTAAACAACTGAAAGAATAACAAATTATTCGCAGATTCCATGCAAAAATATTCAAAGCGGTGAGTAAGGCGGCCATATTATTTTGATACACAATGCGACACGCACGCCGCCTGGCGGTGGCTCGGTACTCACCCGTTTGACAGCATCCCCAAGATGGCGGCCGCGGAAAGCGCGGGAAAACACCAACGCACACCACAATGCAATAAGTTGCATACAACCATATCACCCTAGCAACAACAACACTTGAGACACTCAGAGACCATGAGCCCTACCCACGCGAGCGGTCACCCTGGCTCACGCACCACCAAGGTCACAACGCATGCCCAATCAATTGACATGTCACTAATTACGATGACGGAGCTATGCCTTCCCCGGCAGCGGATCGTCGAATGAAAACCTCCACCATGTTGTTACTGAATTTTATACTCCATCCCAGTCAGCAGAGCCTCCAAGTTTGCCTCCTTCAAATTCGTTATGCATACAGCACCAAGGGCTGTTGAATACCGTTCGCGTTTATTTATGAACAGGCAAACTTCTGGTGGCTGGTGGGACGTACGAAATACGTTATAGGCTCGCCTCCCCCGCCGGTGCCGGCCACCGTCGCCGCACACACCACCAACAATGCATGCGATCGCTGAAAAAGGGCTTTTTATGTATTCAACTTCACAACTCTGTAGCTCATCTGCAAGTCGTATTATGGACCTAATTAACAAGTTAATATGGACGATCCGGGGCCGCCGCGTCTGCGCACATCGCCTGGATTCCATTCTGGATTTACAAATTTGAATGTCGAAGTCGAACATTCAGATTCATTCGAATAGCGAGGTCCCTTTGTGATTTCGGAATACACGAAAATTTAAATTCACCTGCGCAGAAAATGTTTTAAAGTTGTCCGGAGCATCCGCGTGCGTTTTGAAGCTCCCGCGATTGCGACTTTGCAATGGTAAGGAGCGTTCAGAAATTCCGCCCCGCCCGACACCCCCATCACAAAGTATAATGATATCGTCGCCGGCGTTATTATGGCAGTCGTCATAAATATTTCATAGATGTTGCGAGGGCAGTAATGACCGAGTGACCGGCGATCGCCGAGACACGTCGCCATCTTAGATTGCACATTATACCCCCGGTAGCGCCCGACCCCGGCCCCCGAGCTAGAGCCGCTCATTATATCGAGATGTTGTGATATCACCACTCATTGAACGTCTCACATATACTTGGTAAGCGCATTGTGTCCGAGATGTGGTGCTGCTTGTTACAGCTTTCATGAGAGTAAGCCTTAAGGTGGACAAATAGATATGTAACGTTCATTCTTACCACAAGTGCGCGCAGTAACAAGCATGTTTCTGGTTGGTATTACCAACGTACTTACCCAACCGGTATCCACAACGCTAGCAGTAACACACATACTTAAGAAGCAACAGCACAATGCTCTAACCATTCATGGAGTATGATATTTTTAGAGGAAATCCGTCAGAAAATGTGTGAACCTACGTAGTTGAACATATGAACGTTGAGTTGCTGGTGCACAAATCCTGAACAGCATGTTAAAAAACGTTTTTCTGAACACAAAAACGACCGCATAGTCCTACATTAAGTTCCATACAATTACACTCGTTCTTGTGTATCATGTTCATACTCTGATATTATTTCTGACTCTACTAACAGGTCTTTCAAAACCCACATTCAATGCTAGAATGCCAAAAGTCTATTCTATAGGATTAACAAATCATCGTATTAAAACAACGGGGTACTGTGATTACTTACCGAGTGGTTTCTCTCGACTTCAGGCGAGCTCGGTCACGTGCCGGCCCCAGACGGCGCGCCGTGAAGGTGGCTAATTACCTCGTCCTCGGCCGGACACCGGCGTCCTTTGATCACCAGCCTTTGATCGGCCGACGACACTATGTAAGGTGCTGTACTGAGGAGCGAAGAGGACGCGAACAAATATGCAAATTTTAGTCCATCAGCCATATGAGGAGATAGTATTAATACAAATCAGCAGTATGAAGTCCTTTCAGATGAGCAAAGTGAAATTTACAATTTAGATATGTTTTATTATAAACTATTTTTTTCATGATTCAATGTATTTGTATTATTCAATAGTTTGCTAAAAGCAAAGAGTTGGTATGATTTTTCCTGTCTGGTGTGTAACACTAATATAATATGTACCTAAAGCTGACGTAAAAAAACAATACTATGATCAGAAAATATAAAAAAGAGAACTGTGTTTTTCCAGTTGTGGTTAATGAAAGCCAAGGAAATGTCCGTTTCAGTCGCCAGCGTCCGCCCATCGAGTTCTACCGATCTCCTTTGACTGAAAACTTGTTAGAGGTCCATATTAAAATTCAAAAACGACGCACGGAACTCAGTCCCGATTCCTGAAAACATTATTCAAGGGATTTGAATAATGATTTTGTTTTAGTCTTTGCTCACACCAGCGTCACACCTTGTTTAATGTATTCGTGAAGATTGGAGCCCCGAAAGTTCGTAACGCGATTTTTGGTTGGACTTAAATGGTTTTGAAACTTAATTTCGTGGGCACTCGGGTTTTGGTCGCACTCGCAAAATGTGTTTATGCAAGAATCCCTTTATGAACAAAGTTGTTGTAATTTATTGCGTTTAAACTTGCAAAGTGTGGAAGGATTGCTCGGGACTGGTGTGATGAAGTGCACTTTATAATGAAGTGTTAACGCTATGTTTTTGAATGAAGCTGGGGCTCTTAGAGTTACATTTTCTTCTTTAAGTTTAATATAAGTGTTAGCTTCTGAGGACATTATTTGCATGCGCAGGTTTTAGTTTTTAATGCAACTTTGTTATTTCCAAATACTTAAACTATGTCAAAATCCATTCTTTAAGGTCATGTTTTTTTTGAATAACAAGTAGTACTTAGCGTTTATACACCGCCTTCATTACCAATTTCCAAACATAGTAAGTGAGTAAACAAACACAATTAAAACATTAAGTACTGTATTTCCATTAAGAGTTGCCAGCCGTCCTCAGCGAGTGCACGAGGGCTCTCCAGCCAACAACGACTTTCCAACAGTCAAAGTAATCTAACAAAAAAAGAAGTCGCCATATTTTATTCAAATTCGGCGTCGCGAACATTTGAAGCGTAAAAAATATGAATATGATTTCCTCACGCACTTTACAGAAGTTGCCTCGCGCCAAATGAAGCATATTTCGAGTCATAACACTCGCATTATTCAAGAAAAAACTCGTATAAAGATCCCATTGAACGGACGACTTTGACGGGTGCGACGTTTCAGTCGCAGAAGAAAATTGTGAAAAATAATTGTAACAAATACACCTCTTTACGTCTCGTCTTTAATCTTCTTCACGAATATGACATAAATACGTTTTGTTTAAAAACCATTAGTAGTAAATGACCGCACCTAAACAAATTTGAAAGAATCTTCGATTCCAGAAATATATTATGTGACTTATTTATTGTACCCTATCATTATAATATACAGAATATACCTTAAATGTATACAAAGAACTACTGTCTCTACTATTAAAATATTCGACTTAACGGAAAATTAAACTTGATAATGAACAGAAAGCTTTATTCAAAGTAAGTCTTAAGAACAGTTGAAGCGGGAAGCGCCTTAACTTTTTATATACATTTTGTCGGCTAAATGAACTGAAACTGTATTTTGCAGATGCTGAGGAAACTTACTTTTTGGGTTAAGTACCGCACCAACATGGACCGTCTGTTTTGAATGAATGCGACGAAAGAATGAAGCGTCGTTACTGTTGTTTAAGCATAGGGTTAGCTGTTTTAAAGCTAAGCAGAGGAAGATAAGAATTTAGTTTCTTATTACATTTATAACTTAAAATAAAACCTTATTTTGTGAAAAGCTTTTATATTTTTTATTTCTCTTTAAACTTCCATCCACACTGGAACTGACTGAAAGGAAAGGAACTGGAAAGGACTGAAAGCTGTGTACCCCAGTAAATAGAGTGCAGATTGAAAATGATTTTTCAGTAGTCATTGGTTTGTAATTTGTAACTCTACGTTTTGATTATTTAATTTATTTCTATAAACATAAATTGCAGTAGTACATTAAATTTCCCATTTAAATAAGTCACTATCGTTTTCAATTAGTATTAAGTTGTAGCCCTCTATTTGAAATATTTCTTTCTGAGTTATTGCAGCTGATCTCTTCTTTTGGCCTCTGTCTAAGTACGGTTTCGGTGTGGATAACCTTTTCAGTCGAAGCAAACAAAAATTATATACGAGTATCTAGTCCTTCCATTTTCATTTTCCGATAAGATAAAAGTTTGATCTATGTGTTCTGTTTATGAATGCTGTGATCTCCACTAATTTTCATTTTTACCTGTTTATGTATTTTTTGTGTATTTTTTGTTGGAGATCCAATAACAAATAAATAGGTAAATAACCCGTTAAACGTTATTCAAATAATACCTTATAGAGTTACTCCTTGAGTCATTCCAATATTAACATTGAACCCTTCTAGAAATCAAACGTTTATCAGAAAACATCATTAAAATAAATAATATTACCTCCAACACAGGTTCAGGACCAATTTTTCAAATTAAACTGAAGTGCGCTTTGTTTTCCCGGCGCCCCTTAACTGGTGTATGTAAATGTATTCAGCGGGGCTCTGCTCACCCCGCGCAGATGATGATGCGACGAGATAACGTAAATACTCTCTTATTATTTATTCTAGTGTTATTGTGGACGAATATTTTTTTTTAATATTTCGGTAGAGATGTCACCTTGGCTTGGCTGAATGGTTTGGTTGGTAATGGCTTAGGTAAAGGGTTTGTCAAATAAGGTGCAAATGGAAATTTGAAAAGTGACAGTGTGATATGCTTTAATGGCGCTTTTTTAGGCCAAATCTTTCGTAAAATTTACACATATTTGATCAACAGATTACATTTAAAAGTTACTAAACTTTTTTTTAATAAACAAAATCCAAACAAATGCGTCTGCAAGAAAGTAGTTAAGTAACGCAAATCGAATTATTCAAAAACAAACCTGGCCTCATTTAAAATACAATGATCCCCCATTTCTGTTCTTTCGCGACTTCTGTAAAGCCACTCAAATCTGCAAGACAAACACTGCTGGAGTTAAACAAACGGTCGTGTAAACTGCGCACCGAGATATTGGAAAAAAATAAATCAGAGAAAGACTTCAAAATACATAAATGCACAGAATAAAGTCTTATTGAATGAAATTGATAGGAAAGTGGTACAAGTATAAATTATACGACACACATACATTTACCCGAAATTCATTTTCAATAATAATTTTCCCTCGTGTGTGTATAATGAAAATATGTGATGAAAAAATTACTTGTTCTGCAAATATACAAAATCTTTATTTTGATGTGAGTAGTTCATTGTACAATGACTAAAATTCATGTATAGTAGCTTTGTTCAAATCAGATACAAAATTGATAATCTTGTGCAACACATTTGTCTCATTCAATTTCGTCTCGGCGTCTTACACGTCCACACACCGATATCTGTCTCAATCAGTAAGGCTTCACCGCTGAATTTTTACACGTAACTTATTCATGGACATTACTTATGCATGCAGCAAGCGAAAATATTACAGCATTTTAATGAAAGAAATATTAATTTTGAAGCGAAGTTTTCTTTGCGGTCGCGACGGGCGGAATTAAGTTTGGTCTGCGCGAGTTTGCGACCCCCCAGTTTCTAAATATGCTTCGCTGAATTTTAGTTGGGGCTTTGAACCGTTCGTTAAGACCTACATTTTATTATTTGAGTAAATAAATTAAGGTGGGTTGGCTGGTAAATATTTTGTGTGGTGCTTAAATTAGATGTCAAGTAAAGCTGAGAGTGGAAATAATTCGTTGATATCAGATATGGAGGTGATCATATTTATATCAGGTATCATAGTTGACTTTTTTTTAGACATCCATCCATGTTTAAACTTAGTTTATATAACGATAGTGCAATCAGCGAATTAATACAATTTTTTGTTTGAATTCATATTATGCAGTTTTTACGGGTACACAATATAAATAGAATATTATGGTAATTTTCACATTATTCGCAACTAAAAGCTGTGTAAACACACCATTAATTAAAATCTATTCGTTACGCTCTTAAAATCAAACAAACGTTTGTATGCAATCACAATTGTTATGATTTTTTGCAACTCCCTAACTTTTAAACAAGTACTAGCAAACAAAATATCACGAGCAAATATAGTTCTTATTACAAGGCCTTAAGGGTTGTTTATTACGAGTTCCGAGTATAATTAAGTTGGTGCAGTTAGAGTAAGTGATTTCTCTCAGTTTAGTCATAAAAATGTAAATGTAACAAAAACAAATAGCGCTTAATGTATGCCGAGGGGAGGGAATTAATAGGCGGCTTCCTAACTCACTGTTCTAGTGTATTGCTTCAGATAGCTTTTGATTCATAGTTAGGGTCATAGATAAGAGTCTGGAGAGCTATATCAGCCTGATTTTTGTGTAGTTTTTTTATAGACGGGAGTGCACATGTTATAGCTAGTTTAATAGGATACCTGCAGATGTGTTGGTTTCGTGACTGTTTCTTTATCAGTTTTTGTATTTAAAACGTTATGCCGAAGCCATTGAGTTGATAAGAATCGAACAAGTCTGATTCTGACACGTTTAGCGGAGTGATTGAGGTGACCACGCCAAACCCACTGAGCGCGACGTGTCCCGGGTTCGATCCACGAATACTTGCATGAGACTTGAATTTTTGCGAATTCTGCTTCGACTCAAGACGACTTCTTCGTCAAAAAAATCACATTAATTTATTATTTTTCAAGTCAGTAAATTACATTATAATCAGTGCTGCATATAATGACTACGTATATTATCACAAGCTTTTCCTCTATAAGGGATCTAAGGTGCGGTATATTTATAAAGGGAAGTCTCCCTGAAATTGATTATCGCTGGCCGATAAGAGTCCCTCTCTCCCGAGCCGGTATTTTCACGCGAAAATGATTGATGTTCCGCAAAAATATTGTGGTTAAATGTACTGGAAACAAACACAATGTAGAGGATTGTTACTTGTTACTTTGCTGGTAAATAACTAGGAAAATTGAGAAAGTGAAGCCCGTGAAGTTTGTCAATAATGAGGAGAATTGTGTATAGTGTCATTGATAACTTTCAGTAATGGTACTGGTTTTCTAATAGCAAAACATTTTTTTATTAATTTGTATTATGATCTTGTCACAGTCTTAGTTTCCGATAACTACACGTGAGCGTTGTAAAGTTAAGTTATAGTAAAGGAATACAATTAGACTGTCATCAATAAAAAAAAACATGTCAAAATAAAAAAAAAATTGACGTCATAAAAACATCGGTATAACTTTCCTCACGTAAAATGTAAAATGTTCTTTCCTCTACTTAATGAGGCCAGCAAAGGTACATAAACCAAAATTAATGATAATTACGTAATAATAGTAAAAAATCATCAATATTTCTATAACCTTCCTGGAGTAAGGAGCGCCATCTGCGATGAGACCGGCTCACGGGGCTCCGAAATGATGGATTTGCTTTAGAAAATACTCGTGAAAATTATTCAAATGAATGCGGCCACTACCCACCAGCGTTGTTTTGTTTGCAACGTTTTCTTGTTTCGCAACTGTATAATTTGCGTTCGGTTATCGGGAAATTCGGGTGTATTTTATTTTTTGAGTGCGTGCACAAAAATACGCGGTTGGAAACCTGTCAAAGTATTTTCCAAAAACATTGTGCTTCAAAAAATATGCGTTGCCAAAGACACTGTTCTCTGGCAACAAAACTGATGCACACTGGATATTTGGAATAAGAAGTTTTGTAGGAGTCTTACAACAAAGTGACATTTTGTCATCTTCCGTTCATGCGACGTCCAGCAACACTCTTGTCACCATTTGATAGAATTCAAATTAAAAAAGCACTAAATATAAACTCCTCGTCCGTGAATCTCCAGTTCATTTAAATAAGTTTCCAACTTCACGAAAACCGGTAAACCCTTTATTTGACTGAAAAATAAACTGTGGGTTTATAAAACAGAACCCACTTTGAATCTATTATACCTTGCCGTGAAGGGTCGTTTATTAATTCAGGAAAATATTCTTTTTAAAAGGGGTGTTTTCATCAACTTGCACCTGCGGTCTTGTTTAGTTTTTATTGGGTTATTATTTTATGCTAGCATGTAGGTAGGTAATGGGTCTGCAGCGACTGCAGCTACTATCGATATAGGCACTAGCATTTTTATTAGATGAGGTATTATTGAGTATTTTTTATTAAGTTTTTCCTATGGTATTGTCTGGGGTTGCACCTAAAGTTATTTAGATGAACTAGACGCACACAATCCAAGTTAACAGAGACATTAGGATAGTCTTTAGGCAATTCGATGCAATCATTGATTTTTTTTTAATAAAAGGAGTCTTGGCTAGCATCGATTTGATATTAAAACGCTTCTTTGATTAGATTTTGCTACTCAGCAGTTGAAACCAAATTGTTTATTTAATGATCGCGTAACTAAATACTGTTCTTTTAACATTAGCGTATTTTCAGTTATGATGCATATTGGTATTTGACTGTAGCAGAAACACGACGTATCGTTCACGCCATATTATTCTCATCACCAATAGCTAGTAAGCCCGCTGATGCCCGCTGAGCTGTGTATCAGTATATAATTCCCAGTAAATAACATCTATCTACAAAGCCGACACTCGCGGCTTCGTTCGTGACACGGTTTCCTTTCTGTATCGTAAGGTACAGAGCATTAGATGCAGTAAAGCAAGCTGAGAATATCCATATTGTATATCCCTATCACCTGCAAATTCAATTTGAAGGGAGAGTTCATGTTGAAGTATTTCTTGTGCAATTTTGGTGTCACAGAGTGAATAGGGGTGGGTATTTACTTGTAAAAATCATTTTCTACTTTGTAGTTTCTAGGAAAAGATAGACATTCTTTTATCATCAGAAATTATAGTGTCTCTTAATTTTTAGACGGTCTTTCTTTAGATAAGGAATGTAAAAATAGAAGCATGTAGGGGATGGTACATGTTGGTATATTGGTCTAAAGAACGCGTATGAAAGTCAATTAGTTAGTTTCCTTTTGCTGGATGCATAATAGCACTTTAAGAAAAATGTTTTCTTGTAAGAAAATGGATAAAAAAAAGTGTGTCACAGGTTTTCTGTACTACGTCATCAGTGTTGCCACATTATCCCTCGTCCCGCGTGTGACGGAGTGCCCTCGTGATGTAAGCTATGTGCATAAATTTTGTGGAGAGTTGTGACATGGCAACCCCGCCACCTTTGTGACGTCGAGGGCTTTCGTCTGACGGTTCTCGAGAGTGTTGCTAGATGCGATTTATAGCTTTTTTATTTCGTGTGATGTGTGCCGTAATATTTGCTGAACTTAGTATTCCTATTAACAAAGGAAGTGTTTATATTTAACTTGTTTATTACCTACTTCTTGTCTGAGAGTACTAGAAAACACTCTAAACCGAAACAAGTTTCCTTTTGCTCGCACGAAAATATCAACTTCAAGCAGTTTATGAAAATGATCAATGCGTATCGTGCTTCGTCAAATATTTATAAGTTTTTGACAGTTAAGTTTGCCTTTCAGTGACGTTCCGTTTTATTTATGTTACATTTTAAACATCAAACAAGATGATTTTTAAGAAGATCGTAACATATCAGAAGTGGACCTCTTTTTTACATTCTGCCATAAACAAAAACTTTGTGACATTGACGTCAAAATCGAAAGTAAATAATACAAAGAAAAATGAAATTTAAAATTATAAGTTATGTTGCAGTAACAATAACGACTCTATTACTAAACGGTGTTCTCTCGGAAGATGTTGAAACCTGCATAAATGAGAGTAACGAAATGTGCCAAACAGTGACAGGTAACTTGTCACTGACAATGTTTGCGTGCGACGCCATCTTAACTATAGCCAACCACGAAGAAGCGATTGAAGCCTGCAAGGAACTGGAACGATGTCCCGACTTACCGGAGCAGTGGAAGTGTTCTGTTTACGGTCAGCTCATAGACTGCAAACATTGTGTTCGAATTGAATATTTTGAACGTTACCACCATTATATGGACGGTGAAGATCTTCCGTCGACGTTATCGTCTACTGAAAAACAACAAAGTAAGAGCGCTATCGAAGCAGAAAACTTGGTGATAGCATCCGCGAATGAGATTTGGACATTAGTCGTCTGTGCGTTTGGCTTCGTTGGTGCCTTGGTGCTTTTTATCAGGATATCCAGAAAAGATGAGATTAACCCGGTTTTGCCGACTGCCATGCTAATGTTCGTATCCGTGGCAGCTGGTATAAGCATGATCATTGATATTTGTGACTGACCACTGGCCAATTATTTGTTCGGTTCTAAAATATAAATATAATAGTAAGTGTAATAGTAAATTATTTTGTTAATATGTTTGTGCATTACTTTTTAAGTTATTTTTTGAATAAAGTTATTTTGAATTTTATGTCGCGAAGGGTTCTTCCAAGATTGGCTTAGAATCAAAGAACTTGCTGAAGTTACACTTTAGCTGTTAATTCAAACAAATTGCGTCTGACAGGCAGCTGATACATTCCTCTTTTCATATTTATTTTCACATTAGCATTAAAATACTGTATATCTCCTTTTCTTACTCATAATAAAATTCTTGAATTTTTATACAAAAGTATTGACTAACAGCCAACCCGTCGATCAGAACGCAACAAAACTACCAAGGACACGTTCTTTCCAACTTGATTGACGTTTGTTCGAATTCGGAACGCGGCCATAAAAGAAAAAGTTTGTCACATTTCGGCCAGTATGCCTCGTAAATCAAAGAGGTTTTATATAGCGTTATTTTTTCCTTATTAAGGCGAAGGGAACGGGTTTAAGGGTGGCATAAATATTTTTCCTACTTTCATGGCGTGAGAAAAAAGGGCAGGTGAATGTGGTGGGCCGATATTAAAATGTTTCATGTAAATTTCAGTCGTTCAACGGGCTATATTTCAGGAAATGTTCTGTCTGTCTGTGCATTTGGTATTCATAGACGGCTCTTAGTTTAATATTGGGGTTAAAGCGACTTCTCCGAGTGTATTTTTGTGAGTTTACTTTGATCATATTTAATTTTATGAATACACTCAGAAAATTGAAAATGGTAAACATTGCACATGTAACACAAAGTATTCATAGATTATTTGCTTAGTATGTACAATATTAATAAAACTACATGGATCAATGAAACTGAAATTAATCGTCTTCAGTCCATCCACAATAAATCATGGAAGTATCTTCGCCTTTAGAAGAAGATTAAGTAAAATAAAAAAGGGAGCTAAATATGAAAATGAGTTTACAGTGGAGATTAATAGGCTAGGTTTTTCTTAAAACCACGCGGTTAATTAAAGAGTGAAGGGTCGGACTGCGGACGAAGCGAACAGGAGTGGACTTGGAAGCAAATAATTTATGTTAGTTATTAATTTATTATTTGTGATCGTAAATATCAGCTTGTTTACAGTTTACTATTACGTGCTGGATCTTTTGTCATGTTTATTTTGATTTCTAATATAACTTAAAAAAGCAAATTATCGGTAATTATACGTAGTATTAGCACTTAGTTATTTGAAGCAGTCAATCTTTGCATTCTGTATAACTAAATATTTCTGTTTAAAAATTAGTTGCTAATTTTTTTTAGGTCACAGTACCTAAAAAAAATTACCAACATTATTTGACATACTATTTACAAGTATGATGTTCATTCGAGTCCTTCCCTGTGCATTAAGCCGTTGAGCGGCCCTCAGTTTGTTTTGATTGTATTAATTAAAAGTAGATCCCTCAAAGTTTTAAGATTAACACCTCTCTTTTCTTTAGTTATTCCATATTCATGTACGGTGAGCTTCGTTAGGGTATTCCGAGGTATTTACATACCTTTACTTGCTTGCGAGGGAACATTCTTCTGAAGGAAATGGAGATGGGCTTCTTTGAGGCGATGCAGGCTTTGACGTGGTTTAGTGCGTGTTTTTATATCATGCTGTATGTTTATGATTTGTATAATGAAGTTTTGTTTTACGATGATATTTTTAAATTTAGTTTTATCTTTCTGATAAACATTGAAATATAGAGACAATCATAGGCAATTGAATTAGATAGGTCTCTGTTTTTTTATTTCAATGTTGGCAGAAGACTCCCATTTCTTGGTAAGCAGTTACGCAAATTTTTCCGTCATCTGGCGTCGTTAGTTTTAATAATTTATTTCTACTTATACCACAACACAATAAACACTAACATCTTCCATACCTAACCACAATTGAAACCACCACAAATAAAAGCCTATCTCCATCCGTAATAAAATACCAATTGTTTCCGCATCTCTTATGTATTCCATCCTACACCATCATATTCTTATAAAGACATAAAGTGTGGGTCGGCTGTAAAACCTTATTACACCTCCTTTGTATACAATTAAAGTGAGTACCAACACGCTTACTATGCACACTCCGAGCTGAATTCCTGTATTTGTGGAAGCGAGAGCACGCACTACCAGACATATGACGGCATCTTTCTCTAATAGAGGCAACAGTCATGCTTAATGCTAATGGTAGACGAGCTGGTTAGCTGCGTGGCTGGCGCGTGCGGTCTGTTATGGTAATCCCACCGGTCCGCTCACTTACCATTGCTTACCATAGTTGTGTGGGTTGGTTCTTTGACTTAAGATGAGCTTGTGTCTTGGTATTGAGAGGTATGTCTGTGAAGGCTGCAGAGAAATATGACTCCAGTTTGTTGCCAAGTGAATTCATGGCACAAGCATTGCAGGTAGTGTTGTGTAGTGTTGAAAAACTTTTATTTTGTTGCTTGAATAAAGTATTGGAATACGAAGACGTTGGTCACCAAAAGCAATTTACGGTAAGATGTAGTACTTAGTTACGATAAACAAAAAAGTTAATCTACATAAAATACCAACTGACAAATTGTCTATAATGCCCATCATCCTGTCATCCTAAATGTCTCATTATGTAGACGTTTCGTTAATGTCGACTCCCAATCTAAATTCTCATTACAGATTCTGGATTAATCGATTGTTACTCACATTGATGTGCCTCCGACTTACTTAATAATTCTTCCACATCTTGTCACATTGGCCGTCTTATACTCGTACGTTTACTAAGAAACGTTATCTCAGCGATCGAAAAACATCTGTCCGTATATTTTTAGTCGACGTACCTAAAACGAAGGTTCAAATAAAAACGGACCACTTAAGACCCAAAGAATATCACTCAATGCTCGCTATATTTTTCAAAGCTTTCTCTTCGCATTTTGTTTTATCCTACTTGACTCTTAATGTGGTGAATTCATACATGAACAATCGCTATCTGGAGTGTTCTTGGGTTGTGGGGGCGAGCGGAGCTGAGGGGAAGAGGAGGGAAGGGGGGGGGGCGTTTTTCCTTCTTTTACAAGATTTCGGGGTGGAAGGCAGGGAGGTGTCGGCTACAGCCGGCCCGCCCGGATGTCTTTAAGGCGCGGTCATCCCGAGATTGTGTTGCGTCAGCCATTTATTGCGATGCGGTTGACCGATTTCATTTTACTGTGGCTGGACGTATATTTGGATTGTAGGTATAGATGGTACCACTAGAATTAATAAGGTCGATGGTCTTTGGTACCAATGTAACGTAGCAAGGGGAAGTAACAAAACAAAATCAGTAGGAACAACAAAATACGCATGTTTTTTGTTTACTCGGAAAACCATATATCTTACGCCTGTGTTATACATTTTTATTAACTTTACGTAGAAAATTACAAGGCAATTTGCTTATTTATGGTATTTGTTAACATCGAAATGTTTAACTAGTAACAGAACTAAGAGCTATATACAAAGAAAACTTGGAATCTCCTCAAGAGCTCTGCATTACATAATCTTGGCACTGTTGGCAGCCCTGAGTCTCGGCTACATAAGTATCCATCGTCCATGTACTACAAGTTTGAAGTAAAGCCCATTGTATACAGCGAGGGTGTATAATCTCTATATTGAAATTGCTGGGTCGACTCGAACAGTTTGCTTTTTTAACCTTATGTAAAGTTGCGTCGTTTTTGAGGTACTGAGTTATACATCGCTCGATTTTTTGGAAAAATATAAGGGTATTTTCTTCATAAATTCTAACGGTCCTGGTGGCTCATGCATATCAATTGCTTTTTTTAGCACTTGGGCCCATAGCTAAAAGCTATCTTCAAAATTAACTTTAAGCTTTAGGAACTTTCCTCCGTTTCCAACACATTTATATGAGTCTTGGAAGATCTCGGTAACATTTAAGCATGTTTTACAACTACTCCCCAAACATTACCAAAATGAAAGCAACAACAAATGTTTCCTCACCATTAAGTCCACACGAGATGCGACCATAAAATTAATTAAGTGGAGTCTTGCTATATAAAGTAAGGGCAATTACATTAACGGTCGATATAAAAGTGGAATGATAAACTGGGTGGAGTCTGTGATTGTCGAGAGGTCGCCGCATCTCAATAGGATGGGGCGACTGAAGTGGCGCCTGGTAACTGACTTGTTTTAAGATTTTATTTTGTATCATTAAAACTTACGTCGTGTTTTGCAAGGATTTATGATTTGGATGTTTAAGCGGTGTATGTATCTTGCACTTAGATTCCGAGTTTTTAAACCATAATACAATAGTATTTTAGCTCTACATCCTAGTATGTGGAACTTATTTGGGTAAAACCAATTGACCCTGCAGTCAGTGTTTATAACCAGGAACATAGTATTGATCGCAGGAATGCTTCGCAATACAAACTATATAACATGAAATGAAATAAAAAAGCACGAAGTTCTGCTATATAACGTCAAATTTTTAAAGCTCTGCACTGGATCTCACACATAACCAGTTCTTCCAACTTAACTTAGTCGAAAAAAAATATAGGAATTGTTTCAAACGTCAAGTCTTATACCCAGTTCTGGAGTTCCAGAATAGTGTTTCCAGCGCTTCCAGAGAGCGTGGGCGTCGCTAGGTAAGCCGGCGGCTAAGTGCCATGAATAGTCATGAAAAAACCGCGGCGTTTCATTACACCAGACCCGATGCCAACGTTTATTTTAACTTTACGGTCGCCAAGCTTTAGAGATTGCTTGCTCTGTTTGATGTTTGATTTTTGTAAGTGGGACTTTGAAAGGTTTTTGTTTACTTTTCTAGTTTACTATATTTTAGTTTAGTATGTAAAAGAATTAAATTATTGCTTAGGTAAAGAACATCCTGTTAAGTGACAACATCGATCAGTATCAATCTATTATTCTTATTAATATTCATATTCTTTATTGCATTTCCACAATGTTTTTTACATCTTTCGGATCTTTCGGAAAAGTATTAGCTTAAGTATAGCTTTTCGGTATTCTTAAAGGAATAGCAAACCAATAAATCTGATCTATGACCAAGTTGACCAGAGCAAAAAAAAGGGTTTGATTTTCTAGATTACAATTTTTTTTTCTTCTGAAGTTTTGCTAACTTATTATTTGTTACAGAATCATCAACTTCAATCGCCTTACTAACTAAAAATTAATTCCATACTTTTTAGGGCCATGTTATTTTTCAACCTAGTTTCCAAACAGCTTTGCCAGCACAACACATCAATCCTTCAGATCCAACAATACTGCGTGGTCGACACTCAGCCGACACTATTCAAAGAGGGTACGAGTACAAGGGATGAGAGCAAAAACCGAGCCCTCTGCTCATTACCATAGTCTGTGGCAAGTTCGCGGGGGATGCTAGGAGCAACACTTTGAAAATTGCGAAATTTATTCTTTTATTTATTTTAAAAAGAGTGTTGATGTATATCGGCCTTAACCCCAAAACTTGAGTATATAGGTTTTGATGGGGCTGATACAGTGCAAAATATTTTTGCACGATTAGCTTTAGTTTCGAGAAATTAATTGAAATTGTGGAAGTATCTAAATCATGTGGTACTTTATTCTGTGACATTTGCTGAAAATTTAACCTGTTATTTTCCCGTTACTTACTTCTCTACCAGAGGATAATTCTGCAGCATATTTTAAAGCCCTGTTTCATTTCGTTGAAGATATTTTGTTCAATTTTAGTAGGATGAAAACTGTCCCATCTTTCTCCAAAGCGGCCTCCCTCCTACATACCTCCTCCGTACGTAAGAGCTCGGTAAAAAGCATCTACCGTCTGGCGAAGACAGGTCACTTGTCATAAACTAACTCCATGATAAATCGACAGTAGCGCCATCTCGCGCCTGTTACTTATTGTTCCGTTACACGAATACGCCAAAAACATACTGCGGTTTGGGAAAATCAAAAGTGAACTTTGTTTTAGGGGTGTTAGGGTGGGAGTAGTATTTTCTCATGAGTGGGGATGAGTGGTAAACTGTGATACTTTAAGGGTGATACTGTGGTGAATCTGAAGTAATAGCCGTGGTTATGTCGTCGTTATGATAAATACAGTATTTAATTACGTCTGTTAGTAAGATGTTGTCGGCTGAAATATCTGTAACTTGAAAGCTCTTAACTTACTTCCAAACACAGGGATTGTTCTTTGCATAAAGTTGTGTCTTAGTCCTCACAACTGTTAGAAGGCGAATAACATTCAGGAGCTTTTTTGAAGAAAATGCTGATAACATAGTATAGTAAATACTAAGTACTTACCTAAACTTAATTACCGCTAGTGTAGTTTATCTGCTAATGTAGTATCGGTGTGTATCGGTGACACCACGGAGCTTAGAATTTAGTCAAAGCTTAGCTTCATTTTAAATTTCAAAGCGATAAGCGATAAAAACACGTACATTATATTTCTAATCAACATAAATATCTTTGTCGTTCCCTTTTACGAAATTAATTAAAACCAGGGATATAAATCTTCCAGGAATCCTAAAAGGTAGTATTGTGCATAAATAGGTACCCAACTCCAAAAATGGCGTCCGTCGCATCGCATCGCCTGATCATAACTGATAATAATACCGATCAGTATTATATTAATATCAAATAACAATACAAAACAAAAACGGTATCAAAGCTCGGGCCATTCGTCACAGCCGCAAAGCAATCCATCTCCCCACATTTTGCTTCACCATTATTTAGTTCCGCCGTTCGCCGCTAGATGGCTCTCAAACTAATTTATTATGCATACTGATGACCCGGTGTAATGAGGCACACGCTTTATTCCAGTGGTTTTCCTAAAGAAAATTTGGCAACACAAGTTTGTTAGATTAAACGAAAGAATGGCTTGATAAGAACGAATGGTTTTCGGTGAAATGTTTTTGGTGGCGATTAACTTTTACGTTTTAATTTGGTTCTTGCGGTTTAGGGCATATCATAAGATATGGGATTGCTGTGTTAATTTTGTTTGTGAACAGTTTCCGTACTTTGTTGCTAGTTTAAATATATTGTTAATGGTGGACGACTTTAGTTATGGCGATACTTCAGAACTGATTGCAAAACAGTTTTTAGGTATTCGCATCAAGTTGAGATAGAGAAGAAGATATTAGATTAAAGAATTGTTTATAAAGACATTAATCTACATTTACCTTATATAGCGATAGCTCCAATAATGTTCTCCGAATGAAAAAAATAATTTTAAAGTACGTTACTAAAATAAAGGAAAAATTACACTTAAACAAAAATATCTCAAGAAAAATACGTACTAGACGTATCCTATAAAAATGTAAATAATAAAACATCATTACCGTTCATGCGTTAACATCGAGTCTCTTTGACAAACTGCGAGGGATGTTGCCAGAGTAAACACTTCACCGGACACGGGGTGGCCATAAATAAAAAAACAAAAATATTTACACGTCAATAGATCCTGCTTGGCCGTTCGGTATTGCATCGATATCTGTTTCATACGGGCTTTTTACTTTTAGATGGTAATGAGTTACGGCTGAGCGGAGTGATGTTAAGAAAACAGAGGGAGGGAAAGGGAATTTTAAAAGATAGTTTGTATTGAGAGCTATTTATTTGAAACTGCATACGTGATATATATTTGTAGGCAGTTCCTTTTCGGCAGCAGTCATATAAAGGCTACCTGAGCTTTTCGTTATCCATTCGAATCAGAATTGTCCATTCGATAGTTTAGATTTCACAAATTTTAATAAAGACAAGGTTACCTTTGTATGTAAATCGTAATTCAGTATTTTGTTGCTGAAGGTTTTCAAAGTTCTTTCAGGTTAAATATAGAATACTTGTCGAATCTTTTATGTTAAGTAACCATATGAGCGATGCTGTAAGCACTTTACGCTCATGAACACTACACAACCTACAACAACATCCCAAATAACCAGAATAAACAAAACAGAACAATACGAGTCAATGCTTGATAAATTGCTCGGCTGGCCGCGACCGCGGACCTCGAGCCAATCCATCTTGTTGCCGAATTAGAGAAACACTCAGTCCCCGCGTTACGTATGCACCCTGCTCGCTGGCCACCGGCCAGGGTATACGAATAAAAGAAAATTTATACCAACCGTTATATTTTATTGTTATTACCTTATTCTTTTTATTTTATCAATTTTTCCTTTTCCCGTTTATTGATAAAACTCGCCGGGGGATGAAGAGGGTACTTTGAGCATATGAAAGGGTTGTGATGTGTTTTATTTGCATTCGATTCGTTTAAGTGAGCGTGTTATTGATAGTCGTAAACCTCTTAGATGTGGATTGAGGAATTTAATCAATTACCAATATTTACTATTGGAAGATTTTCCTTTTGTTCCTTAGACCAAATTAATCTATATTGACAGTCTTTATGTTACTAAACAAAAACGTAGTATTTGAAAGAAACAACTTATTTTGACTCTCCGACGGTAACATAACTTGCGTATAGTTTTGCCAGCTGTGATGACTGTTAATATTACTTCTGTCCATTCATCAAATACGTCATTAGATGGCCTTTTAATATACGGACTGTTTATATCATAATAATAAACCAGATTGTCATGCCTCAATCATTGGGCAAAGACTTTCCAAATCATAGCAAATAATATGAAAATTACAATGAAATTCATCATCATCAGTTTGGAATCAGCCAAGAATAAGTTTAGGCATCGCCTCTATTAAGCTATTTTCTAACTTATACACACGTTTTAATAAAGCATAGTTTTACTTAACCTTATACTTGCCATTCTAGCGTAATTGTAGTGTTTTTTAAACGACTCTCGTATTATGAAATTTAATCTTAATTTAGTCACATACACAAACACACCCAGACCCCGGATAATCATTTGCTTATCACACAAATACTTGTCCTACGCGGGGACCGAAACTGCAGTGAAACATGAAAAATAAAGTCAAATCCAAGTTCCTCTATAACATACACTAAAGTTTTCTCCTTTCAAAACAATTATTTCCAAGCTTCTAACAACATCTTCAGGCTATAGATCTTTTTCCAAGGTAATCTCTCCGTTTCTATTGACAGTTAATTACCACCAATTAAGTCCCCTGTGTAATTCCCCGGCGATGGCGTCGCGTGCCACAAAACTGTCCTAATCCTATTTCTTATCTTTTACACGCTAATGTCTTAGCATTTGCATTCAGTTACTTGCAAAGTACTGGAGAAAATTAAGGTGGTGTTGCCATTGCTTACAGTTTAACCCTTTTAAAGGGAAAAATTATAGAATGTGTGTATTATTTTCCGGCAGTGAATTATGTGTATATTTATATGGAGCCGTTATTAGACGTATAACTGTTTATGCAGCTAGTATGTTTAGATTGAAGTTCCTCGACATTTTTACAAAGGAAAACATAGCTACAAGCGTTTTTTCTTCACGTGTTTTTTTTTTTAATTTATATCTCTATATGAGTTTAATACCAAGCTATAAAAAAGCATTAAGAGGTTTCATTTCATGATGTATTCATATCTTTCTTTTAATTTTCATAACTAATCCAATAAGGGGAAAAAGAGAAAGCTTTATAAGGTAACCCAAAAACAAATTAAGAGGATTTAACAAAAAAAGCTTAGGTACATTCGTTGGAACCAAAGCGAGGCTAATTGCGGCGGGCGCAAAGCTTGATATGGTAATGAACAGCGCCCTCTCTTAGCAAGTAGACGAACTAACAAGTAATGCACTTTGATTTGTTTCTTATAAGATTAAAAGGGTGCTCAATTTATCGCCGTGGTGTATTGTTTTTAAAATATTTAACAGTGAAATTAAATGCTTGTAATTTTTCATTTGATTCTGAATGTTAAGTAAAATTAACTTGAGTATTTACCAAGTTACCGCAGCAATGATAACAATCCTGAGTTTTGTTTTTACCAGTTTTGTACTAGGTATAGGCAAGGACTATTTATAGGCTTGGACTAATTCTAACCTTCGTACTCTATTCTCGTATATATCTTCGTATTCTCAATAAAGAGGGGGAAACCAAATCAGTTGCAAAAAGTCCGTAGACGCATTAGACATCAAATTTTTACTTTTAATTATTTTGGGCATTATTCAAATGAGAAATACGTATCAATTCGCGCACCGCCGTAACTTTTCAATTTGCGGACCGTTACAGAATATATTACGAAGACGTCAAGATGGAAATTAATAAATGGGAAAAATTAAAAACGGACCCACCTGAGGGACGGACAAACAGAAAGTTTTTAAAAATTACTTTAATATATTCGAGAAATTAGGAAAATACTGTGATGAGTAGCTGCGGCCGACAGCCGAGGCGGAGTTTGACTAATGTTGTGCTCTCAAGATGTATTAAAACACACTTTCTGGAAAAATAACTGTCGCAAACTTTAACGAGAGATTCATAAAACTTTTAATCAAAGTCTTTTATATGTTGAATCGCTATAAGTATTAGTCTTTCAAGTTACATTTCGACTTGTCATTGCTATTCAAGTACGTCTTTATATGTTCTTAATATTTAAGCAGCCAAAAATTTAATTACCTTCGATAAAAATGCAAAAAATGGTTATACATTCTTTATTTTATTTAACAAATGAAAAAGCACTCTCGTCTTACCTACAGCATTTTGGTTTCACTTACAAAAGCCATACTTAAACTAATAGGAGAAAGACAAGAAACAATCACACATAGAGTAACATACAAAGTGAACTAATTGCCGTCATTCTGGACACAAACGCAGGAATTTGAGACAATGGTCCCGATTGCACAGTAAACGGTGAAGTATTCTTAATCTACGGTTATGGCCATCCAGTTTAGTGGTCGGACTCGGCGTGAATATAAAGCAGAAGGTTTCGGCGGTCCGTTACTGTTGACACGCTCTGATGGATTTACGTCTTCACGTCTTGCGACTCCAACATCAGATTTGAACAGCTGATATTTTGATACCTGGACATTACATAGTATTTATACGTGGCTATTGTCTCAGGCGCCAATGAAAAAAAGTTGCGAAATCCTTCTTACAATTGTTTTCCACCTTTTTTTATTTTCACTCGTTTCATTTCCCTGTACTGATTTGCATTAATTTAATTGAGTCTAGTTCCAGATGCATTGAAATTTAAACTGTTGTTAAATCAAGTTAAATTGTTTTTGCGTATTTTGTCCTGTGATTCAAAAATCTTAATTTTGGAGTTTTACGGTTTAAAATAGTTCCTATCAATATATTTTCCTAAATAATATTTTATTTTTTGTAACAGATTTAGTAATTTCAAAATGGAAAACCAAAGAAGATGAAATATGTTACAGGACAAGGCTAGAATACACGGAGCCGACGGCATTTGGTAATAGCCTAGGATTGCCGATAAAAATCTTTGCTTTACGCCTTCAGATTCTGAAAGATATTATGACGTTTTAATTTTTTATTACATTTTGTTAAATTGATAGTATTCAAAATTTATTTATTTTAACTAAACGGTGTTTTAAAGCCACCAACCAGCTAGCTATTCTGACTTCTCGGTAAAATATTAAAAAGTATTTCTACTAATTAGGCCTACTTAATTTTACCGTTTTTTTTTCATCATAACATTCAATTGTCAATCGAAGGCTGGTCCCACACGGTCCCCGCACCGGCTCACACAGGCCGTTCGCGCGCCGCATACATTTGCATATGATTTCATAACCAGTGAACAGGGGAATAAAATTAGACGCACATGGCGAGCTTTTTTAAAACCCTTGTTTTTACTTTTATTTTCGTATCTGTTTCGTTTTTCAACGGTCTGTTGTGCTTCACATGTGAAGGCCGATTTTAGGTTAAATAATTATTTAGTTATAAGATATTATTTTAATTTTAGTCAATTGAATCGGTTAAGCTTGATCGTTAAACTGTAATACGCATCAAGTGATTGTGCGTTGCCGCTATTCGACGATAGATGGCGCTAATATCAACTAATTATCATAATTGAAAGTTATATGAATCATTACAAATATGTATTACCATCAATTAGAATCTTCATTAAGGTATTTCAGCTTCGGAATAGAAGGAACACGTTACTGAACTAAAGATTTTTCTTACTATTTAGTTAAACATATACCATCATTAGGCCTATGTGAATGAGTTTCCTTCTTAGTCCTAATAATTAATTCCATGGCAAAAAACTAGTTCATAAATTCATATAGACATAATTATAAGTTTATCATTAAAGAAATATAAAAAAGAAACATAATTCCTGGCATCATTAGAAAGACAAAACGTTATCTCCTTGATCGTATTACATAAAACTACAACAAAGCACGCTAATCTGTCAATTTTTCTCACAGCCAGCATTCCTGAGGAGCAACTATAAAGCTTGCTAATGACGTCACAATAGCAACAATCGCGTGTCTTTAAACAAATACTACAAACACAATGTTTAACACTCGCCGTGTGCTAATGGAAGCAAATTTATTCGTCATAGTACGCCACAACCTATGAATAATTAATCTTGAGAAATTCTTATACGCTGCGATTGTTGAGCTTCGGTATTGCGGTTCAGGCTTCGATTCTGTTACTGCTGTTATGTACATTGTACACACATTTGTTCAGAGAATTCCTTTCAATGTTTCCTTCTAACATTCAGAGGTTTTCATTCACAGGTTTCTGTTTGGTGTTGCATTAATGCAGAAGTGACTTAATGATATGATGTGACTGACACGAAAAAAAATTGGACGGCAAATAAAACTCAATAAATTGAAAAGCCTTTAGGATTAAGATTTTCTTTTCCTTTCTTAATGTTTTATCTTATTTGTATTATTTTATTCCTAATAAATATAATATCATAGCTTTGTATTTCAGTTCGAAAATTCAAAACTCCAATGTGAAAGTCGACAAGACCAAGTTCTTAATAGAAAAATAAATATATATATTTATGTGTATAAGATTTTTTTTTTAACTGCGGACACACGTAACAAACTTGTTAGCAAATTTTTGAAGATTTTCACCTTCAATCTCAGAAATCCGGCAGTTTCCGACGTGCACTAAGAACACCCAAAACCAGCAGCAAGTCAGCAATCCCAAAACGACTTCGACAATCATTACTTAAAGTAATCCACTTAACAGATCGGTAGTCCAGAAGTATCCAGTCATCGTCACAACAGTTCCCATCAGCGGCCAGCATATGGGCTCTCCGTTCCCTCATGCATATTTATAGCAGCGACCCCTCGCAATAACTGAGTAACGAACGGACAAACGAACTAACGTTAGCTTTTGTTGATACGTTATCGATGCCGCTGTTGTGATTGCGATCTTTCGGTTGGTATGTCAGGATATCTTCGACTGGTTCATTTTGACGTCCTGGACTGTGGACTTTGATGCGTGTATTTGTGGTTTTCGGATTTCGGTGTTCTGTTTCTCTTCTTCTCATCATGAATTGGAGTAAAATGAAAACTTAGTTTTGGGACTTAAATTGCTTAATATGAAAAATAGGTCTCAAAAAGCGTTACAGGGACGAAAATAAACGAGACTTTTCTATAAGTCATTTGGTAAACTAAAATTTTCGTTATAAAAAACGGGAAAAAGAGCTGTCAACAAGCACTTTTTGATTAAATTATTTGTTGATGTAGATCAGTCTCATGAACAATGATTTAATAAGCTGTATCTATTGTATCTGTGACTTGATTGGATATGCCGAAAATATAACAATAGAACGACACAAGCCCCGTTGTAACTTGTATGCAAATTAAACAATGGAAATTGGTTATTGCTCGCGAGATTAGTTCCAGACGCCTAAGTAGGCAAACTTTATGTATCGCAGGATTATGATAGCCTGGTACCTAGTCTGAAATAATGCCTAATGTAAGGGATTAGTTGAAAATTTTTAAATCCATTTTCCACACATTCGTCAAAATTGTTTAGTTTTATAGGATACCGTAACAGACGGGCAAAAACTATTAAGTACTTAATTGTTAAGGCTCCACTTTCTGTCCGTTTCTGTCCATCTGTTACCAGGCTGTATTCGTGAACCATGATTGCTGGATAGTTTTTCTTTTAATATGGGAGTCCAATTGTTTTAGCGTACCTTACGTGTAGAAGCTCTGACTGTACATTGACCGGTTTTAAGTTTGTAACACTGATTCATGAAACAAATACAGGTACCAAAACCTGGCTATTGTATCAGTCAGGTTTCCAAAGCCCTGAGTGTGGCTGTACTAACCTCTTGACATCTTTTAAAGAAAATACAACAAAATGATGCACGTCTATCGAACAATAGCGGAAGGTCATAAGGTGACAACTATCAGATTCCTAGACAAATAGGCAAAACTGAGTGAAAAAGAAGACCTTGAGGGATGTGTGTCAATAGATCATGAGATAGTGATCGTCAAATGTTTTGTTACCAGATCCAACGTGATGAACCTCATTGTTAGAACCACCTCTGATCCTGTTTCCTCCAGTCTAATGTCAAAGTTTATTAAAGTATTTTGTGATGGCTGACGGGAGAATACATGGATATTTTTTCTAGGTCTGAATAGAGCTGATGCGTAACTCATTATTTTGCGTTTTAAATCACAGGTGACGTTCCCTTAAAGTTATTAATTAAAAATAATAAACAGGACAAACTTGGAACACTGAGGATTTCGTATAGAAACTAAAATATTACAAAATACCGTACACCTTGGCTTAAATTAGTTTTTTTTTAATTATTTTTTGATACGGTATCTACAGAAATACATCATCCGTGAAAATTTCTAACTATCTTCTTACCACGATATATATGATACAGCCTTCTGACAAACGGACGGACAGACTCAGTAATAAAAAGATGTAAGAATGTTCTAGTGTTAAAAAGTCTTCATGGATTTGTTTTCGGTATTGGAAAAGCTGAAAAGTACCAAGCTAGTGACGTCATGGGTGACCCATAAAGCACAGTGTGGCAGCGAACACCAGTTATTATACACCATTACGGTATAATAGGAGTAACGCATTCATGGTCCGCCGTCACGCCGCTTAATTACAAGCTTTTGTTCTAACTGGGACACCAGCCGATGACCGAAAATATTGTTTATAGCTTGTTCAAAGATCTGTGCGCCTGGTACCTACGCGAAGAAGTACAATAGCTGAAAACATCATTCTAGGTTAAGTAGTATTTCCTTTTGCTTTTTTCCATTGCTAGGAAAAAAAAATTGCTTGATATCTACCAAACTTATCATAAAATTTTAAGGTAATAATTTTACTTTACGTGAACAATAAAGTCAGAGGAGCAAAGATATCTCTCAATTGATTTATAATTGATCAGTAACATGAATATCCTCCATCCAAAAAAGCCCTTCAATCAGAACACACAACAAATAATTGAAAAACCGTTTATCACGCAGCTAACAAATTCAGCTAATGTTTTATGGTACGGTATGGTTCCCACTTTGACTGGGCTATTAAACTTAATATCGGACGACAGTTTCCGTGCCGAAGTGAAATTATGTTGTTTTTGTTAATAAGCGCCGCGGTACGGTAACTGTATTATATGTTAATATAGTGTTCGAATTAAGTGTATTATTTTTTAAATTATATGGCTGGAAATAGTTTAGCATAATTACTTACTTACTATTTGGCACAGGGTATGAATAACGAAATTTAAGTGGACTCAGGGTGAAGGTATAATCCGGATTAACAAAAAAACGAACGAAATGAACGACAGTCAAGCAGACAATTAAAAGGAACGAGATATTAAATGTAGTATATTTGTACACGAAAAACCATCATAATAATTTAAAGAAAATAACCAACCTCCCTTACAAAACAGCATCATAATTATATTTGTTGGAAGTGACACTTGACAAGTCCGCAGCAGCACAGTAGCCGTTATCGATACACCGTAACACCCATTATCTATCTTTACAACATCAACAATTCATGCCGAGGTAAATATTCAAACGGCATTCATATAACACAAATCACTCCGTGAATAAACACTTGAACGAGTTTGAAACTGGTTGAAAACCCACTGGTTTTCCACTTACAGACCACTTGTCATCTGTCGCGGTTTAGTTATAAATAACGTGCCTGATACCTGGTAAATAGCGAACAGATAGTTTATTTATATGCAAATCTAGATAGCTAAAAGTATTAGAAAAGTGGTCTTCCCGTTTAAGATGTTTGAGAGAAAGTGGAAGCTCGTTTGGTTTCAACATCATTATAATTGGCGTTTACGTGCTTCATATAAATTGATATACAGTGTAGGTAGTGCCATGATTATCGATGCTGTGTACCTATTGATTTATGTTCGCAATAAGCTGATAGATTTAGCGTTCACTTCACACTATATTTTACACCCACCGAAAACTAATGCTGTGAATACGTATTGAACTCTAAATTTATGGTTGAAATGGTTAGGAGGTTCGATAATTGTTCAAAGCGTTTTTGTCTTTTTTTATAATAATCAAAACAGTTCGATATGCTATTAGCAACCTACTGTTATATTAGAAAAAGTTTTTGAAGTTAGTTTCCAATATTATCTTATGCTAAGTATTACTTGGAATCATTCCGTCGCCAAGTATTGGAGTCAAAGTAATGTAAGTGCCATCGATGGCTTTCGCTATCAGATCGCGATCCATATATCTGTTATCTGCAGGCGCATATAGTTTTATGGCATGTATTTTGTTCGTAATTAGTTCCATGTATATTAAGTAGGGACGTGATACGAATCTAGAGGGGACGGGAGACTTCTATTTGATGTCGTTGTCTTATAGGAGGCTATCAAGGATTAGGCTCAGGAATGATTGGTATTGGTGAAAGTTTAGACCAAGTTCATGTCTGTCCGATAGAAGACAAAGAAAAGAAAAATATAGAGCTAAAAAATAATTCAGCAATAACTCTCGCAAAAGGAATTATAATATCGATCCTAAAACCCAGTCAAATGATTGAATACACAAGTAGGCTTGTTATTTAGCAGTAAATCTTCAATCAAGATGCAACTAGGCTATAGCCTATCTACCAAGAGGTTTAAACGTAATGAATATTTATTGATCAAATCAGAAATCATTTAAATCCATGGTCACTGCTAAACCTTATGGCAAACACTGTTCAGAACCGTTTTGTATCTTTTTTTGTTTTAAGGCGCATATTTGTTATAGATAAAAATATCGTTATACTAGTGTCAGTAGGTTGGTTTATCGTCACGACAGGCGTCACATCGCGGCGCGTACGCATAATTACCTCGGAAGGAAGTGAGTCCCCCGCGATCCGCTGATACATGCATTTGCATCACATTTACATAAATACCAGCTAAGCGCCCACACTTTTTGATATTTTTAACCGACTGTCTTTCGAAACGGTTATAAGGGTTAGCCGTGGAGTAATTGCAGAAAAGAATTTTAACTGTGAGAATGTATGGGTAGGAGTAGTACGGGAAACGGTTAATTGCTTGATATAGATCGATGTGATAAGATACCTTATCGATATTCAGCATCGGATCATCGTTATATGCCATGACTTCCTCGTCCAAGTAATTACCAGTTGATTCTTCACGTCCTAGTGTCGCCACTGCCCAAGGCGAGACGTATTCTAGTACGACTTTTGAAAACTTTTGAGCATTCAAAATAGGGTTCATCTGACATTAAGAAGATGTATTTATACAGACTACAATAGTTGCCAGAATTACTGGAAAGTATTAATAAAATAATTCTTGTTTGTATATCCTCATTTGAGACCCAGAAGTCTTCAAAACGTCTCTTGCAACTATTTAGTCGTGGGGTTTTTGACACTACTTCAAACTTGCCTAACTCCAAGCGTGGCTTGACGACGCGACGAAGCGACAACAGTAAGTTATATTCGGAGAAAATGGTCATAAATATTTAACATTCGAGTCCAGGGCTGCGTCGGCGTGTGATGTCCGTGTCGTTCTCAGGACAACATGCCCAGAATGTATTATCAACTAAGTATGTGGGCTCATTTGCTTTTTACCGTTTGAAGAACATTTAATTGTGTCACTTTGTTGTTTTCGACCATAAAGATGGGTAGAGCTGAATATGGAGTTATATCTTTTCTTATCGTTCTGAAAGATTTTGTTGGGAAATACTTTCGGGACATGAATTTTAAAACTCTGAACCTACGTAAATGTATGTAGTTGGCACAGAAAATTTGACACAAGATTCATGTATGGAAACACTAACAATCAGTCTTAAACTTCCAAATAAATTAGGAAAGACTATGGGTTTCAATTTATCTTTTATTACTTTCTGTCAAATTTCTTGTTTTAAATATACATATTATTAATGAAAACCGTGTTCAAATTTGTTGTTTATTAGTTTCTGACAAATTTCTTGTACTAACATCGCCAGCCCCAAATAACTTTGTTAATTGTACTTACTTTTGTTGAAGCCTTACAATAATGCTAATAACTAAAGCATGAGGGCTAAAGGAAATACATTAAACCTACGAACAATTGGCAAATCAAAAGGAAGGTGTTTTGTGTAACGGCGCGTCAGTAACCTGTCTCATTACCGTTCACTACCTTGATTTGTGTCGTAAAACAAACGTTTTTGTAACATTAGTACATCTATTAATATTGATGATCGAGCTAAAGTATTGGAAATTATTCGTCTATTGCAGTTTTTGTTGTTGTTTTCGCCTCACTGATTAACTTGAATCGCTAATGCGTTTTGAGAGTGGGCATCTCATGGCCGTTTATCCAGGAAGGTGTATAACATACCTCTGAGTTAATGTAATTTATAAACGCTGAAAGAGCAAGCTTTAGCACTGCCATATTAAAACAGAATGAGTGGCAATGCTTTTTGAAAACTTTTGCCGAATTAAAATTATTATTGGAAGACAATTCCAGTATTATTTGCGGTTATCTTATCTGCTATAAGTCCAGCCAACAATCATAATTTTACGCAAACAGTACTAAAATGCTCTCTCTAATAAAATCATAATTAAGCATAGTAAAATTCATAGATACTGACTAGAAAAATTTGCCACAAATATTGCCACAAATAATCTGTCATTATTATCACAGAAGCCAGCAATGCATGGGTTCTGTGATAATAATAAAAATAAAATCAAAGATCGTCGACAAATTATAGCAACATATATCATTGTGATCACTTTCCGGGCAATTTCCGTTAAAGCAGGACGCACTCCAAACAAATCACCACCATAACGAAATTGAAGTGCGTTTGCATGAAGCTGTATCAAACTTTAGATCACACATCATCGATTGTAATTTAATTAGAGTACAGTTACATCTTCACGCGTTTCAATTATGCAAACGTGAAACGAGGGTGTTCTAAAAAACAGTTGTTTATACAGTAGGTATCTAATGTGTCATGCGCAGTGGTTTTGAGAACAGCATTACTCGATAGTTGGGTACTGAGTTCAGTTCTTGTGTAATGCCAAGTCAGCCGATGAAATTCTAGATGTATTCTTGTTGTTGTAATGTATTCTTGTTTTTGTGTAACATTGTTACTAACCAGAGTTATGTGCTGTTCTATTTATTGTTGGTTTTTAGTTCGGGTAGCAAGATTTTCGTCGTTGGAGGTCTTATATGGACGATTCGTCGTTTTAAGTTTTGCGTTTCCTGTGTATTATACATAAGTACAATTCTTTTCAAGCTACCGTGAAATAAAAATTACGTTCAAACAACGCTAGTTAAACTTCACACGGTCAAATGTACCCAATCCCCTAAACGACCGTCAAATAAGCGTGTCCACGAAAATATCGAACCTATTACCGGCGTCATAACTATACCCCGCGAGTATGACAGGATGTGACGTCACCGCGGCGGCCAATCAGCGGCCGCGCCACCGGAACCCACGACCAGGGTGGTGTCACGATCTGATTGTGACCCCTAGGGGTGGAACGATATGCTCCGCTAGTAAGTGATTTAGGCAATTAGGACAAAAGTATTTTTGTTAATTAAATAGGACGTTATAACGTTATGGGACCGCTAGCGATCAAAGAAGTATGCCGCCGATCCCCGGTGGCAAATTGACGGCAAAATTTGTTTTGTTCTATTTAATTGGAAAAGCGCTGGTCGACGATATTTTTTTTACAAATTGCTGTTATTATTATTGCTCTATGACACGCGTTTTGCTATAATTATATTTATACTTCTATATATACTTCACCACTTAATTGGACGATACATAATGTATTAGTTTATTAGGGATGGTGGTAATGTAATTTAATTTACACCACTTTAGTTCAAAACCCACAAAGAAGCCAAACCTAAACATAAGCTTTAATATGGCAGATTAATTTTACCCCAAGCACGACGATTCTACCCAAATACTAAATGTAACTTTAGTGACGGAAGAACAGAAAATGAACAGAATCAGGAAAATCCTTGATAGACAAACCTACAGATATAGCAGAGAATTGAACATCTACAATCATACAATAATAGTAAGGTAACAAAAACAATAGTAACTATGTGTCGGGTCGCGTTATCAGCGGCGTGTTATTTCACGGCGCGCGCTGTGCAAATAGTCGCCTCACCGCTATTATACTTACTCATACGAGAGAGCGAGCATGTAGGTGTGGAGATAGGCAGGAAGAGGACAAATGTAGAGGAGGAAAATGAAATGGGGAGCAAAGAGATACTGACTACAACCACCCAAACCCTAGGATCCCCAATCTATCTGGGATGTGGCAAAAAGTTTCAAGTTGCTGTTTTGGAAGAAAAAGACATCCTAATTAGAGAAATTTATATCAGATATACAGGACTTTATCCAAGTCATAGAATATCGCAAGTCCTTGCTGGAAGATTATATTTTCCTAGCAAAGACCATCAGTTTAAAATCGGGTCCCACGAAACATGTGCCTAAAAGAGCAATTGATCTGTCTCATAAATAACATGATAATCATTGATAGGAAAAGAGCAAGTGTAAATGACAGTATTTTAATTAATTACACTAGACAAATTCTCTGTCCCGTCTGCGGGCTAGCTGGTCTCTACGTATAGTTGGCGCAGGTCGGTTTGGTATGATTCGGGAGGCTTCATGCGATTACGACGCCACCTGCCGACGTTCCCACGGAATTTATAATTTCGCCCGCCGATGCAGCACGGATTGCCAGGATCGTTTTAATTGTATTCCCCGAAACACCCGGATTTATTACTGTCATACTTATATTATGTATAGCTTGAAATAATGGAAATGACTGTTTTAAACTAAAGGATTGATTTGCATTGTTTTGGTCGGTATTTAGGTTAGTTCTTTGTGGTTTGTTACCCATATTTGTGTATCTACAAAGTGCTGTTGTGTTGAATAAAATGTACATTATTTCTTTGTTAGTGAATCTGAAATACCGTTGACCAGTCGAGGATAGTTTCCAGTTTTACCGAAATCAGCTTAACAAAGAATTTTTATAAAGCGACTTTTTTGAATCCCCTCTTTAATCTACTAAATCCATTAGACGAAGTAACATAGATCTTAAGATTAATTTTAGAAAATATCAGACTGTACAAGCCTGTAGGGAATTGATTTTTGTACAGGCAAGTTACAGATTGCAATGGAATCTAAAAGCCTTAAATACCACCAACAGAATGTTTGCACTAAATAACTAGACATACCAACCAAAGTCCGTGTGTCAGACGGCAGCGGCGGGCGCGGCAAGTCGCCGACATTTCATTTCACGCATCGACTTACCGACAAACGACGCTGCAGTTTGATGCCTGATGCACACACTCATGTCTTGTGGAACACTTCTGTCTTATGAGGTCATTTGGTTATGTCGTAATGAGTATCCGTTCTGTACAGTTGGCAGATGATTTGCTTAGGCTGTGTTATGAATTGTCTGGTCTTGATTTTGTAATCTTTGGTAAAGATAGATTTGTCTTGTTCTTGGTATGCCTATGAAGGCGCAAAATAGGTGAGGTGAAAGGTGAAGTTTATTTTTCTGAAAAATTAAATTCCGGAAAAATATTGTCAACGACCTTCCTGAACTGTATGGATGTTCACTTCTGTTTAACATAACACCTATGTATGTCTGTTAACCTGGTTAAATAAAAGACAAAACTCAGACTCTACACTTTATATTAAAAATAAAAAAAGCGCTACTAAAATACCTTTTTCTCATTACTCTGCGATTTAACATAAGCAAACACGACACTCATCACCAGCGCGTTAAAAAAGGCCTGCATTGGTGTCGCACCTCTATGTGGGCCTTATTTACCCCCAGGTACATAGTTACACAGTGTACATAAGTACACGGTGTATTTACCGCTTGGTACCCGGTGCGCGGTGTGCGTATGGGTGGTTATTTTCGTTCATTTCACGCATCGCGACTCCTGCAAATCGATGTGAACAATGCCGGCCTTCACATGTGTGTAATCACACTAATATGTACCTTATTTATAAAGTTATTTAACAGAGACCACTTAAATTAGAACTGTTACTAAATTATATGTCGGGTAGACATTTTCATGTTTTACTTTTTTTTTATTTAATCATAAAATAGATGCCATACAAGAAAATAAAATCAGGTTCTTTTTTACTTTATTGAATGTATGTATATTATCTTTCGACTTGCGACACAGAGGATTCCGTACTAATCGGCTCAAGCGAAATATATTTATTTTTACTATCACGGTTCACGAGATACATCCCGACGACAGTGACACTATCAATTTAATATTATTTAAATATTTGAAATAATTTGTATCCGAATTGAAGCATATTTTTTAAATACCATTATTTATGATTATTAGCAAATAATTATCAAATTACAACTAAGTATCTTATACCTATATTATTACCTTATCCGATATTGATACCGACGGAAAACGGTAACATTCAGACACCAAATAAAAAATCAATCATTTATTTGGAAAGTCTTGTCAGTCATGACAATTGTACTGAATGTATGATTATTAAATGAAATAAATAATAATTGCAATTTTGATAAAATATATGTAAGAAGTATTGTTAAAATTATACATTTTATATAATTATTTGGGTACATGAAAATAAAACACATTTGTTGATTTTAAACACATTTATATTTCACTATCGAATCGTCCAATATTTTATAAATTTTATATTAATTAAATGAAGTCTTTTTAGTAAATATAACTTCCATAACCAGAAACTTGACTAACATAGATTCACTGGACATATTATCCTTCTTAGCCCAAACTATCCCACAGCTGAACAAATGCCTCTTCCAAATCCCTTCGCAAAACTCTATGCTACTTTGAACTGTAATGTTTACTTAAGTACATCATAGTGGTTTTTTAAGTTTACACAAATATTAGACGTTGAAATAAAATTACTTTTACGGATTTTATGGCGGTTTAATTTTAGATTTTAGTTCCCGACGTTTCGACACTTTTGTAGGTATCTAGACACAGGTAGACTGCCTGCCGATAAAATCCGTAAAGAAGTTTTATTTCAAATAACTATTTTATTTAATATCAGCTTATATCTAATTAACCGGCACGGCGCCAAAGCTGGGAATAGGCCTTCCTTTTTTTCTATTACAACTTAGGATAAACTAGAATGCTAAAAACATAAAAAGGTATTTAGCGACTAGATGACAAAAAAAAAACAATATAAATGTATAGTTCTTGCAGATGAGCTTAGATATATATCTTCCCGGGAGTCGGCAGGTGGAGTTTCAGAGCTCAAGTAAAATAAGTAAGTAAAGTTGTGTTTAAGTAAGCGCGCCGCCCCGCGCCCGCTCGGATCACTCGCTCTAAGGAGAATTTACGACGCCACTTACATATGAGTGAGACTAACTTCGAGAAGAGTTTTTCTAAAGATTTTATGTATCTCAACGTGTGTGATCATTTAGTCTATAACGTTGTCAATATGTTTGTCATATTAATTCGTGTCCAAGTATCTTCTTTGTAATTGAGCGTTTTTTTTTTTAAAAAAATGTACGGTATTAAAGTATAAAACGGGAAGAAATAATTCTGTGAAAACTCTGTCGAACTTTTATAAGGCTTTATAAAAAATATCGACTTTTATGGAGCTTTACAAACCTTGTTGAATTGAAAACCAACAGGTTTGTTTCTAGAGCTCGTAAATTAAATCAAAAGCTACCAGTTTGTGTATAAGGCACTCCGTCTAAATGATCCATTACATTCCAAAGTTATAAAGGTGATAGTAACGATAATAATATTCCAATTATTCAATTCAACGCAAACAAAGTATGAATAAATAAATAGTTAAACAAAAAGTCTTGCGTCAAGTAATTTGTTGTATATCAGTCTATCATCATGATAAACGATACTAATCATCCATTTAGAATAATTACTGTGTATGAATGAAAGGCTGAACATGCAACTGTGGGAACATCACCGCTAGCACCAATGAAAAAGCTGTTAAAACTTCAAACAATGATAATGTGCCTCATGTATTATTTATGGCACTCCGCATTAATGAACCAAGGTCATTTGAATTCATTTCCTTCGGTAATGCAGACGTACGCTTTCACACTAACATTGTTACGTAATTGTTGTAACGTGGTTTATTTAATAAAATTATTTATTTACGTTTTTACAGTTATCGCATGCACTCGACTTTGATACGAACCACTGCAGTTCCGCTACTCGATACAAGATGGCGTTAGTAGTTTCAAAGTTTGAATCAGGAAGTTTTGAGCTCGTTTTTACGCGAAACACGTAAAGCGACTCGTAGACGTTTTAATAAAAGTTTGTTTCGTGTTTATTTTAGGCCGGCGCTTGTCTGGCGGGCAGACTTACAACAGTTTTAAATTTAAATAATTATTATAATGCATTCTTTATTGTGAATGAATCGGCACGGGATTGTTCGCAAGACGGGTTTGATGTTTATTTGGGTGTCGTCGCATATTACGATCGATTATTTTGTCGTAAACTTGTAATGTTCTGTAGAATGGTTTTGAGTTCTCTTTTTAGGTTTTATTCACACTTTGACACGTGGAACGTCATAATATTTTAATAAGCGTATTCATGTAGAATTAGTTCGTTGTACCATTTTAGAGTTACGACCGGATTATGCAGACATCTTAATTTAGATTTAGTATTCATTCACTTATACGCTGTATTTTTATTGTGAGGATAAACTGATTCTTTAACACTGCCATTGTTGTTGGCTGTTACAAGTTTTCTTTTATACATTCAAACACAGTTATTATAAGTAACAAGTTATATTTTTGCGCTCTAGCTGGTAACTTGAAATTTTCGACTAATAATGTTTTATATATAGGTATATTAGCGATGAGCACATGAAAGTAGTCTATGATGCAGAAACAATGTAAATAAAAAATACACTTTTTACCATTAAAACATTTATTTTATAAGTTGATGCCTGTAAAAATATATGAACGGAGTTTTTCAGTTAATGATGAATAGAGTAAACTTTAAATAAAAAACAACGGAAGAAGAAAAACTACACCGACTGAAGACTCAATACATCACATTGTACACAATAATTAATGCAGTTTTCTTCTCACTTATAATTTTCTAAAATAGTTTATGCTGTAGTTATTTTAATTACGCATCATATTTAATTATAATGGGTACAATAAGAGTGGTGGCGAGCCGTGAAATAACTCCATAGTCTCAAGATCTTGGGAAATTATAACACTTTTGTAAGAAAGAGAGGTGCATTTATTATAGGAAGATGGTGGTGTATGATGCAGAGCGGCGTCTCTGTCCTACAAAATGTTTTTTGAGATGGTTTCCTTTGAGCAATCTATTAAAACTGACAAAACAATATCTGAATGTTATAAGTAAGGGAAATTATGAAACTGTCTCGTAATTACTTTATTTATGTTCAGTGAACTTCTGTACAGTCATTTTAATGTGGCTTAAAGAATACATATATGATCTTAAGAAATGTTTTCTATTGACCAAAATGCTGATTTTAACAGCCGCAAGTTATTAATAAATTCTGAGATATATTTTCATTTCTTCAGTTTTCCAATGATTTCAGCAGCCTGTATTAAAACTTTATTTTTATTTTTATTCAGATATCACTAAATTACACCGTTTTAAATTTCTGAATAAGTAGTAAATTCAAATGCAATATCATCATCGGCCTAGCCTTTTCCCAACTATGTTGGGGTCGGCTACCAACTATGTTGAGGTCGTTAAATTCAAAATGCAATACTTACCTACTTATATTTTTGAAGAACAGCCGGTAGTCCTGTTTCAGACACTTTTAGATTATTGCCAGTCTCTATACGGGAAAAAACTCCAAACTATACATAAACACCATTTCAAACTATCCGTCCTGTACCTACAAAATATTCTATTAACTTTTTTAATATAAATCTCTTGATGGAAACTTATAAAAAATGCTTTACTGCTTGTCAAAGCCAAACTCAAAGTAAGTTTTTATAAATAAACCGATAACAGGCACTAAAACACGGTGAAGTTTGTTGTTTGTTTATACCTCAGGAAGAGCTTTAAAATAGAAACTTTACGACTTACCACCTAATTTCTTGAACAACTCACCGAAAACACCAAATTTCCCTCATAACTCGTACATCAAAAGGAAATCGCCCTCCAGACTGTTTTCTTCGCAATCTTAAAACGAAATTCTGTCGTTTAAAAATAAAATATTAACAGCCCTTAGCAAGACAGTGGATTCATATCTTGCATGACAAACGCTATCAAGCGGGTACCTACATTCATGCTACGAGCATTTCCCGTAACGCACACACACATCACTCACGTACACATAGCTACATGCACACAGTGACAAAGCGTATGTGTGCAATTTCCCATCCCTACACTAGTCTACAGTATTGGAGTTTCCGCAGTGTGCGTGGTTTCCCTTCTCTGTTCGTCGTATAGGCTCATCTCTGTCTGCTGCTATAGTTATGTTGTCCCGTGTTCGCCGGTCCATTATTGTATGTTTAGTGTTTGCTTTTTGTAAATATTTATTACTTGTATCTGATTTACGTAGTTCTAAATGATTGGCTGGTGTGACGCAGTTTTATTGATTGTACATGGAATCTATACTGGCGTTGATTTTGTAATGGCAATTAATTGGATTATAATATCAGCAATGAATGATTAAGGCCATCTTGAAGTGATTAGATAATAGGACTTTTCAAAGAAGAATCCAATTAGAATTATAATCAAAATATTAAAAAAATCTATCAAATGTATTAAAAAAGAATCAAAATAAATATTTACCCGACAATCATATCAGTTTTTGTATCATGCAAATTAATTAATAACTTTAATTTATTAATTTAATCCATCCAATAACGATTTCAGTGATAAACTACAATTATGACAAAATTGAATTGATCAATAGTTTATACATAAACAACAGTTGATCAATTATGGTCATTAAATATCAATGTGTGATCAGTTAATTGGACATTTATCATCGTTTCATTCTCACTGTCGACGTTGATAAGTATGTTGGTATTCAGTGAGGAGATATTATAATATTCATTTATTCTTGAGCCTATTATCTAGTGTGTTACTAGTATTCAGAACCATTAAGGAAAACTTTTCTTTTTTTTCAGTACCAGGGTGTTTTTTTTTTCATTCGGCATAATTGACCCTGAATGTGTAAATTGATTTTTCTCACTGAACTCTATAATTAAATGTTCATTTCAATATTAATTTCTCTATGTCTTACGAATATTGCCAGACAAAACTTGACAGTGTTACAAAGTTTTCGACATCCAACACAATGGTGTATCATTATAATTATAACAATACTGAACAGACACCGGCCGTAGTGTAGCCATTCACGAGCGTCTGATTACTCAACAGCAATCAAGCCGCAACAGAATGAGACATAACACTGCCGGGGAGCCCATACTTAGCGACACCTATTAAAGAAAACATCACAAACTGTGTTCAACGCGAAACGACTTATCTTCAATGACCAATCATACAGAATAAATTCACTTCCATACACTTAGTAGTGCTAAGTCTGGCCTGCGGGGCGCGGGAGGGGGGGGGGGGCGGTGGGCGGCGCCGCGCATGCGTCCCGTTGCCAAGACGACGGCACGTACGCGCGCATGTGTGCGTGCCCGCTGTACCGACATATTCGTAGCGACGGCTCGTATTTAATAATAGCTAAACAAGTAGAATTTCTATATTTGATTTTGTCAGTTCACTTATTATGGATGTTCCTGGTAAAGGCTTTAGTTGTTCATAAGTTTTGACACAAGTCTGTGCACATAAGTGACAGTTTGAGCTTTTATATTTAGCGGGTTCTTGTCTGAGATTAATTTAGGAGCTTCTATGAAAATTTCCATATTCATATAAATAAATTCCTTTTAGGTTACAGCTAGATATCCTTTAACTTTATTAGAAACAATGTAAAGTTCCCTTAATACTTACCAATTTAAGTAATACTTACATAGGAAACTAATTCTAAGCACATTTCGTAAACATCCTGTGACGTCACCCGCTTTTCATTTTATCGCGAACGCATCATGCCGCCCGTAGTCGCGTGTACCGCATTCCACGCACACAGCGGGCGCGCGCGTGTGCGTGTGTCACGTCGCACGCACACAGGCGCGCCGGCTCTACGCCCCGCACTACTATATCTACAACTATGTTTGTACTTCCAACACTCTTTACTGCTACTCGAAAACTCCTTCGAGACCTGAAAAGGAATTTTACAAGGGCGCCTTTTTCTTTTGAACGCGAACCTTTGGCTGTAAAACGGGAGCTCTTAACCGTTATAAAGGGATGTATTGATAGTTAGTGGTTCCTTTGTAGTTGCCATCTCGCGGGACACAGTAATCGTAAAGATAAAAAACATCCCTATAGTTGGTATACATCGTAAGTGTCCACTTAAGCCTGAGTGTCTGCTATTGGCGGAAAGATTTTTGCTTGAATATTTTATGTGCGATAGTCATTAGGTCTGATGTAAGGTAGAACAGCCTTGACCGAGTCTCCGGGAAACCTGGTCCTATTATTCAAAATAGAGCCTTTCAATATTCGGCAGGTGCTATGAATAGTTGTTTACTTAAGATACAAATGGTCTTAGATAAACTAGGTATGCAGATACGAAGGCTATCGGGTCCGTAATCTTTATGTCACGGAAACTGCCAGAAATAGAGGACAGACTATAACCTGATAGGATTTGAAATTTAAATGTCAAAAGCATGACATGTAGTCGTTATCCTTTATCGCTTGATACGGAGTTGCTGATAAATTGACGATACAATTTATTATATGCCCAAGAATATTGTTTTTTTTTTCTATGTATAATTATCCTATTTATTCTTAAATAAATCAGGTCATTAAAGCTACGTTTTCAATAGATATTGATAGTTACTGTTTCCATGTTAAATTCTCGGCACTTACATTTTCGTCTTTATCAGTTTCAGCTTGGGTGCAAAAAGATTCCCTAATACATATTATTCAAGACACAATCTACGTTCTCCGTCAGTTTATTCAGTACCCTCAAGTCTGGTGTACGACTTATTTCTTAAACAGCGACCATTGAACCCGCCTTTGAAGCTCGTGTTTAGGAACGGCAGGTGGTGAAGGTCAGGGACACAGACTACTCTATATGAAATCACTGACACCTAGTGTTGTCAGCGCATCGACAAACTCTTTTGTAAAATCTATCACGTCTCTGATGGTTTCCTCGTCCTTATCCAGGAAATAAACAAGAAGATTTGAAGGTCAGGGCCATCCGAAACCTCGGAACACTGAACTCAGTCGCGACTACAGTCTTAGAATCCGCAGCGCTCGGTGCTTCCTAAAAAAATCGATCCAGTTCCCAAAGAGTTCTGCAAAAAATCGATTCAGGAACCAAATAAGAGGCTCTGAAGGTCACGGCCCCATCGATCCGGCGTAGAAAGTGAGACTGGCTGCCACTACTAACACCGTCCCGTTGGCTATGCAGCCTGAATTAATCGCGCATATATTTGAATACATTTGGAGCGGCGCAGTTCGGGCCGCGGTGTCGTCGTCCCCTTAAGTTTTAGCGATTTTGTTTCAGGACTGTATTGGTGTGAGTTGACTTCGCAGAACTGGAGCTGTGAACTGTTGTGACTGACATCAGTCAGGCTGGTGAGGAGCGACAGCGTGGCGAGGAAGAAGCGGGAGTGACGAATTGTGCTTAAAGTTTGGCGGTGACTGATGTTGATAACGATTAATAACACTACAGATTATAATTACTTATTAAAATAAACACTATTGCAGTTTCGTCCTTTCTTAAAATTCAAATTTATTAAATAAATGTCAAAGCAGCTTCTACTGCAATTCATGAAATTAGCTCGGCTTTAGACCAAAAGTAATTTATTCAATGGCTCATAGCCAGTGATAGACACTGGGCACCTGACGGTGAGTGCAGACAAATTGCTTTATTATTTAATCGATTAAATCAATTATATTCAGCAATTCAGAAGTTTGAATGTATTTTGCACTGGCGTGTAAGTATTATTTATAGTACTAACTATAATAGCTTTTCTGACAAATCAAACACAATTCTGTAACTGTAAAAGTTCATGTCTAGTTTTATACAAAGTTGTCTTTAGTATTGAAATGAAACGACTTTTACGGATTTTATCGCGGTTTAATTTTTGGTTTTAGTTCCCGACGTTTCGACACCTTTGCAGGTATCATGGTCACGGGCAGACTGAGATGGTGTTCGTCTTGACAGAAGATGTTGCTCGTTCTACCTTCATATTTTTAATTAATTATTTATGGTCCGACCTACGCAGTATGAGCTCACTGTGTCGTGATGTCTTGCAGCGCTGCTCTTGGGTTTAGCCTTAAGTTTTTGTATTATTGGGTCCCAAGTAGGTGATATCTAAAAATCTAAAAGTCGTTTCATTTCAATGTCTAACATTCGCGTAAACCTAAGAAACCACTTGTCTTTAGTATTTTCTTCGGGTTCTTCGCTCCAGAGATTATGGTTCAATGGATTGAATTTTTTGTCTTTTCAGATGTTTATTTTCTTGATGTGTTGAAAATCAATTTCTTCACAAACAGTAGATCTTGAATATTCGGTCCTTTCCGCATTAGCATAAGACCACAACCTGGAAATAAAAAAATACAGCATTTAATAAAAAACCGGGAGACAATCGGCGTGTCCGGTGCGAAGCGGGTTATTGTAGGGTCCTGAGGCATCCGTCGAATACGTAATGTGGATGGAAAGTCGAACGATTGTCACAAGAGGCCTATTACTATTCCAGCGATGTCACACATAAGCAGATGTCCTGCACACACCCGTCCAAACATTAGTGAGTGTACGCTGTCAGGTACCGCCGTGTCACATTATTCTCTAAAAGCTTTTTTATGTCTAGCTCCTGATAATATGAACATTTTCGCAAGACCTAACTGACGGGCGCCCGTTATTTTTAAGCAGGGCTTTCAACCGGTCTTCACTTCATCGTAAAAATAAATAAGCTGTCGGATGTTCAAGGCGTCTTAAGAAATGATTCAGCTGTGTTTAGCATATAATGTTGCAATTAAAATTGGCGTAATTGTCAAACGAGCGTTTCAAATTTCGTTAGCTTCGAAAGAGTTAAATTATATTAAAATGATTTAAGTTAGCAACATCTTGATAACTTGTTTAGTTATTGAAAATGACGGCAAATCATTTTGTGTTCAATTGTTTCGGACAGTTCGTGTAAAATTGCATCGACCCACGCCGTCACGACGACCCACGCCTGTCCTTGAAGACTACGGCTAGATATGTATTTATCAAAAACATCAAATGCAAAAAGTCTTTCTGTTGTGTGAGTTACATAGTGTTGAATTCCCCACAGGCGCGGGTACAGTAACAATTCACATGTTCCGAACAAACACAGGTGCTGAAAAGCGTTTGCAAAGCGGCACTTTCAACACTAAGACGAAGGGACTGATTACTTGTTCGGCGAAGAAATTTAAGTAGGTAGGGTTTACGAGGCAACAAATGTTTTGAATGGAATCTACACCAAGTTTGTTAATAGTGTTTGGTTGGAGCGATAATGCGTGGCTTGAAAGCCAGCTCAAGACAAAGCTCGTAAGACTAAGAAACTCGTAATGACTCATTTCCCAGTTGGTTCTTCCATTTTGTGATGGAAATTTCATTATTATTTGTATGTTTTTGTTTTGTTTACAACATGAGAGAGACGTTCTAAAATTTATCGAAACTCTGAACATTGTTGTTTCCTTATTGTTTGGTTACTTGGATTTTTAGGTGAGTAATGCTGCATAAGAAGGTGTTGTTTATTCAAGTTGCTATTGATTGCCAAGTTTTGCTTCGCACAGTATAGAATAGTCAATTGTTTGAATAAAATCAGTTCTATTTTGAGAGACCCGGCTGACTCTTGGTTACAATTAGCGTCCGTAGTATGCACACGCACAGCGTTACGGGCGGCCATTTTCACAGCCTACTTACGTGCCGAACTGTTCCGACGGCTATCGATGTTATCTCCTGATATTGCCTTTTTAGCCGCCAACCGTTAGCCTCCCGCTATTACCGAGGATTAAAACGGCTACCATCTTGAATGCAAGTTTTGGATAATTTGCCTGAATTCCGAAGATATTTTTAAAAATTTGTTTTTAAGTTTTTCTGGGCATTTATTCTGTGAACAAAATAATAAATAAAATATAGTAAATCACAAAGTTATCGTCTAGGTGGCGCTAGCAAAACTAGTCAAAGACAGTTTCGTTCAAGTGTATCAGAGGAACATTCTTATTGTTCTATTCAAAAAAATTATTCCTTATAAGACGATGAGAATTTCTCTGCGGATCTCAGAACTTACCAAAATAACTCTACTGCAGCAATACTTATCTGTTTCAAAACAACAGCAATTTTGTTCACGTGAGTCGAGCTAACCTCAAACCTCTGGCCAAAACAATTTCGCACCATCTGAACTTTAATTCTTATATTTTCAGAAGCAGTGTTGTGTCTGAGGTGAGAACAATACTGGGGGTGGGGGGAGGGGGAGGTTCAGTCACTCCCCCCCTCGCCGCCCTGCACCCCGCACCCCTCGCCGGGACGTCGACCTTGCTATTGCAATGCGCAACACGCGCTATACTTTTGTCGCTGCCTGAATAAGGTCACGCTATTTCGTCTCCAGGATATATGGGTTAGCTGGAACATATGATTGGTGTTCAAGGCCCTTTAGGAACGCGTCTGAATAATAATTTCTAATACATTAATTACCAAAGGCATTGACTAATAACTTTAGAAATTACCTAAGGCGTACTTGTCAGGGCTTAAGCCGTCTAGTCCAAAATTAGGGCATGACGGAGTGGCAAGCTAGTTGATTTATTGAACATGGTCTAAAATGTAACCTTAGATAATAAATTACCGTCCTACAATCCTAGTGCCAAGATTTAACTAGCATTTTGTGAAGTGTGAAGTCTGTAGGTGAACGGATTCTGGCGTCAATGTAGCGATAAATCTTTTCCGCTTAATTGCAGTACTTTGTGTGTAGGTGTTCAGAACCAGTGCATTCTAACCAAAGAACAGTTTAATGATAGAAAATCTGTACAGAGTCCTAAAACCTTACATCACGGACAGATAAAGATCAGAGACTAATAGCTATAACAAATCACGCTCGATTTTCATTTGTTTTCAGCTTTATCTTTCCATTCGAAAGAAGTTTTAAAACATCTATTTTTAACAAATATGAGAACAGATTGCCAACAAATCCCGAAGGCACGACCTACAGTAATTGTCGCAAAGATATTTTCGTTACTTTCAGCTTAGTTTCACGGCCACGCAAAAAGCGGCTTTCACCGAACATCTGTGCGTACTGAGACAAACGCGAGACGCGACCCGAGCCTGTATGAAAGCGTATCTTATGCATTTTACATGAGCTGTGCCAGCCATGAGGCCCCTTACCTTAGCCTTCACACAGCCGCGCGGCTATACACACAGCTGCACACGCACACATACTCACACCCATTGTCAGCAAAACAAAAACACGCACACTACACCGGACTCGTTCTAATTAGTTGTTTGTAAACACATGTCACTCGTTGTTTGGATGTGTGCGTGTAGATGCGTGCAAGGTATCGTCCATGAATTATGTAATGGAAGTTTGTTGTCAAGTGAAAAGTAAGGCAAGGAATGTAGATTCTTCAGGATGTCGATATTATTCGAAAGGATTTTCTTAGCTCTACTGTATTTCAGAGTTTTCCATCGATGTCCAAAAAAGCAGGATCAAGCGATTCAACTTAATATTCGTAGGTTAGGAAGGATAGTGATACTGATAGGTAAGTTTACTAAAGACTTCTTACAAGAATTGTCCAGTTTTCCAAATACATAAAACATTGAATTTAAAGATTTTGAGCTTTCATGATGATTTTTTGCATGCCTACTAGTATTTTTTGCCTTACTAAAGTTAGTTTTTTTTTTACCTTCGACTTTGTTTCCAAAACAATTTTCACTTACTAATCCTAAGAAGAAAAACATGTCTGGCACTGCAATAGAGTAAGATTGTTTGTCAGTACCTTTTAGCTGTGTATATAACACAATACATATGTAGTGGCATTGTCCGAGCGTCACTTAGTTGAGACAAACGATCTGGAGGAGTGCCAGCGACGGGAAATTAAGATTGGTGACTACGTACGGAGATATTTCAATGTATTAACTTGGGACGATGAATGTCTTCTGCTGAAAAAATAACAACGAGGTGGAAATTTGCTCTGATTGCCTTAGAGTATTTCGGGAGTCAATCTTATTTAGTAATTGTTGAAAGTAAGGCTGATAGGGATCTAAATGATTTGGATCTAGATACAGATTTTCAACTTACACTGACATTTTCAGCTCTTGATATTTGTTTAGTCTCTAACCGAGTAGCAACTTCAAATTCTTTTCCATATTTGGTTAAAAATCATCCATTCAATGGGCACTCTATCATATCAATGTTTAGTGAATAATAATTAGACATGAAGAATTTTATTTTAAGATAAATCAGGCAAGAGTTCTTTATGTTGGATTCCTAACACATCAATTATAATTCACTTAAGGAATGCAAGAATTGTGATCGGATAAGAAGTTTTCTGACACTCTCTTCTGTCTGATCCGTATCCTCCACAATGTCAACAAAGTTATATTTTTCGTTGTTTCGTAACCGCATACATTACGTCGCCCTCCTGTTGGGTATTGTTTTTACTCTGTAATGAAGTCTTGAAGTAGGCGCCGCGTCAAGGGCTGTTAGCATAATTTAAATATTTTTGTATGTGCCCTCGAAAATCGGGGATTTGTTTAGTTTTTTAATTCGAATCTGTGATATCGTTCTTAAAATGTTTGTATGTATTGTGTTAATACAGAAAAGTAAAAGTTCCATAGCATTACGAAAAATGCAAGCTTTTGTCGCAAAAGTTCAAAACTTATCATATAACTTTTCTTAGACTTCTAGACTTATTCAAGTAGATAACTTGCTAAAAGCAAGCTAGTTTTAATTTAACGGACGCTGTGAGCTGTCCAGTAAATGGCGGGTGGCTGGTATCTATTTTTACATAAAGCAACTGCAGTCTGACCGCAACAAGACATAGACAACCCCTATTTATTTCATACATGAATCTCCCATTTAATAATCTAGTCATACTAGTTCCTCGGGGTAGCTAGATGTGAGGGGCGGGGGTGCGGGGCCGGCACCGTAAGGGGGGGGCGGTGCGGTTAATGAACCCGCAGGGATGCAAGTCGGCGGACAATTCGCAATAATATTAGTTCAGCGCTGAAATGAAAGCTGACTCGCGGGGTTCGGACCGCCGAAGGATTTTTGAGCTATTGTCGTTTTTGGGTAGCGGAGAGCGGTACTATGAGTATGTATTTTCTCTTTATTATATACAACTTTCTGATTTCAAAAGTACACATTTAAAAAGATATGAACATAAATCAAGAACATTCATAAAACTAATCAAGGTGTCATTATACTTAGTTAAATTAGAAACTCTAATGTCAAGCTTGAGTTACGTTTCCAATTATGAATTGACATATTTTTCGTAAGGTATCGATGGTAATCCAATTAACATAACACAGAGTCAATAAAACCTCTCCTAAATTTCAAAATGACCTATAAATGTGTCTAAGCCGAATAGGAAAAATTGCAGCAAAACTACTCCGCGGTACACGAGTTGTGGAACACGAGGAGCAAGAAAATTTAAAGATTACTTGTGTAATCTTTTCTCAAGTTAGTTCTTTCGAAAACAAAAAAAAAACTGCATGGTATCAACTTATTTCAAACTTTCTCTATCTATTTTGACAACTGACGGAATCATTTTGACTTTACCTTTTGACAACGAATGATGTTATTTCAAAAAGTCAAAAAAAAATATGCAGAAAAAACTTTTGGAACATTTAAATGCTTAAAAAGTATTTAATATACATATCTTTAACCAACTCGTGTTTGCCTGTTGTGGCATCAAAACAATATGATACTTGGAGAATGAAATGGGGTGCACATTTAGTGATCCTGGTTGTGCGTCCGGCGCCAGAGCGCGCGCGGGCTGAATCTTAATGCCCATTAATCAGACATTGTGTGGAAGAATCTCCGTCAGTCTAAATGTGCGCTAATCGACGCACCAGGTTCACTTCCCCGCTGCAAAGGAACAATGTTCCGGTGCGGATCCTAGGAAATGGGCTTAAGGTCAGTTTTCCAAGTGTCGTTTTAAAGTGATAAGACATACGCTCTACTTTAATCTGTTGTTGTAGGTATAAGAGTGTAGTTATAACCGGGCCAGACATTTTTTAAGAGAGTCTAAAGCTACATTATGTCAGTTTCTATCGACTGTGTCGAATTCTCAATTTGTTATTTAATAATGCGTGTTAAGAAAAAATGTGTAATGTATCAAATTTCGTAAAATGTTGCTACCAATTAAACCAGCTGCAAGAAATACATTCCATGGGCACATTAACCTGGTAAAAGACGAACAAAAACAGTTTTAAGACCAAATCAATTTGGTCGGTGACAGGCGAGCTACACGACTCCACGAGCCACCGATTAACAAACGAGGCTAGTTGTCTCCTCTTAAAAACGCTTAAAAATCCCAATAATACCGATTATTCTATTCTCCCAACTATCGCAGAAGATGAGCATACAATGCGTGGCCGGTGACGTTTCAATGGGCGGCCGAACTGGAAATTTGTTCAATACTCGACGCCGGCGCATCGACGCGCGCACAGTTTTGTCAATACTGTCCGCGATTGTACCGTTTAATCAGTTCTGCATTCAACTGTACCGCCTTTGACGAGTAATTGCTTCCACCGATTGAAATGTTATTTCTGTGTATTGCTGTGATTTTTATGTGTTGAGATTTGCTATTGACTCGCTAATATTTTTAGCTTCGTTTGTAGCTTATGCGTATTTGATTGCTTTTTTTATTTATTACGATGCATATTTATAAGTTTAATGTTTTTTCAGCTGTTATTAAATCTATATGGTAACCGCTTTGCCTATATTTGTGTCTTTCAAAATTAATACAAAGAAAATGTAAAAAAGGTCCAAGTGTTAAATTGACAGCTTAATGCTATTGGACATATTAAGCACATTAAGCACGTGACAGCACGGACAGTAAGAATTAAAATGTATAATGAGAATACCTACCGTTTATAACAAACGGTTGAATATACAAGCTGAACAAAAACACTGGAAACACTTCAATCAACAAGGCCCCACAAAAACAGAAGAGAACCAGCCAGCAATTAAAATCGAAAATAATATCGAGAACTCGACGACGGACAATAACGAAGCTAGCCATTAAAATAAGAGGCGGAATAATAAATGAAGCTGTGCTGAAATTAAAAAAAAAAGAATAAAAAAAAGAAAATTCCCGCCGCGACGAATGCATAGAATATGGCGTAGGTACGGACCAATCAAAATTCTTCGTCAATTAAGTGGAGATCGTAGCAAAAGGAAAATTGAAGGAAAAACTGAGGGTGGCTCTACTAGTGTTGGCCAAAAGTCGACTTCTTGGGTTAGTTCCCAAATGTTAGTTAGTTATTAAATTATATCTAATAATTGAATTTAAAATGTTTTTTTTTTCAGGTGAAAAGGCATTTGAGTTTTTTTTGCTTGATAATCTATGCTTGCTAGTTTCAAGCTTTAATCACAAACATACGGGAATAGGTTGAAAATGAGTTGGTGTCGCTAATACTGAAGTGACAGGAAATAGATTTGTCTAAGTTTAACATACTTTAATTATTTGGATTAATAGATTTTACCGATAGATACTGACCCAGTTTCTCCACAGCATTTTCAATTCAAATGATTGAATGAAAAGCGTAGGTACGGCTACGACTCATAAAACATCGACATTTTCCCATCCCTACGTTCCCTAGATATGAAAGCAATGGAAATAAAGTTTGTTCGCTCCGCATTGTACCGGGCTCGTCGTAAATGGATTTTATCACTATATAAATATCCCCTATCTGTACGTTACGACGCTAAGCTATGTCGCGTCACCGTGGATTTTCCTATAAGTATGTTGATACTACGTGATTTTTACTATAACTTTGTTTTTTATGTAGCGTTTGTTTGGGTTATATGCGTAAAAAGGGTGAACTTTCCGCGTATTTAATGCACAAGGTTACCACTTTTGTGGGTACTGTAAACTTTGGTAAGTTTTTAGTCACAGGTTTTAAAAATTGTTGCCGTTATACTTTGCTGCTTGTACCTCTCGACTCATTAGGATATAACAAGAATGGATATGTTCGTGATATCATTTCATCTAAAAATCAAAAGTATAATTCAGCCTTTGTAAATTAACTGAACAATACAAGACGACATGTAAACACAAACATGCAAAAAGCTTACAAAAGTCACTCTGACATCGGCCAGATTGAAACCATCTAAAATAATATTGATGAACTAGAGCGTTGACCAGTCAATAGAAAACCAACACCGGAACCATAAAGCCAAAACGGTTGATACGAAGGTCCGGTCACCGCTTTACAGCTCCGAGGCTAAATTATGCGCGAATGGCCCACGGCTCATTTGGTCTAAACGTTGCATCTTTGATGTAAGGGCCCAACCAAATTGTGTTAATAATACCCTCCCAGAATCTTCGAATATTTTTGGCAAAGAATTTTAGTGATTCCACTCAAAACACTAAATTGGGATAACGGTAATATCTTGTAAGCTTGGTCCTTCAGAAAGTCAAGAAGCTTGTTCTGAGAATCGATGCCAGTAAATAACTTATAATGCATCAAATTTGAAATATTGATGCAGATATTATGTTCACATAAAAAAAAAACATTGAGAGATTTGTGAAATTTACATAAAAGTGAAAGAGCAAGTTCAAGGAACCAAACTTAAATATCAAACTTTAAAAGCCAGTTTGAGACGTAAATGTCCAAAACAAAACGTTAAACTTGGAGTACTAATCTTCAGGAACAAAATGAAAACAAACTTTCTCTCAACGCTGAAAGAAACTATAATTTGCATAGATAAGCTTAAAATATTCAGAATCCGCTGAAAATCAAACGCGACCCTCAATACGGCACTCAAGTCATTAAAGGCACGACGCGTCCTACGGTCCGTAAATGATAAAAGCCATCCGTGTTTATGATATATTTGAAGGCTTCAGGAGCCTCCGTAACGGCTGCCACCCCTTTCATGACCGCAATCCTCTTAGCGGCTCCGCATAAAAATAAAGCGCACTCCACCTGGCTGCCCTCCGTGACCTAACTGCCTTACGTATTTAGGCTGCAGCGGTGCAGCTCTAACAACCTCGTACTAAAACAGAATATCGATTACTTTCGCTACTATAATGTAATCCCCCGCCCACTTTTCGTTTTTTTAGCTCAGGATAATAATATAGTGGTCTCTGTCTAGCGCGCGGCATCCAGGGCGTCGCGGCGGTCCCCAGGGCCGGGGCGGCTCCGGCCCCCGCCTCCCCGCCGTATGTAAATGAACGTCTCATCGGTTATGTGTGCGAAAGCCTATAACAACACGCCACCAGCAACACACCGATAACTCGATGTTTGAGGTTTACTGCCCTGACAGCTTTTGTCCTATTTTAAATACGTATTTCGGATTGGATGCGTCCTGTCGTCCTTCATAGATCCATTGGTCTTTTCTTTGTTATTTACGTGAACCGATGTTGATATTGTAAACAGTGGTAGTGCACAGTCCTAGTGGAGGAATACGGCAGACATGCAAATGCTCACTAACTGATGACAAAGATAACAAAGCGGGGGCAGTTTGAGCATAAACAATTTTCAAATACGTTTAGTCTGACTAAGCGCGTAGTGTCGCGGGACTGTAGGTTTTACTCAGATATGATTAGAGTTTGCTTTCGATCGGAGAGCTCTTCGTACGTGCGGCGTTACGTCGTGCCGGTGACGTCACGTGTACGTCGAAAATGACACTTTTACGAGCAATAATTTACATTATTTCGGTGTTAAGCTTTGCGTGCCCGCCGATTGATTTTATGTCGGTCGCATCTCACATTTGCGTTCGGTTAAATCGAATCACTGGCTACACGACCGAGTTATTTTGTAATGGTGGTATCGCGTGAGCTTTTTTGACTTTTTGTTTGTTATATTTTGTTTTGTTGATTTTTTCATCCGACTTAAGAGTTACCTACGAAGTTCACCTTAACTCTTTGTATGTTGTCACATTTAAGGAATCTTCACCTCAGGGAATGTAAAGAGCTTCACAATTCTTAACCGTGTTCTATAAGAGACACAATAGTAAAACATGTACAAATGACAAGGTATTTCTCCAATCATATAAATCCCGCAGTATGGAGCGTGGCGATAAGGCCGGGACACACGCGCGCCACCCAATTAAGATCTTCATTAGGCGCCTTCCCCGAAGGCTGCGCCTGCGCCGCGCCTGTAGCACGCGGTTTTGTTGCCATACAATAAAATAAATAGATTACTGAGCTGCCGAGCGTTTGTTACAGACGCGAGCTTTTATGAGTCTTGTGTAGAGCGGGGAAACTGATAGGAAAATAAACACAAGAGATAGTGAACACACACAACAAAACATTTACAATAAAAAAAGTACTATTTATACGAAAATTTAAATATTTACGAAAATATTATTTCACTCAAAATGGTATTAAAGAAAAAACTTACACTATTTAATTTTACTAAAATAGTTAAAATTTCAGCTAACAGATCATAAATATCGACCACAGGCTCTTACATACCAACCTCTCGAAGTATCAATAATATTGTATCGTCACTACACATGAAGTACGAGAACACCCTGTACGTAGAGCTGCAGACTAGCTACAGGGCGTGTGTTAAACTTACTGGATTCCTACAGATATGAGCTCTGTACCTGCCGCCTGTGTAAATCTCCACCTGGTACTGTCGCTCACGAAACTCATACTGTCTGTTTTCGTTGCCCATAAATTGTTCCCAAAACTTTGAAGTTTACATTGACTGAATAAAATAGAACTGTCACTTTAAAGCTGCTGAATTTATTTTGGTACGGTTTGCTGTATTTTTTTGATTAATATTTTGAAAAGTCGATCGAAGTTCATTGGGCTCTTTATTGCTAAAGACCGTAAAGACATTTGTAAAAACACTCATTACTGAACAAAGCTGAAACAGCGAGATCTTTTTAAAAATCAATTACTGTAAAAGTCTAATACTTGTGTGGCCACCAGTACACACATCGACTGATTTATCATATTCCAGCGCAGGTTGGAGCGACAATTGTAATGTAAAACCGGGACCGGATTCTGAACTAACTCGAGTCGCTGGTGACGTCACGTAGCACACGTCACGTTTACTTTTACGTTCACGTTTACGGTGTGATGTATGCTGCTTAGAGATAATGTCGTGTTTCAAGTGCGCCTGTCGCGGTTTTGCGAGAATGGATTTTAACGTTTTAAACAAAAGAGGATTATAATTAATGGAGTTGGTAGAGACCCATCGGTTATATTATACACTTGCGCCTTGAATCATAGGAATATTAGATGAAAAATAAAGTATTCGGATTACGAGAACTTTTTGATGTTATTAAAGGTACTGATTTAGAAAGTATTTGATTTTGTGAGCCTTTTATATCTGTAAGAAAACGTTTAAATAAATTGTATATCATCCAAAGAAAGTTAATTGCTAGCTTTGTCCTACATCTCAGCAAATACATTGTACTATTAAATTTGTATTCGATTTCAACTTTACACTGACAAGATTTTCTGAATTATCTTATTCTATATCTATTATTAATTTGTAGATCTGTATGTCTTACTTACATCAAAAACTGTTTAATGTAGATGTACCAAGGTAGCTACTTGATATACCATCTGGTTGCAAAGTAATAAAGTAAGGCACATCTAGAACTTTCGCAGGAATGCAAACTATAGTTCACAATACTTTATTAAAACATTTTTTTGGCCACATTAGTCGCTTGACACGATTTCAGACTCGACTAATTAATCCTCAATTCGATCGACGAATAATAACGAACTATCAATGTCTAGCTAAATCACGACTATTCGTTTCACACGATATTAGTTGCTATTTGTAGCGGTATAAGGGTTGTATTGGGATGTCGGCAAAGTGTCGTGTTGGTACAACGCAGTCGCAGACAGGTATCGCAGCCAACAATGATGTACCTCAACCAGTCCGATTGCGAGGGGTTTTTTTATCCAGTATCCTCTGAGGCTTACATGGATGTACAAAATTTGGAGAAGGTACTTTATTTATTTTTATTAACAATCTTTTTGACTGCCCTTCTTAAATCACGAACTCGGTCATCATTGTTGTTATTGTCCAATTCATATTTTCTCTTTATTTAGATTTCATTTTTACAAAAGCAAAAAATACATTTTAAAGTTTTCTATGGAAACCGTAGTCAAAAGAAAGGATATTTTTATAATTGTTTTATTATGAAATATTTTATTTCAATTTCTGGTCAACGTAAGAACATGATGAAAAACTTCTTGCGTATTATGTCACAATGCAGTACATAATAAGAGAAGAAATAACTAAGTTTTAAGTCACAGGTTCTGGCACTGAATTTATGAAACACTGTAGTCTTCGTTGGTTCTTTAAATTGATAATTTTAATATGATTCAAAATATTATTAAGCTAGTACTTCCAGGCAAGAGCTGTAAAATATTGAAGGTTTCGTTGACAAGAGGTTTGCTGTGGTTATGGGCAGCAGTGCCGCATCTGGAGCGCACGGCTGGATGTGTTCACAAGACAATGAGCGCGGGCCCACACCGCGTCACTCCGTAAACCTCTTCGCCTTATTTCACTAGCCTTCCTTTTGTTTCGAGGGCATTTCTTTATTTTGTTGTGCGATCTTATTATTTCGCTACCGTTGGCCGCATTGCAACGTTCTTATAGTTTTTGTTCGCATGCTCGATGCCGTACAGAAGCTTCGAACGGAATGGAGTAATACTACCCAAGACTCCTCGGTATTGTGTATTTGTGTCTCTTTTTTTATTTTTCCTCAATGCCACGTCAAGTTTTTGCAGTACAGCAGGTTTTATTCTATGTGTGTTATGTAACCCGAGCCATGTGATATGATCTTGAATGTGTATGTAATTATTTCTGCGTTCCAATTTGAGTTGGTATGATTGAAACGGCGGATGTGAGATAATTTGTCATATTTGTTAGTGTTCTTGTTCAGTATTGGGGCGATTTGACGATCACTTGCTCGATACCATTATGTGTTAAGAGATTAAGTCGTCAGATGTAAAGTTTCCTGCGTTTGTGACCCGTTTCAAAAGAGGTATTTCGGTAACGGTCGGATGAATTTGTAGCACATAAACATTTTATGTTGTCCTATTTATGTCCTTAACAAAGTATTATAACGCTTCATTATGAAATACTATATCCGTAAAAGGGTATCATTGGTCTGCTTGCATCGAAGTCCAGGGGAAAGTTACGCTCGCTGAAATGGTACGCGTACGGAACACGGCGAATGTTATTCTCTTACCTATTTCTTGGAGCCACACACATAAATAAGGAGTTACACCGAACAAAGTTTAATTACACATTTAACGCGCGTGTAAACAATACTGCGCGGTGTGAGCTACATAAAATACCAACATGGTACCAACAAAACGAACGGTCGGAACACTGTCGTCTACTTAAGGCTAACTGAGATCTCCTTTTTAGGGAGGGGGGTGTGAACACCGCATGTCTGTGGGCTAATTAACTGAAACATGCGCGCGCGCCGGCGCGTTAATCACAGCGCAGTGGCGCCCCCCTCCACCCTCCCTGCACCGCCCGCCGGCGCCCGCGCAACTACACCGAGTTGCTTTTAGTGTGAGATGTTGGCGTAATCTAAGGAATTTCAATTAATTATATTATTTCGTTAATGAGTTTTGGAAATGTTAGCCGAAGATTTAGTATTGTACGGATGCGGATGGCTTTATTTTATACCAAGATTTCGGTCCGTAATGTTTTGGTAATGAGAAGGCTTGCATTGTATCCTGAGTTTCATCCAATTAAATGCATTTAAAAGTATTTTAACTTTAGACTAATAGAAATCCAGTTACACTATGTAGGTTACAAAACATAATTTAGTTTATCAAAGTTATGACTTGGCTCGTCTTCATTCAATTTAAAACTAAAAATGTTTATGTTTTAATGCACAGTGTAAGAATGACGGCAAAAAAAGACTTTTATAACAGTCCTATAAATAACCAAAAATTCCAAAATTTGTTTGGCGGACGACCAATAAATCAACATTAGCCATCATTCCACGACAAACGACACATCACAGGATCTGATACCAAAAAATCCAATATGAATCCAAGAAATAGCTATTAGTTGCAATTTATATTCAGCTGGCTTTGTCACGAAAAACTTCAATCTAATTTAGTATGAGAAGAAAAAAATTGACTGGTATCACGAGACGGTTGACTTTTTTTCAGTGCATCGAACAATCGGTTCGGAGTTAGGAATTTATTGAGTCGTACTGCAAATAAATAAAAGGGAGTGTATCGTGGTATATGTAGGAGTGCGGGCAGCGCACGGACCAGTCGCGCCGGTAGCGAGGATTGATCTCAGACATCAACTGTCTGTTTCTGCGTCTCGGCGACGCTACAGGGTGGCTACTGAATTACATTTAACTCTGAATTTGTGAACGTTATGGACGATATACGTTTTCTCCGAGTATATAAGATTATACTATTCACTTGGCCAGTAAAGAAGATATTACATTCGGTTTGTAAAATCCGAATTTTGTATTGAACAATAGTACACGAGACGACTATCCATTTTCGGTATTCCATTTAGGTTTACATGATCTTTATTTTATCTTCTTATGTAAAGCGTAATGAGGTTCATAGGGACTTTCTAGTCTCCTGCCTTTTTCTCGCTAATTGTTCTGGTGATACTTTACTGTCCTGAATAAGCAGTCGGTTTTATTATATGAGGCCAACAAACACCCTGTATTAGAGTGCGGGATCACGCGAGCCAGTCAGCTTAATGGTATCAGAGGCACATAACTAACACATCCTGTCGTTGGACAGTCTGATGTGACTGCTGCGGGTTCCGTACCAGCTCGCTGGGGCACTGCAACTATGTGTGTTACTGATAACTCTACACTATATCTAACAACACTAGTCACTAGTCGAATACATCTCTTTATTGTAGCAAACTCATAGTAAATTGTCGCCTGTTTGCAATTCAGACTACATTCTTAGACTGAGGATAAGTTTGTGTGAATCACAAATTCTTGTCTTAGCTTCCATAGATGCAATCGAACATAAAACAAAACTGTGTCGTTCTCTAAAGAAATTGAATTTGAAAATATAGCGTCGTCTTAAGGGGTATTTTAATTTGAAATTCCACACGAACCTTCGTGGACTTTGTAGAGGAAATCAAAGTGTTGGTCAACGTTTTAGATCTAAATGAAAACGATAAATAATTAAATTCGAAATAGAAAATACTTATGAAATGTCAAACACACGATCACGTGTTTCTAAAGCACAACCTACAAATTTTCACAACTTCTAACGTTACTCCAAGGTGTATTAATAGTACATAATGTATCGGACATCTATTTGAAGAGCTCCCGGACGGCCTGTAGGGCACCGCTTACGAAAGGTCAGTGTGCAACCGAGAGACCTCCCAGAGCAATCAACCTCATGTGATTGGAAACACGTATTAATGTTTTATATATAATGAGTCACGAGGTGAAGCTGGCTGTGGTGGACGTTTAAGGGGAATTGTGGGAATTAGTGGGATGAAATACATTCTTGGATGAGAATTGATTAGTATTTAATTTCAATTCAGATATTCTTGGAACTTCATTGACAGTAAAGGAAATAGGTAAGTAAAGGAATTGTTATTTTACGCACTCATCAGGGAAACATTCTGCAAATGGTTTGAGTGCTGTCAAAACGTATTGAACATATAATTATGTAAATATTCTGAGCTCTGACCTTTTACTGAACGATTAAAGGATGTAGGCAGTGGTGACTACTCCCAAGCCGAAATATGAAAGGGCAAAATTTCATACCCTGATCAGCATAAATAACTAAACACCATCCAATTACTGGTCCTGAAACCACGCAAATAGTCCCAAATGTTGGGCCAACGTCTTTGGCACCCTATTTCTACGAAACGGTCCAAAGCAAATTGGCACTCATCCAAGTGTTAAGGGCCTGCGACACGCCTTTGCGAGGCAGGACGAAAGGTCATCGGGTAATTAAGAGTCCCTCAAGCAATCAGAATGTGAACGGCCTGTGATTGGTTGCAATTTCGTCCGCCTCGACAGATCAAAGGCGATGTTGGTGTCACTTGTCAAATGGAATATTTTAGGGATCGACGTTTGATGTTCGCTCGTCGATCTCGGATGTATTTTTAATTTTGTAATGATTTTTTTCTCCGTCATACATTATGCATGTTGTGAGTGGAAAAGGGAGTGCTAATGTTGTCTGTTTTGAAACACATTGACGCGCAGAGATTATATGCACGTGATGTTTCGATGACTGTCGTGATACATCCAAGTGCATCTGCCAATTCGACCGGTACCATCGACCGTTTTAAGAGAGTTTAATGCCGTTTAAACACTGCTATTTTACCAAACTTTTGACCACTACAACTGATCGTGCAGTACAAAATGGTCCTTCATTTTTAACACGCTTTTTTACGCTAGTCAGAAAACACTCCCTCACTATGAAACTCTCCTTTGCTCGTACTTCAGACGTATTTATATAGTTATTTATATACAACGTCTCGTGATATCTTAGGGTGTAAACAACCCTTTTAAATAGTTTACTGCCAAGAGGGAGATAGGAGGGCAGGGGAGGGGGGGGTAAGGGACGGCCCGGCTAAATATCTTTTAGTATCTGCAAAACGTCTAATTTAGTAGCGAGGCTTTGATGTTGTCTCTTGGATTATAAATGATATGGAGTCGAGTTAGTCTTAGTTATTGAAACTCGAAGGTTTCATTTCCTGGGTATACACGGTGATTTTTTAGTCGTCTTACAAAAACAGCCCAGTTGCGCGATTATTATTTTTTTATCATCAAGTAAGATAATAAGTACGAAGAAAATTAAACAAGAGAAATCTGAAATATACTCTTAAAAATGATAAAATTGCCGGCGCCCGCGCCCCACACCATTGTTACAAGGCTCGGACCGCGCTCGCAACAGAGCTGTGTTTCTAAAAAACTACGAATTGCATCATAATATTGAATAAAAATTGCATTTTTTTTTTCAAATCTCATAAATACCTATTTTTTTTATCATGAACGTGTTCTAGTCATTGGATACATGAACTGGGCTGCTTTTGTAAGACGACTAAAAAATCACGGTGTGTAGTTTACTTCAAAGTAATTTCTAAAGTAAGACATAATGGTAGATTTACATTATGAAATTCGTGATCTTTTTTTATGGGCTAGTATTTTAGCTAGTAATACTTTAGCTATAGGTTCTAAGTCATATTGAAAGCATGTTTTCAGGGCGGAAGCTAGTGAGGTTTCATATCAATTCGTGCACCTAGAGTTAATATTGTATCGTTTTAAAAGTGCCTGGAAAACGGGTTACTTACTCAAAATAAACACTTTTGATGTTGATTTCTTCACTCCCAAACGGGATTGATTTTCATACAATTTGGAATGGACCTGGTTGGCACTTGTGTCTTGACTTTTTATCCTCAAGTGACAGTCACGTAACCTTCATACCTTTAGATTGACAATTAAAACAAAATCCTAATAGATCTTTTTATGACGTCGAATCACAAGTTAGTTGTAGCGTCTCCACACCTTTCTGTAACCTGCCGGTTGTGTAGCGTGGTCCCCTGAGATCGTCCTCTCGCTTACTTATCCATCTCTATCTGATCAGCGCTCGACAGGAGATTCAAATGCTCTATAAGTACAGGTAAGCAATGTTCACGCGGTGCCCGTTAATGGCCTGAGTTGGGCCGACTTTGAAGTTTCAGGAATCAGGGGTTATATTCTTAATGTTTGTTTATTTCGTAGTTTTACACAGCACATCATTTGCTGATGTTTTGAAGAAATATACCCATAAACCTGTCATTATTCATAAAGCGACAACATTTATTTACAAAATTTCACTGAAATGACTAGTCGATTTTTTTATTTTTTTTTATGTAGCCTGTTTTAGATCCCACTGCTGGGCAAAGGCCTAGTCGATGTCAGTGACAAATGCATTGATTACCCAGTCTTTTCCAAATATTTTGATGGTTTGCTTAAGACACGTGAGAAGTGACTTAGACATCTTCTAAGCTCTTATGTGCTCTTAGACTCTCCATATATAATATCCTAACCTACTAACAGCGTAGCCAAAAGAAACACCTACAACACTTGAACAATAAAAACAAATGTAGTTTACAAAAGCCCTGTCTAATATAATTGTGTTCTATAATAGTTCCCACTACCCGTTTATTTAAGGCTACACTCGAACAGCGCTGTTTCTTCAACAAACATCATTTGTTTTGCCACTGTTAGCTGTCGTTTAGTTTGGGATGTTTGCTTTGCCTCGCAGGTTTGATAGTAGGCATTGCAATGTTTTTTATGTTTCCACAACTGTTTGTAAAAAAATATTGAAAGCATCAAATGCCTGGACAAAATGGAACTGAATAAAAATTTTGTTATTCTCTTTGCTTTGAAGTCTACACCAAATTTTAATGGACTCTCGTGATAAGATAGTTGAAGTCAGCGGCCAAACTGAATAACCGATTTATTGAAAACTGCTTCGTCTTTCAATGGCCACAAACAACTCCGGTAATACGATATCCATATCTATATTTTTTGCATTTAAACATGCTTTGTAAACAATTAACATCCTGTTAAAACGTTTAAAACAGAAGCAAATAGTGAGGTAATTCATCTGCGTCGTTAAATACAAGCAGTTTGTGCAAACACTCGCGCTCGCTGCTGTGTACCCAGCAGAGAGGTGCTCCTTCAAAGGGCGCCCATTTATTTGCTCTCACCCTTAACTTCGAATGCGCTTAGCTCAGGAATTTTGCGTTACTCCAGGGTAAGGTGTAATTCACACTATGGTGATGGGCTAATGCTTTAAGCGATGACGTAATCTTTATTTTGATATGCTGTTAATAGGACTGCTTATTGAATCGTAACTGTTTTGGTTATAATACAGTCGGGCTAAACGATTTGGGAATACTAAAGGAAACTTCGGTATCCTAACTTAGCAGTAACTTTATGCTTCCTTATAATAAATACATAAACTTTGACGTTTGCAGCAATAACAAACAATAATAAGAGATAGGTCCATCGACTCGGCCGCCGCGTCCCGCCGCGACGCTCGCCGCGCTGAAGCACTTCCACACTTAATATTATTTATGTCCACGATTCCTAACTTCTTTCAACTCGTAGACTATGAAAATTATCGTTGTTCTAAAACAATGTCCCGGTTCCGACCGCGGCCCAACTTCTCTCTACGCTGAGATTAAGAATTATTACCTCTTATCTCTGTCCTAAGTCGACGACTCGTCGGCTATTCGCTCGCACTGCGTCACGCCTAATATCTAAGTAAAATTATTTCGACAGACTTTACCTAACGGTTGAACACCCCTGGCAGAGCTCAATCACTCAACAAACAGAATTCAACTTTAACGTCACATTAATAGAGTTTAATTCAGGCAAGAACACAACAAGGCTTTCGAGACACGTGATTAACGAAAAGCGGGAAACTGGGAAATCATTTGTAAATTTTCGAAAGGGACAGGTGACGTGATATTATGCAAATGCGTGGCGAGTGCGAGCGGGACAGAAGCAGCGCTGAAGTTCAGCCGAACAGACGCGTCTCCGGATAAAATTTATACGCGGATGAAACGATTTATTACAAAAGCGTTGAGTAGGTACTCGAAATTAATTACACTAAGTTTTGCTTTCATTTTGTACAATTGTGCGAGGTCCGGGGGATTTTCCTTGTCTTGTCGAGATATCGGCGGTTTTTATTACATCCTCGACAAAGGGGATTTCGGAGGTGGATATTTATGACAAGTTTGCACCGCTTTATTTTTCTTTATTTTTGTTTTTTGTGTCTATGAAATATACGTCGGATGCTGAATGCCTACGCTTGTTGACTGAGACATTAAGCTACGTTATAGTTGGGACGTGATCAAGTGTGTGCGCTCGATATGTTTCAATATATTGCTGTTTTTTCGCCCGCGATACATAAGGGATGGTTTATTTATATTTAGGGACGTGCTTAGGTAATTGTAGCGAGCAACATGCTGGTCATGTACTGTAAGTAACATTCAATAAATTTCATTCGACATCATTATGGCTTGTGTTCTTAAGGACTAATGAATTGCTATTAATGTTTTGATTTTCAGTAAATATAGACGTTTTAGTACTGTTTTTATGCCGTGAAGGCTCTGTCGTTTATTTACTTGGAGAACGTCGTGTTTGACTAAAGTTTTTTATTTTTTTGTTTTCTTTGGATAACTACATAGAAGATAGAAACCTAAGTTAGTACAATAGTTCAATAATATCATCGGTCATTACCCCGGTAAGACGATATCGTGCGTTCCGACGTCCGGTTCCGGCGTGCGGCGCCACGGTCCGCTTCCGGTGTCCTCGGCGGCCGTGACGTCACAGCCGGTGCGCGTGTTACGCACTTCCGCCGCAACTAGCTGTAAATAATATGCTCCGTTTCAGGAATTTTCGCAAGACAACCTAATTTCATGAGTAATGTATTACTAAACACTTTTAAAATGACGGGCTTCCTACTTATGCGTAATATGAGTTTGACACGCATGGGAAGAATATTTGCTAAATGTATATTATTCATACGTAGCGAGTCAGAGATCAATATTTTATCATAAATAAGTCTAATCTATGAGCTTACCCATGAGCAAACAATGTTCAAACTTTTTATAAAATTGCTATTAAAATGACTGTGCTTTCGGTCCTTTCGAGTCTAATGCTATTTGGCAAGAAGGTAAGTTATATATCACAAATAATAATATTTAATAACTTGCTCATTTAAATCGATTTTTACACATATTTTATCTTTAAACAGTAACTGTGAGCCTGAGAACAGTAGTACTCTGACAATGAATCTATAAATACCCACAATACATACTTCTCAAACATCCACAGAGTAGAATTCCAAATGAAAATAGATCATCATTAGGCTACAACACCCGATGTCGATATTTACCTTCGGACCGCAACAAACTACGTTCAAAGAAAATGTGAAATATGAATACATAAATCAAGCGGTTATGAAGCGGCGCTAGTTGCTGAGGTTTCAGTACACAGATCGCACAAATATCGCTCTACGTAAACGACTCTGTGCACGGAGAAAGTGTAACGGAGGGTGGGTGCATCCGATGAATATGTATGAGGGAGGGAGACGGAGGGTCGCCGGGAGGGGGGCGAGAGGGGGGCGTCCGCGTGTAAATGGAAATTTCAAATAAAAATACCTCAAATATTAACATGAGCCCGATTCGTGTTGTTCCGCGTGTTTTTGCGCGGCCGGCCCGGACGGGACACGTATGATAACACGCCGCAATAAAACCAACGTTTTTAGCGGAGATTCGTTTTTTGAATTATTGTGTGCCTGATTCGTTGGGGCGGGCTTTTGTAATGAGTTGACGTCGCTTACATGGCCTACGCTAGGTGTGATTGCCCGTTGATGTTGTACATACTTTAAAATAAATCAGAATTGCATATTGCTACTTTTCAAATCCTGAAGATTGTTAACTTGGTGGAGATAGTATGTCAAACTAAAATCAGATTATGCTATCTATATTTGCTGATTATTGCCTGCAGAGAGACATAGCTTGATGAGTTGAGTTGAGTTCCCACTAAACTGACAATCATGTCTATCAATGTTCTGCTACAAATACGTCAATTTCGTTATGTTTGTTTCGCACAGTGGGTCAGGAGCACAGTTCGTGGATACGCGAGCGTGTTTGAATAACGCATTAGATTACAACTTGGCGATGGTGCACAGGGGACGGATTGCCGAACCCTGGCACAGCGGCATATCCGACACGCCACGATTTTTTAACCACAGCACCATAAACATATTTATTGGTTTTCATTTTTGAATAAAATTGAGAGTTGTGAAGTACAATTTATGTCTTTCACCGAATTTGGTTTAGTAAAATCTCTTCGTATACCATTCTCTGTTTCAGGTGAGACTTTGGTAAGTCTGAGTATGAATTTTGTTCTGGATTGAAATGCTAGTTATTTAATTCTTTGGGTGTTGTTTTAGACATTATATGTATTGATAATTATATCACCCTTTGAATGTCATCAGGCAAATTATGTTTTCTTTATAGGTATAAAATAACGATTGAGCACATACATGCTTAGTTGATGGTTAACAGTTTTACATTTGATAGTATTCAGTCTTATACTCTGTGTATTCTTGACCTTCAGAAAGCCCTATACAGTTATTTAAACCCAGCAAATCCCTCATTATTCTAAGTAGGTTTATAAAATGTTAACAAACAGATGCTTATAATAATTTATGCTAATTGTACAATACGATAAAATCAACAAAATATTTAACACATTAGTTGGTGACGTGACGTCATTAGGCTTTCGGTATGAACTAATTGTTTCATGAACACGTCCAAATAATTTATAGACCGTTCAAAAGAGTTACGAGTTTATTAAAATATTTGTGATTTCATCACATATGTATTTTAACAGGTGACTAATAAACTTATAATCCTTAATTCAAGAGGAAAATTATGGTGTGATATTGTCCCATACGATACTAAAATATATAAAATATGTATTAGTGTAGTAATTAGAAAACGTTAAAATACAACATTTCTGGTAATTAATCATTTCCTTTATTATCGTGAGAAAACTGACATTCAACAAAAGAAAACTACAAACTAAAACGCCTTTTAATATGAATACATAATCCATCCCCTATTTACCGCAGACCACTCTCCAATTATCCGTGCCAACACTCTGCTAGACGCGGCTTTTTTACATGCGAGCGTGTGTTTTATTACCAAAACGAATCTCAAGTGCGCCTGTAAGCAATGTCTGGTCTCTTGGCTGGAGGACACTTCTAGATATTCTTTAGCTGTGTCGGTTTTTTGGCGAAGACTTTCGTGATTAATGATCGGTTGATAGGATCGTAAGCCGCGGGAACGTGTGTTATCTGACGATGTACTAGGATTATGATGTGACCTAAATAATGATGCAGCTGTAATGGAGAGCTGCCTCGTGATGCGTGAGTGAAGTGTCTTGCTCAAGAGATGTTGTTTAGGTGTTTGTATTTTTGTACAATATGCTATTTCTTGGAATGATTGTCTGAAGTCACTTGAAGTTGAATGAAGTTTTCAAAGCTCAAATGCTTGAAGTGCTAAGTATGAAGGAGCATTTCCGATGTTGTTGATAAATGTAATTACAGGGTTTTAACTTTCATTTGAAGAATAGCTGTAAATAGATAATAGCAATGGCTTTTAGATCCAACACTAAACTCAACAAGTTGAATTTAAATTCCTGTTTTAAATAAAGTTTCGGCACGTGCGCTTGGTAGTGCAATCAAAGGAGGTGTCAAAGTGAAGCACTAGCGAGTCCCACGAGACGAATATAATATTACGTATGTATGTTTAACTAGCCCTTAGTTAGACAAGTACCCCATACTTCAGTGTACCGTGAACGCGATATTATCATGGGACTTTTAATTTTGCAATTTGTTGGGCCGACACCCCTGTGTCTCGCGGACGGACAGATGGATGCTGTGACGTATGTAGATTTTATTTTAAGATAACGCTGAATAGAGTTGTCTATTGTGCAAGGGTGTGAAATTGAGGTGGCGGACAGAATGTTTGGGTGATTCTCGTAAGATAATAGTTGTGATGACAATTTCTGGATAAACTGTATTTATATTTATCGCAAAAAATTAATATCATTCTAAATATTGAAATACTAAAAAGTACCAGATGCTGTTTCTTTCTAAATGCCTACGTCATACTTGTTTATTGCAGAACATTACAAACAAAATAATTCTATTATTTTTATTAGTTAAACCTAAACCTAAGTGTGTTTCCATACGTAACAGTGTAAACCAAGTCGGTGTTACCAAAAACGAGCATCCCATTAACGAGGTCTCGTAGGTAAACAAGCTTATGTACGCTAAAAGCAGTGGATGCATCGCGCGATACAAAGTAATCCTCTCCGCAGTTATCTTTTTATCTACAATTAGGATTTCGTCACCTCCCCCAGAGGCAAGAGGGACCATCAAAGGCCGGCCTCATTATGCGACGTTATTGAGTTATCAAACGCCACGGAGGGAGATTAGTTCATACTTCCATACACAAATCCTATCATACAAGCTGACGCCTTCCATGAGCGAGCCTCATGACGGTCTACCGCAAAACATTTGTACTACCACAACCTTTCAATATTCCCCCATCAAACTAATTTCAACTCAAATCCTCTTGTCTATAAAGTTCACTATCACTGCATCAGATTAATCTTCAAGTATTTTTTATGATATGCAAATTTAAACTGTTTGTCTCAGAGTTAGAGTTTGTTATTGCTTTAGTTGGCACACTATAAGTGTGTGCCAGTCCCCCACACATAGAAGGTTAACAAGGAAGTTGCCAGCCTGTTACTGTCAATGTAAAGGGATAATTTTGTCCCTTAATTTAAATCGACCTATAATGAGATGCGTATTCGATTATATTTCCCTTTATAGTTTGTTAGTTGATGGTTTATTGAGTTTTTTTGGAATTAAAATTTGTAGTTAAAGTACTTTTATGAAAATTACGATTGGGTCCATGTGGGGAGGGAAAAAACTTGTTCCACAATAAAATGAATAATTTAATTTACTTTTTTGGCGCTTAAATAGTTCGTGATTATAGAGGGCTTTATTTGTTCTGCTGAAAGTAACTTGTTTTTGTTGAACATGTTATTATGTGCCTTATCAGGTAAACACTCTGCAAAACACATCTATAGGCATAATTACTGTTCAACAAAGAACTTCAATCAGCGGGCTAGCTATTAATGTTCTATCATGTAACAAAACAGTCAAAATAATACTTAAACATCAAAAACAAACCGTTGTAATTAACCTCAAAAATCAATTAACAATCACAAAAGTACGAACGTAAATCATAAACAGTCAGAAACGCAATTAACACTAGCACAACCCTCCCGGATTGGACGCGGGGTACACCAGACCCGTGCAAATTTCAAATTGAGATCCGTTCATATCCTACGCTATACCTACGGCACGGAGGGCGAATCATTCGTTAGGAGTCAGTCAAGCGTTCATTCGTGAACAGGGTCGGAGTATATGCGTACCTGTTATGTGCTGTGATAGTAAATATTTGCATACATATCAATGCCCGAGTGTTTAGGGTTTGACGGTTATAAAGATGAATTGTATTGACGCAACGTTTTGATGGACGGACGAGTACGTTGCGAATAATGAGTTTTCATTCGTCGTCACGGTTCGGCTTTTGATGAAATGTCTTTTTTATTTTTATATTTTGTCATTAAGGAAGACACGGAAATCTTAAAAAATATTTTTGTCATGTGTGATAAAAAATGTATTCTCGTTGTACAATGAAACATGGGGTTGCAGAATATAATATTTTGTCGGATTCCGCGTGATAAGTAGCGCCCCAGCCGCTAGCCGGCCCCACTGAAATCCGATCCGCGAATTCTCTTGGTGATTAACTACCAATTTCATTTCTTGATGCATTTTTAAAAGCGTCCGACGGCTTTTTAATGGTTATTTTATGGTGACGGATCGCTTATTAAGTTTTTATGGCGGCCGAGCAGTGACAGATGGGATGCAGTTTGACACCAGATTTGAGGGCTCACGTACATTTACTTACAGTTAGTAAAGCTAACTCGGTGAACGGACTCGTAATATTGTAATATAACAAGGCAAAATAGTTACTCACTAATTATGTGCCAGGTTACAAGTTTTTCTACCTTTTCAAACACTATAAGCATTATTACATTCACGGCACGATTGTACCTGGTGACGTACGAACTACGTCGATTGATATGTTTATTAGATTGTTATGGAATTTTAATTCGCTGTGTTAGTGTTATTGTGCAGTTTAATTTATGGTTGAATATAAATGACCATATTATAACCCACCTGCTATAAGTAACGTGAGCTATTAAGAAAACAATCGACTACTCGATACCTATAGCACACCAGTAAATGTCGGTATTAATGGCGACTATCCACATATTATATTATCGTTCTCCCTAAGGACAGTGAGAAAATTAAAACAGATGATCTAGCGGAACAGTCGACGCTGCGCCATAATTAAAAAGATAAGGAATATTTTCCTTTCACAGCGTTGTTATGGAGGAAAACCCCTTCTGTGCGAGAGAGCCGCTGCGGGACCGGTTAACCGGTTAGAGCCCCCCGGAGACCACACGCCGAATCGGTTGCGCACAACGCTGATTAAGTAAACTAAGATAACATAGCCAATATAGTGAAACGTCAAAAGTCAACAAGGGCGCTGGATGTAGCGCTAAGTTGATTTGGTCGTATTCTCAAGGGTTGTAAGAGTATTGTTATCTCAGACAGTTACTGTTTGAGATGATTGGATTGGCTCTCGAGATGAGTGCTTCATTGTTTGTCTTGAACGGGTTATCAGCGAGATTCGACATAGTGTTTTAGATGTTCTATCTCGCTTAGATTTCATTGTTTGACTAAGTCATCTTTCTACGCTGTATTCCTAAATCAAGTCGACGTCTACTAAATACCCTTATTGACACAATGTCACAACTTCAAAATCAATTTGATACAACCTCAGTTCAATTTTATATTCGATGTGTGTCTGTCCTTGGCCGATTTACTTCCTTGTGTGCATTGTTTTATATTCCGTCCAACATCTCCTTCAAGTTAGACAAACATAGCTCCCAACATAAAAGTACAATACCCCGAACGTATTACATTTAACACTGCATTCCTTAATCTAAAAATTAGTAGGAAAACACGTCTGGTGAATATCGATGTGTAGGGAAACTGCACGTGGCGGCAGACGCAGTCAGCAGTACCTGGCTCGCTTAGTATTCAGCTCGGGTAGCGCCGTGTATTGATTGCCGCCCTAGCCTGCCCGCCCGGCACCACTCGTAGGGCGGCCTTTTTCAAAACAATACGAACAAGTAATGATTTTTTCCCGTACTCAGTTTTGTTTTTGATGTTCAAGACGTGCTTGCAGACCGTTTAGATAAGTGGGAAGTTTGCTTGTTGAATAATATTGGACGATTGTAATCGAAGATTTGATTGTTAGATAGAAAAATATTTTAACAATGGTACGGAATACGGATACAATCTTCGCTTAAATTAGAAAACCATGTTTCAATTTCATTTTCATTTTTTGGCCGGAGGAAAACGTCTGTTTAGTAATGATCTCTGATGAATTTAATGCAGTAATTTGTATACTTGAAAAATACAAGAAGCTTGCGGTCAAAGTCATTCATATTCATAGCTCGAGTGAATTCGTCTGCGGGCTGCTATAAGATATCAAATAATTCAATTGTTAGTTCTGACCTGACACTCCGGGTCTTCGGCACTTCAGAAATATTATTTAGGTACTGTATGGTTGATGATTATTGTTTTTATTGAATTATATTTTGTTGATATTTGTTTTAACCTTAGTTTACCAAAGTAGAGTATACGCTGCAACTTCATACAATCGTAAACGTCTGTCATGCAGTGTTTTGAAACTAGTTACAAAAATGACGTCATAATGACAAAACATAGTAAGTAGTGTACAAGCTCGAGTACGTAGAGCTGGAATGGAATAAGTTATTCAAAGTTGCGCCATCTAAAGCGTCGTTGTAAATTTTCTCAAAGACATTCCTTGATCTGATATTGTGAAGTGAAGGGGTCGCTTTGACCCGAGGCGGAATTTCAAGGGTTATACGACAGTGCATAGTGTAGTGCTAATGTAGTACGTGACTGGGGACTCTGCCAAAGTACCACTATTTTGAGATTATATCCTGATATAAATTGGCCCCAATTGCAATTCGAATTCAATTTTGAAATATTATTACCTTGAGAACGAAGCGCAGTCAAAAGAAATGCTGATCTAAATATCTTTTTAATGTTTCGTTTTGGTATTGCAGATTAAATAAGCTTTATATAAAACCTATTAAAATACCTTTTGACTTAGAAATGGTTATTTCTAATGTACATTTCGATATTTAAAATCAGGGTTTAACAGAATTGCCGCATAACCCAGTAGGATCTATCGTAACTTTATGTGATCCATTCTAAAAATCGTATTAGGTACATATGAATTCATGATTCAGCCCATAAAAGTCCACTACCAAGTTATCTGAACATTATTTTAAATTCATCGATCGAGGGTGGAGATGATCTCCAGACGGTATTATTCACACTTGACAGATACAAAGGCAATTGTCAATAACATAATAATATTGTGTGAACGATTATCTTAAGCAGTAAACGTGTGTCGTAAAATGGCGCAAGACCTGCGCCCACGTCTGTTTTGTGAGTCGTTGCGATTATGCCGAGCCTGCATGTATGTATGTAACTATGTTATTTGGTGTAGGATGGTTTATGTCCTATAGCGGCTACAACCAACAAATAGTCAGATTGAATATTAGAATTAATAGCAGGTTCGGCATTTACTGTGACTTGCTTTTCTTCTGTCAATTACAGTATGTTTTTAAGTGTAGCTCCAAGTTTGATGTTTTATCTAGGTTATTCTTGAGGTAGCTCTTACATAGGACATTTTATTAAGTTAGGTCCAAACATTGGTACCAGCAAAAAATCGATAACACATTACCACAATAGGGCGAAAGCCCAGATTAGTGGACCTTATCCCCAATTTTATCTAAATACTGGCTATAATCCCAACGCGTACAATGGTGACAAAAATAATAAATATGGCGTTGGTACCGCCCACCGGCGTAATAGTACCGGTTCTGTGTTTCAATATTTTTGTATTGGGGCCATTAATGAAGGGGCCGAAAAAGCGAAATAAACTAACCCGCTATTGATATCGCTGGGGTGATAGCCGCGACCGTCTTTGTGTTGTGTTTTATGATTCCATCCATTGTTAGTGATGAATTGGCCGTATTTGGGAGGATTTTATTCATGGTTTACGATTTCCTCTCCCTTGAAATGTTAGCTAAGGTCCTGCCTAATGTCCTAAAGGTTGTTTTAACAAGGTTTTCTGAAGGAATCTTAGTTGGCATCACTTGATTCCAAGAAAATTTTAAGTAGTGCCACTGAAGAAAAATGTCCTTTGAGCATTCTATTGGATTAAATACAAAATCTATTTAACTATTTTGTTTTAAATCATTATAAAATGCCAAAATATAGGCCAACAATAAGTTTATAAATGTGACGTGAGGACACCACAACCGACATTTATTTAAACATTTCAACAAAACGTATCGTCTAAATGAAAACAAAAAGCGATCTCACACCTCCCCTCGCGCCTAATCTCTTAACAAAGCGTTGTTGGAACATTTTGGCGCGAAAATAATGAAGTGCACGTGCCAGCCCAGACCCTCGGGTCTGGAGACCAGACGCACAATAGACGCGTGTCGATCGCTATCAATGGTATGGAACTGGCTGACGGCGACGGCATCCCGGTCCAAACAAAACGGACGCGTAAAACATTACCCGATGAATTATGATCGGATGCGATTCGGTTCTCATTGGAATACTGTGAGACTGAGCTTAATGTGAATGCTAATGTTTGTGGGCGTGGCTTATAATTAATGTAATAAAATAATGCATTACGCCAAACGGTGCGTAATCAATTCTTCAGAAAAGGTTTGGTATGTGGTAAGATTAGCACGTTCTTGGTTTTCCATGTAGTTATCTGCAAATGAATATTCTGAATAGGCTGTGAATTTGTACAAGCCTAGAACGTTGCTCTGGGATGAACATTTGAAAAATAATTAGGAACGAAGTCTATAAGAAATTGAAAGTATTATTGAGATACTCAACTTGGAGACAATTAGGTATGTAGGGACCATAAAATTACAATTACAAATATACTGAAGAGACAGCGGGTAACATTAATAAAGTAAAAAGGACAGCATATATTTTTAAAATAAGGTGTAGAGTTAAACGGGGACATAAAACAGTCAGCACAAATCACAACTGACAATATAATACGTCCTACGCTCATGCAAAACAATGAGGGACCGATCAAAACTCAATGAAAGCAAAAAGTAAGACACTGCACCCAAACATGAACGATCATGACTTGCATTCAAATCGCGAGCAATAAAATAATAATTATACACATGTGACTTATTAGCTGTACGTATTACAAATCATGTGAAAATAAAACATAGAGGGTATTCGAAAACAAGCACTCAAAATTGCACTGTATGGATACAGCACAAAGTACAAATTTGAGCGATTGACAAATGGCTTTACGATGTTTAACGATCATGCACGAGAAAGTACGAACAAAACAACAAAAGATTTAACAATAGGAGAATGTCGTATCATTTGTTAAACGTCCCTTTTGATGACGAACACTATTATTTTATGAATGATGCTGGGGTGGATGTGGGGACTAAATACTGTATTTTGTTTTGATGAATATTACTCTTGGTTTTTAATGGCCGAGGAACTCTTGGTTCGTTTAAGTTTTGAGTCTTAAGCAAATAGACTGTCCCCTTGTTTGCTTATCCATAAGCTTTTGTGTCTTATGGTCTGTCTTCAGTTATTGCTAATTTTTTTTTACTCAAAACTCTTACTTGAATATATGTATGTTTAACATTTGTAACTAAGAGTTCTAAATTGTCGTAAATTATTTGAGTGGCAAATAGCAACATGTTAACAGATTGCCATTAAGCTGTAACGCTATGAAAAAATCATAAAACAATTGGCAGAATTGCCGAAATAATTTATTAAAGTAGGGCAACATCGTCACACGCCGACCCCATTCATAAAGATTTTTTTATCCGTACTAGCAACACACATGGCTTACATGACACTTTAAAGAAAATCTAAAACGTACCTTATTGTATGTTGGTAAGGTTGGATTTTCTTTGGTAATGAAGTGTGTTAGAGTTATGGTGTCGAAAAGCAATGTCATTTGACTAACGACACCTTAATGTTGAGTATTTAGTCAGAAGCGGAATGGTTTTATTGTGCGAGAGTAATGTATCGAAAAGTTTTAATTTTGGTTTATGGTTCGAGAGAAACGCGCTACCCTCTTTAGTGTTGCAACCCTTTGCGTTTGCGTTGGCTGGTTGCATTTTTATAAAATGCCTTGTCAATTTGTCGCTTTTATAAGAGAGTTATTTGTAAAAAAGTAAGTGGTTTGGATTTTCGTTAAAAAAATAACTTTTAAAAGTGTTTTATTATGTAACTCCTAGGTTTTCTTTCCGACTCGCTAGGGAGTTTTAATTTTAGTTGAAATTTGGACAATTAGAGGCGTTCTAGAGTGTTTAGACTTCTGCTAAAGAATAAGTTCTACCTTATCCGAGCACAATAAAGAGGATTCCAATAAAAAACCGGGGTTACCCGGAATGATAAGCCGAAACCAATTAACATATCAGCACCCAATACCAATCAGACGTCAACGGGATGAGCATGAACGAGGCAGTGCTAAAAAGCAATAAAGTCGCCACCCTAGCGACCCTAACCTACGAGATTAACTGTTCTAATACTTCTAATGCCATAAAGAACGGCGATGCAGGCTCCGCGGGGCGTCTTTGTACCATTTTATTGGCGTCCGCAGACTCCCCGAGGTGTTCCATTGTTGCAAGTGGCTCCGATTATTAGGACCTACCCTCTATCCGCTCGAAATGATACGTCGTACACGTTACATATATTTGTTAATTCCCTCATTGGGGCATGTCATTTGTAGCTACTTAGAGTTGAGTATGCTTGTTAGTCGTTACTGGTCTGTGAAGTCTTATATTTAGCGCCTGTTTCACAATCACTAACAGTTTTCTCTAATATATGATATATTAGAGAAAACTTCGAAATCGAAGAAATTCGAATTCGATTCGAAAATCGTATCTTTCGAAGAAAAATATTTTGTATGGTAAGCCTGACAATTCTAAGAACTAGCGGCTTACATAATTATTTCAATGCGAAGAATCGGTGTTTTAAAATATTAAAAATAAGTTATTTGGTATTAGAAATAGCTTGCTATTGATTAGTATTGATTGAGCTAATAAAAAAATAAAATTAAAATTACGCGTAAAAAAGTTCTTTTTCAAATTATATCGCCAGTAGTATACGGGCTCTACACAGTACGTACTACACAATTTATTTCAAAAGCTAAAGTGCCCAACGTTACAATTTATGCGGTATTCATGTTTATTTCCCTGGAACTAAATAAAAGTGCCCTACGGCTACTGACACCACTCCACACTGCTCACCCCGTTTGTTAAGCATACATCACTTTCGATTGAAATATTTTCAAGTGGTTTTAAAACACTTGAATGTTTAATGCCACTTAGCCAAAACGCCTCTTAATATTTTCTTTACTAAATTTAATTATCAAAATTGCACAGGAACATTAATAATCTAATCTATAAAATTCCCGTGTCACGATATTAGTTAGGTACTGTACTCCTCCGAAACGGCCTAACCGATTTTTAACAAATTTTATATGCGTATTCAGTAGGTCTGAGAATCGACTAACATCTATTTTTATACCCCTAAGTGTTAATCGTTGCTCAAAAAAAATATTTTAGTTCTTGGAGGAAATTTTTTGTTGTTATTTATTATAATGTAGCATTAAAAATACATACAACTAGAAATAATTCATTAGGCAAGACAACGTTTGCTGGGTCAGCCAATATTCATCTAAAACGGAAAAATATGCGTACTTTTATAATTTGCTTCGAAAAAGATTATGTTACGTTACGTTACGTTATACGTTTTCATTAAAATTGGTATGTAGAACTTAATACACTATTTCGACAATTTACAGCAAGAGCAGAGTGGCGCAGTGGAAGCGTGCTGGGCCCATAACCCAGAGGTCCGTGGATCGAAACCACGCTCTGCTAGTATCTCTTTTTGCATGTTTTTAACAAATTTCCTCACATTTTCTGTAATTTTAACCATAGTTTACAGGCTTGTTATGTTACTTTTACATCTATTTAGATTTAGTGAAGCGGTAACACAAAGTTACGAAAAAAAACAAAGGGACAAACACAAACAGTAACCGACTGCGAGAGCGTTTGTTTTATCATGGGATATTGATAATTTATAGCACGTGTTCTTTCCTCGGTCCGTACTGACAATGTTTTTTTAATCGTTCGCCAGCGGCGCTACCGTTTTGTTAGCCTTTTGTATTTTTTTAAAACAACGTAAATACGTTTCATAGTTTTTCTGATGTTTGGACGACTGCGTACTCGGATACGCTTTTTGTGAAACGTGAATTATTAATTTAGTAACAGCGCCATCTAGTGGCACAGGTAGACATGACAAAATATACTTTACACTTGCTTGAGATATTTATAGTGTTTAGACAATTGTGATGGATTGCGACCTTTAGTGACATAAATTGAATTATTTTGCAGTTATTTTAACTATTTGTACCAAGTGGTATTTACGTATCTATGCATCTTTAAGTAATAACGGATTTCAATAAAATAGAATGGTTGGGATGGGAATGGGAAAGTTAATCTACGTAATCGTCATAAATCCTTATTAAAAGGACATAGGTAACAGTTTATTTTTGTAGATATTATTTATTATTTTAATATTTAGCATTTGTAATTATAACACCGACGGCTTGACTCTAATCGACTGGCAATCATCACAAAATTAGCATTAAGAATAAAAAATACTACTTATCTGAATATGATTGTTAAACGTGAAATATCTACCTATCAGTTACACTTAGTTGGAGTTTCGTATTGGGAGGCCCTCTGTCTGCAATATGTAATAAATAACCTGCACATAACCTCGCCGCACGAGACGATGAGTGACGCGGCACGCACCCTCACAACTTCATTACACTACCCTCCGTTCGCATTATTATGTAAATTCCAATTTAAAACCACTTGTTATCTAGTTAGCGACGAAAAATACCTAACTACAGCCCCTAAATTAGCCGCCGGCAGCCTACTCCGCCGTAAGTAATCAATAGCAATTGACAAACGAAGCGTTCGACTGTCAAATTCTAGTTTTAACAGTAACAAAAGATTGCAAACTTATTTTTGCGGCTGCTTACGCGAGTCCTGGAAGTATATCTGTGGGTGTGTTGGTTTTCGGACCGCAAAATGCTTGTGGTACGTGGATAGCCGGAGGTGCGTAATGGGGGTCTTGTTATGGTAATCGCTGGCCCGAGGCTGAGGAGCAGCGAGGGTGCAGCAGGCTGCAGGATTCAATATTGGAGTGGTCATCGATTGAGGACTTAACGAACTCTGGATTGGAACGCTCTTGTTAGGTTTCGAGTAGGCCGTTAGAAATTCTCACGTGTGACAGGTGCGGAATCAACGAATTTGTACTCCTATTGTAATAAAATGAAAACTTAGGCTTGATACAAGAAACTTTGACGATTTTGTTACTAATCCATAAGAAAGAACCAAAATAGAAAATTTCCAAATATTTACAATTATTTTCCTCTACTTTCGTCCAACATATACATAAGTTCTTATTTCAGTCGTCCTCCTTAGCTCTTTAGTACTCATTGTTCCAAAATCTCAACCGGCCTATTACCGTTGCCGATAATATACCGCAAGTAGCGCCACCTACGCCAGCTTATAATGTGATTTAAAAAATCTACAGATAAGTGCGATATTAGGTTATAATAAAGATATCGGATCGCAAACTGGGACGACGTCGCGGCACGTACTCAATGACGCATACCGAATGCCATTCCCGCGCCGTGATGAGGTCATTCTCTATGAGTTATCGCCTCTCGCTAAAACACACATACCTTCGCTTTATTAAAATGCCTATTTCATACAACTCTTAATTCTAGAAAGTATGATCGAAAGCCCTGAAAAAATATCCATTAGGTTAAAGTTGGAACTTCCTGGAAATTGAAACCTTTTGTTTTACTTTGCATAAAAACTAAAAGTAAAAATCTCAACTAAAGTATTCAAGTATGTAATTACAAAACAAATGATTTTTTAATTAAAGTCAATTAATTGCTGACTTACGTGTAAAACGTAACATGCAAGAAGCAAGCAAACGATCTTCTGTCTCGCTCCAAAATATCTTCCATCTCTTTCACGTTTTGACAGATCGAAATTACGAGTGACACGTCACTGTATGCGTCACTTGTTACGGTTTATCGTCATAACAACCGAGTCGCACGAGCCAATGGTAGCCCTGCATACACGCGCGCTTTTTGACAGATCCGTTATGTCACAGATAATCAATAACAACTATATTCGCGCGCTTTTTTTTGCAAAAGTCACAGATAATTATATTTACCGTCACATGTGTAAATAAGGAGGTTTTATGTCAATGATTAGTATTTTTAAAGGTTTTATTTGCGTGTTACGTTAGGGAAGCAGCGAGTTCGCTGAAAGACGTGGCCGCACTGGCTGAATGTCGGCGTACTCTCGCTCGTTCAACTAAATTTTCAATTCAAACAGGGTCTTTATAAGGGTAGTGACGCTGTACAAAATTTACATATCGACGTAATAAACCAAGCGGGTGTCTGATTTGAATTCGAAACGTGGTTTAAATGGGGTTTTTCCTTGTTTTGAATGAGTTTTTTAATTGTACTGTTATTTTTAACAAAAGCATTGGCCTGTAAAAACCCATTAAGGAGACGGACCTTCTCTTATGATTGCTGCAGGGACTAGTAAGATATGTTTTTTAAAAGAAATATGTTATTAATTAATGCATAATTCTATAATGAAATTGACATTATTAAATTAATTTACGAACACATAAAAGCAATAACATGTCACAGTATAGTGCAAAGCATTTAGCGCCACATTTATTTATTGTAATGAAAGATACTTTTTCTTTCGCTGTACTCGGTTAAAATCCATTACGTCTAATTATTTAACATCCATTTTTTGAGTGGTATGTGAGAGATTGATTAACTCAGCGCGTTGATCGGTCACTCAATATTTATTTAAGCAAGCAAGTAGTCTCATTACACAAACATGTATGCCGTGGATTAGCATTTCGCTGCTCATTACGCGCATGCGCCGATGTCTCAACGCAGACGACTAGCGGGTAAACATTAATAGTCGGAAAAATATAAAAGAAAATACTGGAAATAATATTATATTTAAACGATATGTACCAGTTAATTGGCGTTTGCGTCAAATGTGTTTTATCAGTGGTTGGAATGGAGTTCTTATCTATATAAAATACTTACACAAGAACATTTTTCTCCATCTGTTTTAATCTCTATACAACAAAGCAACCGTTGGTTGTGCCAAAACATGATCTAATCCTCAATTATTATCATGTCTAACAAAACTATAAAACAAACAAAAAGAAATAAATAAAAATCAAATATAAAAACATATCTAGGTACATCTGAGAAAATATTTTATTTTTTATTAAGGCTTTTGTTTAAGACACTTTCTCGCTATCAGTATCGCTTCGGGCTCACCCACTTACAGTTGGCATGCGCGTGCGCCGCTCGATCTTAATCACCGTTTCACACGTGTGACTATGAAAAATGATCCGCCGTTTAGTGAAAACTTTGCATATATTATAATTAATATAATCTTAACGTAAATGTCTAATCATAGTTTAAAAAGTATAAAATATTAACTTAATCAATGGATGTCTTGATCCTTATTAGTGTCAGTATATTGTTTAATTAATATCATTATTCATTAAGTCTCTAATAAAATCGTCTATTCTAAGTCAAGTTAGTAAGACACGTTTGTTTTAATGTTGTATTTTCTGTGACCATATGACAATGTGTATGTTAAAATAATGCTATGAAAAAAATGATTAGGTACTTTAAATATTGGGTATAATTAATCCATTCAATTGATTTACTAAATCATTTTTTCTGAATAATGGGTACTAAGTATACGGGTGAATAATATGGTTAATTCAGAATCATTATTACAAATTGTAAGTGAATTGAAAAAGCTGAACACTAAGTATCTAAGTGGGCACTATTATGCAGATGGCAGGAGATAAAGCTACTCAATGCATATCACTTTACCGCATAAACTTAGAAATTACCAAGTCTGATTGTCTAATGAAGTAATGATCAATAATTTACGTATCACATTTATGCAAACAAACGTCAGGTAACTTGTGATTAAGCGTCATTACCGGCAGTACGCCAGCGTCGGTTTAAGCGTCAATCAATATTCATAGCGAAGTGCTGTTTTTGTATTGAAAGTGATATTACTGGAAACAATGAAAAACTAAACGATCTCTCGCGGTGCTGATTGTCGAGAAAATGGTTTCTCTTTTGTTTCTTCTCTTTTTGTGGTATTTTAATATTTTTGCTTGTACGGTGAGAAAGTTGTGCTGGTTTAAAGTTGTCTTGTGCTAAGATGAACCACCATATGTAAAAGTCATCCATTTTGAATATTTTTCTCGTATTCACAAAATCAAAATATTTTATTTCAAATAGGCCGTATCTCAGGCTCTTTAAAAACCTTACTTACTTGCTTAACCAAATTACTCATGGTGAACATTATCTAGCATCAACCGACTAGTTTTACCTCGTCAGCTTACCATTCTGTCCGTAACTAAATTTTCCTTTAGTGATAGGTAGGTATAAACCTAATTATCAGTCCTGACTAAACCTTAGCCAAGTACAAGCAAAAACTAGTTTATTGTGATTTGTTCTTGTCTTCTATAAGCTGTGTCATTTACTTAATATTCAGCTCCTATGATTAAAATGTGTGCCGGAAAAACTTGTGTGTAGTGAAATTTGTATCAGAGTAGTGTTACAGAAACAGTTTGTTCTATCAGTTGCATGTGTTTGTAGTTTCACTTATTTGCATATTAACCTACATCTACTTACGTTGTACAATGGAATTCCTGTGTCATTATAAACTATCTGAATATAGTTTACGACTAACATTAGACCATGTAACAATGGTCTCACGAAGTTTTTCCTTTTATGGTATAAGAAGAAACATCTTTAAATTTGCAATACTTTAGCGGGAACTGAGAAATTTTGAAGAAGGTATATTGTTTTAAAAATATACTATATTTCTTCGTCAGTTAATGAATTCTACTCCTCATACCGAATTGAAAACTTTCCGGGATTGAGTGTCTCGCAGTCCATGGTTCCGGTTCGACGGAATTACGTCCAAATGCAAAATAATGTAAAATTTAAAATGTTGAATTGAGACACGTATTACGGGAGACAAGCGGCGATGATCGAGGCCTGCGTTCGTGGCCACTATCGATTTTTCCGTCCGCCCCCAACTTTGTTGACAAAGGCTGGTTCTTAAGCCAAATGAGATGCACCCCAAAGAATATTATGGGCAGACATCGCTCCACTATCGCTAGATATATTGTTGTGAGCGTAGATATCTCGACTTGCTCATATCGCCTCTTTATTGATCTTTTAACCGTTCCGCATACGGCTGTACCGTTGGTTTATTAAAATGTTGTGTTTGCTCATTGAACAGTGGCTAATACTACCTGAGCATCGCTGTGACCACTCATGCGGCAAATGTTGTTTATGATCTAGGCAGGCTGTTATCTCATGCTAATTTACAAAAAAATGTAATCTTTACATGACTTATAAGCCTTCATGTGAAGATAATTCATTCGCAAGGAATCGGTAATGCCTTAGGAATAATTAACATTTTGCGTTATGGTAAGACTGGTTAATACCAACTTAGCTTAGGAAAAGAGTCAGAAGAAGAAGTCTACGCAAAATTAATTAATATCAATAACCAAACCTCTGATGTAAATTCACATGTATGATACTTTAGATGTCGTTGACCTTACGCAAGTTGCATAAATCACAACGATTTCAGCAACAGTTTAGTTTTAAGTGTGTATCGGGCACAGGACTAGCCTACCAGCTCCCACCCACCGTAGCCAAACCCGTTCGATTCCCACAGCAAATCTCGCTGTTTATCATTATTTATTTACGTGTTGACGAATACATTTGTCCAATCCGTATAATGCATCCATGCTCTCCGCTCAGCGTATGCAAAACACAGGCCATGCAAATTCTCACACAACAATAACAAAGGGTACTAATGCTCTTAATGCTAACGCCATTAATATTTCAAAATAAACTAGATAAAAAACAAGAGAGCAAAGCCGTTGAGCAATCACTTTGGATGTGAACTTGCGACGGATTATGGTTCCAGTGCAAATGTTCGCGTGTTTACATATACATTGATAAATAAACACCCGCCGAGGTACTCGTGTCGGATTTAAATGCAGCAATGAAAGATGAACAAGAATTTGCTGTATCAATTTGAGTAAGATTTATTTACGTTTGTCTTATTTTTGTTGGACACTTCTTATAGTTTTTGAAGTTCAAGATACTTAACACTTTTAGGTGACAGAGACAGCCTTTTGTTTTTATTCATTGACCGCTTCATCACTTTTTATGAGCTCTCAGACTTCCCTCAAAAGAGAAGTCATTAACCCTTCACTTTCTCATCCTGAATCTTAATGACACATCAACAAATACCTAAAACAAAACGCGAAACGAAACCAAAAAATTAATGAAATCGCACACACAAGTCGTTGGCCGGCCGATTAAAATCTATTAGTGTGCGAGGGGAGACCACATTATTATTCACATCACGCACGAATCATATACGCAAATGTGTAATCTTTTTATCGACGTGGCGAGCAGACGCGGGCGTGAGCGGACAATGACTATCGATACTCGATACAGAGTTACGCGCATCACTAGTGCTTGGAGTTCACTTTATTGTGTTTTCTTTACACGTGAACATGGCAAGTGACTGATTTATATACCGATTTAAGTGCATTTTATCTAACGAGCGAAACTAGCATAAATTTATGTCTACGTCATCACCAATATTCTATTGAAAGTAACAAATAAAAGAAGTTAACAAAAATAACAATTACAGACACTTTTCTTAATGTTTACAGGTGATTTATTGTGTACAGTTTTAAAGGAATTAATTTATACGTTTACTTAGACTTCTGTCCTACAATAATTATGAAGATTATCAAAGTTGTGCGGGTCGATACATACCCTTGGCCCGGATCTGTCTGCCACCTTAATACCCGCACATAACTACTGTTATGATATAGACGGAATTTAGTTAAAGGCGTTTACATTCGGTGAATGTTGGTTATGGAGTGTTTACAGCATGCGACTCTGATAAGGTATGGATTAAGATGGGAGATTAAAGGACCTAAGGTAAGTCGGAAGGTTGACTCATGGGTTGATAAAATTACCTGAACATACTGAGAGTATTGGTTTAGGTAGTTATTTGATAAGAATATAGTTTTAACTGAACCCATATAGAAATTATTTTTCTCTTAACTCTACCGCTAAGATTTGACCGCAGCATATAGGTATGCTAGCGAAACAGAGGGTCTCGGATCTACTAATTTAGTGTTATCTATGTAAAATACTATGGTTATTCCAACACTTTATCCCACTAACTTACCATTCAACATGTTCTTCAAACTTTTATTTCCAAAGCAAAACATGAAAACCGTTAAAAAAACATCGAAATCAACCCTATAACACTAAAAAGTGAAATCGTAAATATATTGTCTCCATAAACAGCAAGCATTCACATAAATATGAGGTTTAAGGATCGCGTCGTGAGCAGTAAACGCCTCGGAACTTGTTCGCGGGCTTCAAACAGAATAACTTAGAACTGAAAACTCGATTAGTTTCAGCGACTCGACGCGTGTTTATGTACCGGGCTACATATTGGGATGTGCCTATATACCATGCTAGGTACCTGATGAGATTAAAACATATTTGGTCTCAAGGTAAAGCCTACGTTAAGTAGTTAGTTGATTTGGTTTTTCGAAATGGAAATTAAAATGTTTTTCTAATGGGATAGAGTCAGCTTCAATAAAATCATTATCTAATTGATCGGGTATCTAATTATGAAATTGTCTGAACCTCGGGAAAGTTTGTTAAGATGACAGCTCAGACTAATATGATTATATTATACTAGCTGGCCCCGCAAACGTTGTTTTGCTGAATTTTTTTTTCTAGTTGTATGTATTTTAATGCCACATTATAAAAAAAATAAAAACAAGCAATTTCGTCCAAAAAATAAAATATTTTTTTTTAGTGTGATCAACCCTTATCACTTAGGGATGATGAATAGATGTTGTTCTATTCTCAGACCTACCCAATATGTATACAAAATTTGGTGAAAATCGGCTAAGCCGTTTCGAAGGAGTACGGTAACTAACATCGTGACACGGGAATTTTATATATTAGAAGATTAGATTATAAGAAGTTTTTTAAACACTTATCATATCAAAAAACGAGGTAATCACCTGTCAAGCGATGTAGAGTTCTAGTTCCAGTAGCTGGCTAGCTGTATTACCCTGGTGTCAGATCATAGCTGTGCATCGGCTGCTAGCCCGACGTGTATTGAACATGTTATTGGGAATGCTCAAATATATGCACTATGTAGTCTAGGGGTATGTGAAGTAATGTCTGACGTCTAATTTGACGAGTGCAGTATGACAATGGGAATGTAGAGTGACTAAAAGAGTGAGATAGACTTTCTAAAAGAGTCTCACTATTTTCTTCTTTCTTCCTTTTGTTACGTAGTCGTTTACCTAAGTGGACATTGTTGATACACTAGTTTTAAAACTGATACTTGTATACCGTTGGATATTAGGCTTGCCGTACCAATCAAATACATGTTGTAGTAAACTATATTGAGTTGTCTAGTAATTATAAGTACTGAAGAAATATATATGTGACGTTATAGCTTACGTTAACGGAAGTCCTCGTTGATTTCCATGTGAATGAAGATGACTAAGTTTACCATGTAAAGTGTTAAATGATGACACAAACTAACCTAATGAGATGTGTGAGTACCTAGTTACAGAAGATGTTTTTCAATTTCGTTACACCCCAAGTTGTGGACTATGATTGAGGTTACGGTTTCATGCCCAATTCATATTATATATGGTTTGGTTGCATTGATTCTGTTTGCAAGTTAACTTCGGGGACACAACTGTTTATTCTGTATCAAATTTTAAATACCAGGCAGAGGAAGTAAACAAAGGCTTTTTGTCAATTGTGTCTCAGTCAAACCTGAACCCGAAAGTCTTACATCAAAAGCCATGTTATCAAGATCCGTAGAAACGGAAGGGCATATGGGGGTTGGTCACTTGTTGGGGCGGCCCGGACCGGCACCGGCCGAGTGCGTCCGGCGGAAGCCGGCGGCTGGCCGGCCCCTTCCTTCCCTTGCTTGTTCTCTTTAATTTATGTCCTACGTAGAGCCAGTCGATTGTGCCGCTTTGATTCCTGAATTAAGCATTTTTGGAGACATTGTTCGAGTGTAATATGAAAATTGTGGGCTTAATTGGGAGCTGGCCGGATGTTTGTCGAAGATAGATTTAGTGCTTACTAAATTTCGTTATAGACAGACCATATGCATAGAGAGTGTCCTGAATATACACCAGTGTATAATTTAAACCTTTACTATATATGGATTAAGCGATTTTGTAGGTCTGACTTCTAAATATAGCAGATATTAAGGTGAATATGAGACAGTTTCTTGAATCTTTTAATGTAAGTCTACGAATTCAATACCGATGCCTCGATTGATTACATGGGCATTCCTTACCGATTTTAGATAATTTATGTATGCAAAGTCTATATTTGTTTATAATCATTTTAAAATGTACCGTTATGAAATAAAGTTATTATTGTTATTCAAGACTCATGGTCGGCAGGAACAGTGTTTTTGTTTTATTTTATGACGTAAGCAATGACCGACACTATATAATTGGTGAGAAAATCGTTGTAATCTGCCAATCTATTTGGCAATCACACTAAATCCAACAGAATACACTATTAATTAAGTTATTAATATAAATGTTTTTTTTTGCACCTACAACCGTTACAGCTCATGAATTTTTATTATCATCAAAACAGTCATATTTTATTTATTTAATTATATGAATCTTGACGTTGTTTATTTTTTAATTCTGTCGAAAAAATAGTTTGTTTACTGTTGTTTTATTAATAACCCTGTATTTTGTAAACTGCTACATTTTTTTATATTACTTAATGCGTGATGACGTCTCTAAACACCTTGGAATAAAAATGAATCTGGCTTATTTAAATTTGGTGGTTTTTATGACGTACATCTTTGTAGTAATCTAAACTACTTAATAAGTAAAAGTATAAAAACAAAGAAACTCGTCAAAAATAACTTGACTTTATGATTTTAGTTCCTGTTTCCTACGCGTAACTCATGAATATAATATATCAATCTCATATTTGTTTACATTTTAAGATAGTTTTGTCTAATGCAGCGTCTACTAATGTCATTCAGGTAACACTTGAATAGTATAACACAATAAGGCTTACACGCAAAAGAGACAAATCCTTAGTTAAGTAGATTCGAACTAGCAAAGATAAGTGTGACATTGTGAAAGAGTATCAAAGTTCATCAGGATCCTATTACTTGGTAGTTTCGCCCCTACATCGGGGGCGTATGTCGTCGGTCAAGTGTTGCTCCAATATAGATTGATAACGCCCCGGACTCACACCGGCTTCCTGTTATCTCCGACACTGTCATACACTTCTTTTATTTGCGCTTAGAGTTTGAACAAGGGGTGCAAAGTGACAGATATTGGTGGTTGATATCCAAACTCCTTGCATATACTGTTAATCGGACACACGAGTTTTTTATGATCTATTACTTGACGCTCAGCTTGGCATGCAATGATTAGAATTATAAAAAAAGATTTAAGCATTAGACCAAAATATCACGACCATGAACATTTCCTTTCATGTTCCCATATTCTCCAGATGCGTTTTCCTTTGTCGGCCCATAAAAAGTGTAATGAAAATATCGAATCTTAATTAGTTTATGATTCTTTTGTCTATTAATCTTCCTGACCCATGCCCATCGTATTAAGTTCAGATCTTGGGCTGTCCCCCTCGTTTCCTCATCATAAACAGTGTCGGTCATGCAGTTACGCAGCACTTCAGATTGATAAGGCTGGACTCTGACACCGACCTCATGTAATCTCCTCACTTTAACTTTCGATAGAAGGTCATTCAGTGCGCGATCATTTTCTTTTATAGTTGATTTCTTCGTCCCCTAGTCAGGTTTTGTTACATTTTGTTCAGTATTGGCATTTAGCGATAAGATCGAGTAATCTATTGTTTGTTAAATATTGTTGGCAAAGTTTATTTTAGGCTATTTTATGTGTGTCTGTTTATGTGAGTAAAAAGTAACGTAAGTCTAAATCGTAAAGATTTATACCATTGATATCAATGACGATTATTTATTTCATCATCTATTTGTTTACTCGTATAATATGTATAGGGCACATATTATAAAAACGATACTCTACGTCTTTCAACAAGATTAGTAATTAATTGACTGTTTCACATCAAACAAAGGTACAGAGAATAACAAAGTAGAGGGTCAAACACAAATAAAAAGTGTTGCCGAAATCCTCTCCCCATTAACGCGTCGGGCTGGGATCAGCAGACCTAGTGTATTTAGACTATTTAGCCGCGGACCGTATCGGGCGACACATCGCCGACTCCTCAGCCGTTTACTGCCGTTTAAGTGCCCCCACTTACGTCCCTTAGATTTTCCCAACGAGTGAGTTCATTTGGAACCAAGATTAGGAATTTTCTGGAAAAGTGAACGTTTTCTTTAACTCTATTTTCATTTAATCAAAGATCTTTTAGACACGTTAAGCTATTATTATCGGATTGGATTTAGTTCATATCAGATAAAGTTTAAGCGAAATCGTTAAATTGCCCAAAACTATTAAGGTGTACCGACATAGATCAGATATAAAGGCGAAGAAAATTACTTTCTAAAACTCTCCCTTTTACTCTCGCTTTTACATCTTCTGGATGTACTTCTACAACATCGTAGAGCTCCTTAAACAGAAGTTAAAAAAGAACAGCATAAAAATGTTGTGAAACGATCACATCTAGCAACACGTAGGTCTTCGTCATTCATTCCAATGAGGGATCCGGAGTCCACTAGAGAAGTTACGCGTAAGATCACTCGAGGACTCACACGACGCAATAGCCGTTTTATGAAGCTTCGCTACGTATCTGGACTATCGGGGGATGAGCCGATCACTTTGACGGGTTGTTTGGACTCACTCACTTAGGTGAATAGGCTGAGAAAGATGTGAGAGTAAATGCGAAAGGAATAGTATTATGGCTTAAATGATTTTGACGTGGTTTTTACATTTTTGGATGACCCTCCTTAATTTTAATAGAGTCTGGTTTTTTTTTAAGAAGCTTTAAAATTCATACTTAATACTTTTGTCTTCATTGTAATTTTATCTTTATAATCTATGAATAATTAATTTTAAAAAATAAATGTCATTTTGACACATTTGAATTTGGTTCAGAATTAGGGGTAAGTGAATATGTGAACAGTTAAAGAAATCAATAAAGTACCGTAGTGCCGTATTCTGATTTTAAAATCAAAAACACAAACAAAGCTTTTGTAAGCATCGAAGTGTTATCAATGATCGTGTTTCACATAAAACACTTCACGCAACAATGTCGTTATTAACGCGGGTGCGCGTACGCATCATTGTTACGCACCGCGCTCACAAATTAGATCGAGTAATTACGTTATGCGGTAAATTTAATTTGATTGAGGAAGTCGGGATCACGCGGTAATTGTCACCTTATTGGTAGGTGTTGCTTATTGTCACGGTTTAAATGAATAAAATTGATCGAATTTGTTTATTTTTTCCCACGATTTTGGGAAGTGGAGCTTACTAAATATTAAGTAGGTATGTGAGCATGTTTTCATGATATTACCGTTTACGACAAATAAATACTTTGTAGTAGAGAAGAGCGTCCATCGCTGCATCGCCTACGATAATTTAGGCATTGCACAGCACGTCCATATTAAGATGCAATAAATCGCAACGCGGGCTGTTGTTGCGTATGCATCGATACTAGTCGCCGTTCACGACTCGTTCACCGCGGGCACATTAAACCCGCGGACAATCGCGCGCCACTCACAGAGGTGCCGATAGCTTATAAAACCATACACGAGAGACCAACTAAAAAGACCTACTTTTGTTTTCCCTTTACGCGGCACATTTTGTCATTATTCGTGGCACGTGGTCGCGAATATATAATGTTTTATTATTAGAGGTTACGACTTCACGCCTTTAGCGGCGCACTCCGACTGATAATACTTTCATTTGTTCCGAGAAGCAGTTATCTGCGTTGGCACCGTGTGTGCAGTTTCATTTGTCCGCAACTTTACAGACGATAAACGTTGCATTGAAATAGTCGCGTAAACACGTCGCGGTGTCGCAAGCGTGTTTACTGCCTACATACGTGTCTACTAATTGCTTACTCTTGTATTACAAATTCTGATTTTATTCCCACTTTTATGTCGCTGAAATCCTAGACTCGGAACTAGAAAGTCACGTATCCAATGCTACAAAAGCTACGCGCCTTAAGAAACTGTACATGGTAGAAATTTGCTGCGGATGGACAGGGTAAGACCAGGAGTCGAACATAATGTATGTTATTTTGGGAACAGAAATTATTTTATTTTAAGCTTCTGAATTTAATCATTGTCAATATTACTAAGCACGTGTACAATATTCTATAATGCAGCACCACAGTAATTGTCTCCCACAATGGCCGTAACGACGCGACAAACTTCCAACAAAAAGTTAAACTTTAAACGTTTAATTTGGGCATTACACGCGGTTTTTGATGGAGAAGATTAGCATCAATCATTCGGCGTCAATCGTTTGTTGGGCGCAAGCGGAGCGAGGAGCAAATCATAGTGTTGGCGCGTCACTCTGACACCCACATCCCGGCGCGGGCGGCGCAAACGGGAGAGTAGGCAGAAAGTGGCAGCAAGCCTCATAATTATGTAGTATGCGTAAATAACGTACTTACATACACATATGTCTAGATGGTAGCTAAAGGTTGAATTGCTAATAGATGAACAGGCAAGGTGCCAAGTATATTTATATTTTGCTGGGAAAAGGCGTTCTTCACTACTGCTACTTTCGACACAACATTAAATTTGTGCTTGAAAGTTGTAAACATCTACATCATACCTAATGACGATTAAATAAAGAGGAATTTATCTTAAAAGAAATAACGCTACATTTTATTATACTGCATCGTCATTTATCGATACTATAAATGTATTGTCATTTCTGCGTATATTAATCAGTGCGTTGCGCCGGCGCAAGTCAGCACGCAGTGGGAGACGTCGACAATGCACAGGAAGTGTCGACCAAACCGAATCACACGCGCGGACATACCACTAATTTTATTATTTATACCCTCCCTTACCATTGTTCCAGCGACATGAACAGTTTTATTGCTTTGTTGGTACATAAAGGTCTCGGACTGTATAATGCGCCTGCATGGGTATCATCACGCTCGTCGCTCTGAGGGACTAACTAAAGCCATTTATCTAAAGCCAGGTCTCCTCATAAAATATTACAAGTAATTTTTGTCTTCAAATTTGATTAGCTATGCTATTTTCTATTCTATTCTTCAATTCCTCCTTATAATACGACATATGAGCCTCGTATCGTACAGCAAATCAGCCTGTAAATAAAACAATGAATTTCAAATATGTAGCAGGCAATAACATTTATCTAGTCGTAAACAAATTCGATTATACAACATCATCAAAACATTATTGCGTACGTCACAGTGCAATATCTTCGCAGCCCACGTTTGAAAAGCAATTTCAGCACAAAACGAATTGCGTACAAAGGGTCCAGCGATAGAACTGTCGAGTATTCTCCGAAGACAGCAGGCGCGCCTTATCGCGGCTGTAAATCAATATATGATTACAAATTTAATGCTACTGTTGGACTATAAATCAGAGATTTTAAATTACGAGGTACAAGCGACGTATCACGACGCGTGAGGCCCCCTAGTGCTGCGCCGTTGTGTCGACACTCGATAAATCCGGGCGCGGACCTCGCGTGTAAGGGACGCACTTATAAATAGAATCGAGCCTGTTATAATTGTTTGATATTGATAAATCATTGAGCCGCAACTGTGGTGTTCAATTGAAAATGACTCAAATGTTCAATATTATATTTTATGAGAATATTTTTGTTGATTTATTTAAATATTTCTGCAAATTTTCTTCTTGTATTACTTGTTCTTAAACGCATGATTCAGTTGATGATTTTATACTCAACGTGAATATCACTATCGAAGACTGTTAAATGACATGAGTGCCTGTCACTAAAATAAAATATGGTTTTGCAGAGCTTTTCCGGTTGCAATACTAGGTCGAAATTCAAACAATTTAAAGATCAAAATTAATCGAAAAATTTATACAACTTCATACCTTAGTATTATCATCATGCCATGCATCACCATTTCCTTTTGTCATTCTTACTTACAGTTAACATTTCAGTACCAAATTCTATAACGAATCCATCAAAAATTATAATAAATATCAAATCTATCGATAACCCCTCGTCACCGGTCCATCGCACAACGATATCTGTCAGCAGTATTTGCGCGTCACGATGATGTAGTGCGCGCAATATGCACCTCTGTTCACGACTGTACCGTTTATGTGTCTAGTGCCTACCGTGTTATACGCGGCGAGCTCCGTTTATACCTTATCCTATCTTATCGATCGCTCTTGCTAAATAAACACTATTTCTGAACATCATATTTAGGTGGCTATGGAGTAGAAGATTTGGAACTCAATATTGCATTGAAGTTTAAGAAATGGTTTTGACTCTTCTGAGGAGATATGTATTAGAAAACAGTTGTCTTTTGCTTTCTCTCCCTGATGTTACACCTTTTGATAGCAGCATGGCAGTGAATGCACATATTTATGATAATATTTTCCATGTACCAAAGATTAGTTACAAAATTATTTGATTCCTTATCATGTCATCTTAAGGAAGGGACAAAGGGTTATCCAAGTTATACAACATCATATTCCCCACACATGTAACGATTGAATCTGTGGAAATAGTAATACTTTTCAATACGTTCCACGAACTTTACCTGTAGTTACAGTAGTAGTATACATTCTAGCGATTGGAGCAGCTTTATATGTATATTATAAAAAATTATCTTCACATTATTTTATATTGCATGCAGACAACATACACAGTTAGCTTTTGTTAGGTAGCTACATAAACTATAACATACCATAATGCACTGACATATTTATAAGCTTACACGTATTAAACAAAGAGCAGTTAAGTGAGCCGTAAAATTATTGTTTTAACGTATTAACATTGAGGGAAGGCAGCAATTATGGGCAGTTCATCACGGATGACGGCCTGACATGGTGGTTAAAAGTTAATACACTTAGTGCCGACCTCGGCAACACTGCCTTTATGTAACCAACTTAATACTATGTTCCAGACCTTTTTTTAATTTACGAAGTTACGGCTAAATAGTTTAATTTGTGATATGACTCTTTCCCACAGGTATAGGTGTAACTATAGGTAAATAGTAGGTTAACTAAATAGCTAGGAAATTTGAGATAATTTCATGGTAAAGCAAAGTGCGAGTTGCCTTTTATATATTGCATCAAATTGACATACACCCAATCCATTTTATTATTAAGGTTGAAAATAATAAATGTTCAAAGTAATACCTAGATAGGAACTATCCATTTAAAACCCGTACATGTTTTTCACGCACTTAACTCAAAATTGAGTGACTGAAGTTTATATCAATAGCTGATATTCAAACGTCACCAATACAAGAAATCACATATGTATCTTCCTCCATATTTTTTTTTTCACGGTGCACGTAATTGAACTCCTCCAAAACGGCTCAACCGATACACATGACATTTTGTGAGCATAACTGTACGTTTGAAAATTTTCATACCCTCGTTTTTTACGGTTAGGACAGTTAGTTATCAATAACATCAACGCGGGCGAAATCTCACCTGAATACTTACCATATCACGAAGCAATACAATATATGTTGTGTTGAGAAAGAAAGGCACGCCTTACGGCATGTAATGCGCTGTCTAACTTCATCTTCTGCAATAAAATCACTTCAACAGGTCATGGTGGACTCCCTGATCTCCACAACACCTGATAGTACCTAAATTGTCTCGAAGATTGATTCGCAGTCACAGAGTCAATCAGGCGAAAGGGATTCCTCACTGGTATTAATTTGCTTGTGTTAAAGTGTATTTATTTTGATCGAACACTGTTATCCTGCGTATTGATCGCTCGTTAAATGGCGATATTGATAAACGAGACCCAAATCCTTAAGATATTTTTATCTTAAGACTCAATTATCTGTCGGTTATTAAATTCATTTGAGTTTTGTAGCTTGTGACACATTTCCCTTAAATCTCTATTAACGATCTGAAAGTAAGAAGAAATAAGAGTAAGTAGAAGAAGGAAAACCTCTTTTAATTTGACTTCTCTATTGGTATAGGAAGCATTGAAGCAGTACTGTGCAAGCAACTTTTTGCGGTCTCTTGAGCACGGATTTTGACAAGAAACCGTATTTATCAAGAAGTAACATCAAAACAGCGATGGCTATTGCATGTTATGTAGTAAAACACTTAGTTGGGGGCACTTTCGTCGGCTTAAATCATCGCGCGCCCGCGGCAGCGACAATTTGTACGCGTCCTGCGCATTACCGAGAAGGCTATTTATCCACAACCCACTTTCAGCGCGAATCAATCATTGTTTTAATACAGAAATCATTGACATTTCCCCATGATGTACAAGTAAAAAGATGACGTATTCATCGGAACGAGAAAGCAACATGAATTATATCAGATAATCGGTCGAAATTTTGCAGGAGATTGAGAAAAGGTTAAGCTCAAATTAATTTTTGATTTATGAATGCCAATTTTCCCTTCAATACAATTTCGTTAACGGTTGCATGCGGTAACGCTGGGAGTCGTCAGCAGGGCTTATTGATAACTGCACTTTCTGCAATGTCTGGAAGTTTTGCAATCAATGTGTGCCCAGTGAAAAATGATAAACTGCTTCTCTCATTTTACATCCATATATTTATTATCAACAATTTTATCTGGCAGTTTTACTGACGTTGATTACTGCTTTGTGAAACTCTTACCAGAACCAGTACACTGTAATATTTAAAAAAAATGTTTCAATAGGGTTAACATTTGCTGACACAGCATCATGATGTTTGTAACACACAACATTGTCTATACAATAACAAGGGCTGTCAAATAGGAACAATAAGATTGAAAAGCGAGAAACACGCGTCGAGCGTCCGGGCACGGGCGCGGCCGCACCACACCACTAATGACTTAGCGAAACCAACCAGCTCCTTCCAAAATTAAACAAGGTAAAAAAGCGAACAAACGATCGATCACCGTTCCTCTCAAACAAAACACAGAAAAAACCACGTGAAACGATGTATGGAACAAATTAAAAGCTCAGCATGAGGCGTCCTGCCCCACGATACACGGCTCAGGGCAAATATTAAAGCTGTCAGTTTTGTGTAATTTGAAGGCTCGTTTTCGACTTATAAGTTATGTTATTGAATGTTTTCGGGGCATGTGCGCGCGCGCCGTGTGAACCGTCTCGACGCGTAATGAGCTCCGAGTAAACACGAGAAAGTCCCTTTTATTTTATTAGAAAATTGAAATGATATCGATACAATCAGTGTCTTTTACGATACCCGATGACCCCTATAAATACCTCTAAGTAGCTCTTCAAACAAGCATCGATATTCAATCCGTACTTAAGTATTTGTTCAACGGACCGTCTCCGAACTGTGGTACGCAATAAAAATACCATCGGAATGAGCTGTCATATTCTAAAATACCATTACGATAAAAACTGTAAAGGTTGCTAATAAAATGTTGGAAATGATTGCCGATGCACTGACAACTCCATTACTAGATATGACGCTAATAACGGACGCGTCGACGTCCGCCGCTCACTTTGCCAAATTGGACTCAATTACCGAAGTCATTTTGAGATAGTCGCAGATGGAGAGATAGTTCGGCGTCAGGTGTGGGTGTGTGCTGGTGCAGTCCTCACAGACGAACACTTTTTCAATACAAAGGCAATAAAAAGTCGCTAGTCACGCACTAAATGCCTCCCCGAGTCGGCGACTCGGCTCACGAGGCGTCGGCCAAAAGAAACAAACAAAATTGTTAGAAGCGCACAATCATTCACCCACAAAATTATTTTCGCTTCGTAACACGTGTCAAATTTCAATTTTACTAACGTCGGAATTAACAGTGGGCGTAAACAGATTATTGATATTGTAAGCGATAAAAAAGTAATCGATGATCGCATAGAGCGCTCTCTTATTGTGATGAAAAAAGCAGCTATTGTTAGGTGTTTAGAGGAATGATTTTTTCTTAACTTCGATTAAATGGACTCTGGATTGGTCGAAAAAAAAGTGACTTCATCAATCAGTGACGGTACTGGGTACAATAGTGATTCTCGCAATCGCCACGTGTAATCTGCTGATTCTCAGAATATCATACAATTTTTCACTTTTTAAATGAGATCAAATTTAGTGACTTTCCGAATTGTACGATTGTTGTAGTTTGCTGCGATTCTATCAGTTAACAGTTAAAAATTGGTTTCTTTTGAGGGTTGATGCGATTATTCCCAGGGTAGTTGACGGAATTTCTAGATGTTTATCAAAGTACGATAATAAATGGCACCGGTGGCGAACGTGTCTATACTAACAAATTACTTCCATTTCATAACGACTACATTACCAGAATAGACATTAAAACATACTCATTCAGCATTAACAACTAAAACTAACCAAATAATATTGAAAGTAATTAATAATTAACGACTTACACAACACAATTTAATTACCCACACATAGCAATAAGAAAAAAAGTACTTTAAAACAATATTGAGTAAGAAACACAAGATGAATGTGCAACTGCGGACGAGGAGACATGCGTGCAGACACACACGACAATGTCCCGCAAAACGTTATTAATTTTAATTAAAGCCTTCGTTAAGTTTGATTAATTGAGACGACGTCGCGCAGCCAGCGAGGCTCAGACATCGTTCATTGTGTATTTATTATATATCGACAGTATTACTGTTATTTATCTAAAGTTTTGAATGTAATGATTTCTCTTTAAGATGAATATTCACATGATTAAAAAATCTGTTTTTGATTCAGAGAAACAAGTTATGCCCAAAAAATAATATTGCTCATGATTTAAGACGACGCAATTTTTCTTATTTTTGATGTTCTTAATCTAAAGGAAAGTTGTAATTTTCAGTAATTTAGCAACAGATGTATGTTCCCTGTGTCTATCTGTGCTAAGAGATAGTGGACACTGATTGCAAATAAGTTCTTTGAATGATTTTTAGGGTTCTTTGCCTAAGTGGTAAAAAGGGAATCATATTTCTGAGGCAAAGCTGTCTGTCAACCTATTCGTTCGTCGGTCACCATGATGTATCTCGACTCGCACTTGACGGTTATTTTTTTTGGTTCTGTGTCTTAAGAGTACTTTCATAAGCACATATATTATATTGAATTTACTATGTTGACATTACTTAATATGTCCGCAAAGCTTTAGCGTTGATGACGAAATTTGTTTTTTATAATATAACTAGTTGACCCAGCAAACGTTGTTTTGCCGATTTTTTTTTCTAGTTGTATGTATTTTTAACGCCACATTATAAAAAAAAATAAAACAAAAAATTTCGTCCAAAAAATAAAAAAAATAATTTTACTGTGGGCAACCCTTGTGAACTGAAGGGTATGAAAAATAGATGTTGTTCTATTCTCAGACCTACCCAATATGTATACAAAATTTCATAAGAATCGGTCGAACCGTTTCGGAGGAGTACGGTAACTAACATCGTGACACGGGAATTTTATGTATTAGATTAAATATAGTTACAGTTTGTATAAAAGGACCATAGGCAAAGTGGTACTATTAGTATTATTTAAATAGACCGTATGCGTAACTTCCCTGTAAATACTTTAACTGGTACATTTACGCAAATAGTGGCGAGATACTGTTGTCAATGGACACTAATAGCCGTTATTACACTATCTTGTCATTTGCATTCTTATCTAAGTAATAGACGTAAACGCATTTAAAACTGTTTGCATTATTCTTTAGCAAATTGTTGATAACAACTACTGTTAAGATCTTTACAACAAACAATTGCGTCGAATGAAATTATAGTTTAAAGCTTTTATTATGTACCTATTTCTTTTATAGCCACCCACAATAATTTACAAAATGTCGGTCAAATCAAATTAAATATTTGCTCAACTACAATACTCTATTTAAACACGAAACTGCAACGTTTTTTCACCACAATTGTTCCCCTCCCGTAATAATACTCTAATCATAGGTTTGACACCCCGATACCCGTACTCTCACATCTATCACCAATCACAACTTATTGTTACACAACCAACGCTGGTTTACTCGAGTGTTTTGGGTTATGTTCGCAACATTACGCGCAATGTATGCTACGTGTTGCGGGGAATTCAAGTTGATTTATAACAAGGCCTCAGGGCGTAGACCAGAAAAGCCAGTGTTGAAAGCCGAGGCTGCTAATACGCGGATTGTGGGGTAGGCAGGGGTAATTACAGCAAATGTGCCGCGTTTGTGTTCACAATACGACTAACCAAGTCGTATCTCAAGCGTGCCGATGCTACAAGGGATAAGCTACAACGCCTACAACAGAATAAGGAACTGTCATTTTCTGACTTAGTTAAGTAATATAAGTCTATACTCGCTTCTTCCTACCTCAATACGATATCACCGAGACACCAGTCTCAACAACGCCTATTTAATTGTTAACAATAGCCTAGACTTCCTCTCAATTATAATTCATACAAATTAATCCCATAGCCCCATGGTCTTGTCATAACAATTGTCAATTTTTTCCGCGTCGTGGCAGGATGCGCGCGCGCCTACGCCGCGGCGCCGTGCATTAGCATACCGCACGGGGCGCGGGTGTGGCTGTATTAATCACGTCGTCGGTCCCGCTCGTGCCAGCTATTGTGATCATGGATTTTATGTCTTCATCTCAAGATTGTGCCTAAAGGATGTTGACTTCTAGGAAGGAGTTTTACGTCATTGCGAATTGTTATACCATATCTATATTTATAATGACGTCAGTGTTTTGTCTCCTTGTACTGTTGTCAGGTTTTTCTTAAAAGTTGGCTGTGTTGTTACTATTCAGCAAAAATATTTTTTGTATGAACCGATAAAAGTTAATCTGGCATATATTTAGCGAAGACTCTTTTGCAGATTAAAGGAAATTGATTCTACTATGCTAAGCCTTGTTACCAAATAAGATAGAATCGATTCATGTTTGCACAAATATGTTTGCCAAAGCTCAGTGTCACACCCAGTTGTCTTTTAATCTTTGTCAAGCAATGTTAACGTCGAGTCATTGGAAATATTATAGAGCTAAATCAAAGGCTGTATACCACATACACACACAAAGTGATAACTTCTTATCCTAAATTACAAATGGCACAATCATATTTCAGACATGGAAAATACTTACACTACTAGATCTAGACGAAGACTAGACACGTATAATAAACGTCTCAAAGAAATAAAAATAAAAAAGGGATTCCACATGACGACCCCAGTTCATTAAAGTGAGTACTCATAACTTATGAATGAGCATCCATACATTGGATCTCATTCAAACATCAAATCACTATCAAATACATGAATGGTGGAGTTAGTGAATGAAAGACATGAAAGACTGTTGATGTACGCATCATGCGCCACGTAACACTTACATGCATCTAGACGACTTCAAATATGAGCAGACATTCAAATTAAACCCTAATGGTGCATGAAATTAGAATCAAATCGCTATTTCCCAATCGCAACGGATAAGATTGTTAAAGTATTAAATGCAAACGATGGTCCAGCATAACATTTTAAAATGCAGACTTAAGATAAGGGGATAAGGTTGAATATAAATGTAGATAAACAATGATTTGTATATGTCAAAATTGTCAAGTCATCAAAATATGTGCTGGGTGATGATGATGATGTCTGATACGGACTTACAACGGTTACAATAGGCGTTGGAAATCGATTTGAGATCTCTGATTAAAGAAAGTGTTATAGGATTGTATCGATTGAAATATGGGAATTATTACAGGCTCTTAAGCTGGTGAGGTGTAGGGAATTGATTGATTTGGATCTAAGTCTAGTTACGTGATAACGAGATTGATTCTAACTAGTTTTGCTCGAGTCATTGTTGGGTCGAAATCGTTCAATTCATACAGATCGTAATATGTTAGAAGCATTCAAATATTGGAAATATTATATTGAACTGTAGGTGTTTTAAATAAAATTTATGCATAAACATAACAGATCATAATTGCTGCAGAATGCGATCCTCCTTCGACAGGGCTGACATTAAAACAATTCTTTAGAACCCTTTCATACCTCTCCAAACTCATTGTTTATCGATCTCGCGGGCGTTTATTAGTAAATTTAAGGGCTATTATGTTATCGGCATCGTCGTCGACAGATCTTTGTTCCCGTAAGCACACAGGAACAATACGGTCGCGTCTTGTGCGGCCTGCACTTTTTGCCTTTGTCTCACGTTTGCGCCGTCCAACCGGCCACGATCCACGAATCCGTGGATGTATGTGACTCATTGAGCTTCGAGCGCACTCCAACTGATGGAATAGATCACCATGTTATTAGGTGATGACCAAATATATCTGTATTTCTAGGTTGAACTATAAAACGGCTGGCTGAGGGTAAGTAAGCATGTTTGGATATTAAAATATTTGGGCACTCTGTTTTTGTTACTCGGTTTGATGTGACGCAATTCTTTTTTCTAAATTCAATTTTCGTTTGGAAACCAATTTATAAGGCATTTTATATTCTACTATTTCATACCAATATCGCATATTTCGTAGTCATCGCGCTCTTCTTAGCTGAAAGTGTTCGCAACGTTTTGTGAGTTTGCAGGCGTGTCTGCGTTGTCGCTTCGTCCCCGAACAAAGACGTTTAATTGTTGGTTATCCGCCGATAAATCCACGTAACCACTCATTACCCGACCTATCGAAACGTTGTTAATTGAAACTTTTGCTTTTTTATGGCTCACATAGCGACGTGCGAATATTTTACGTATGCTTAAACACATATAATTTGGTGCCTACCTACAGGTAGAGCGTATTGTTACATTTTGGATTAAATCTAAAGGTGCAGTTGAAAACAATTAATATTTGTTTGCTATTTATAAGCATTACCTCTTTCCATTAAAATTCTGACAAGTTTTTGCCATCGGTATGTTTCTGAAACTACCTTATTGTCGATATCTAACGTTTGTTGCCCATACTCTATAAAACATAAATTACAAGCACTTCTCCATTATAATAATAGTTATTAGATTGCAAATGCAATATCGTAGTATAATTGAAACCTTGATCTTAGACGTTTCCATATAATCCAATTAAACCCACACTCTCTGACATCACGGCGGAGAACTCCCGCACGATACACAAAAAAGCCATACCTACAGTATAAATAAGAGCATATATCATTCTCACCTCCGCGCCAATCGGACATTGATTTATATAGATGCTTTATTTGATTCGATTGTATCATCAGATTGTCATAAATCGAGCTTCCCGCGGCGTCCCCTCCGATACCGATATATTTCCCGATACGACTCAAGTTTTCCTGATGTCATTACGTCGTGTGGTGATAACTGAATCTACTGTGTATTAAGGAAGTATTGTGGATTGTTGCTGTTTGATGGCTCCCGATAGTGTTTGGTTATTACCGGGATTGGACTCGCGTTTCGTGTTACATTTGATTTTCTTTTGGTCCAAGGACTTCATTAGGCTGGGAACGATCTTGATGATTTTTTCCTTATAGAGTTTGTGAAAAGTCACTTTAGAATACAAATCCTCTATAATACATTTATAAATAATTAAAAACAACATGCTGACGATCAGGTTTGACTTTAATAATATTGAACCATATCACAACATCATCTTCAGAACTACTGCAACCTTTTTCGTTATAATGAATCATCAGCGCAGTATAACATTGTAAACTTGCCATTAACGGAACACAAATAACGATTTCTCTCAGTTAGTTCGAATGACATCTTCCGCAATTCATCCCCATCTCGTCACAACGTTCCCTGACCGCGACCACATTTTTTCTTGTCCAAATAAATTAATACAGGCGTCTTGGGACCTCTCTACCCGGCGACTTGTCAAATTAATTTCTTCTCGCAAGACAATTTGTCTGGCGCTTGAGGGCAGCGGAAAAAAACTTGGGTATCGATTGCTTGGCGATTAGTCAAGGGGCCAGACCCTAGTTGAATTGGTTCTGGAACAACTTAGGACACATTCGTTTTAACAAGATTTATTTCGGGGCATTGTTCATAGAAATGAAGTTGCTCCGAATTGTGTAACTTTTTAAAATGTATGGCCAACTGATATCTTAAAAATCTTGATGAATGTCAATACATCTCAGAACATTTTTTTTAAAGAGTCATGGTGTTATTATACAAGTCGGATTCTCAAGAGACAATTACTTTTGATTTTGGTTTCTCAAATCAGAATAACTTTTCAGACGTCTATTTCCACGAGACTGTTAACTCGAGCTGAGACCTATCCTAGGAAGATCAGAGAAACGTTCAGAGAAAACTAAACTCGCAAAAACTTTTATAGGTAATAAAATAAATAGGCTGTCGTCACGCACGGCCGCATCCAAGCCTCCATTGCCGCCCAAAATTAAACTGCGCTTTTTTGAAAGCAGCAATCTCCTCGGTCATAGTCGATAAAACCGCTTCGTGCCGATTGCGGTCTTCCCGAGTTACGTGGAACTGATGCTTAGGACCGAAACAGACTGAGCTTTTGTACAGAGATTATGTCTAATAAGACTTTTTTTACTTTGAAATCTTATTATAGTAAAATTAATAATCACAGTGATGCCACATTCAAATCACCGTCCAATGTCCTTAATAAGACATTATTTCGTCAAACAAAAACTTAAGTGTATTAAAACCTTTCAATTAAAGCAAAACCAAATGATTTTTTTCCACACTTTCGTTTAGGTTTTCAAGCGTTCCAACCGCAGCGTTTGAAACGCTCGATCCGCCTCAGCTTTACGCAAGTTGGTATTGGGGATCGGTAGCGGCAGCCGGGGACTGCGGCGCTTCACAATTAGCCACGCTAATGGCTCAAAGAGTTATCTCCCAGGACCCAACCAGCACACAACACGAATAAGAATTTACTCACTGCAATTCTAACGTGTGCTGGAAAATCTCTTCAGAGATTAAAAAATAATTGCAAAAAAAGAAATCTCCGCTTGTGTCTTTCAATTGCTTTTAAATAAAATAAAACGAAGAGAAGTTCAAATATAAGGAAATACGTATTTATAGATAGGATAAAATAGTTTTATGACTCATACAGAAGAAAGCATATTGTGTAAAACTTGTACAACACCCACAAAACCGTAATATATCATGTTATTGAGAACAGTAAAAAGAACGGGCGATGTGTATAAATCAAAAAGCGTGTCTGACGCGAAATGTGACGCGACGCGACGTCAATATGAGCGGACGTCAGTTGGCGCTGACAGCCGATATGGACGAACCGCGATATTGTGGCGTGTAGGCTGAAATGAGGCGCAGCCAACACCACAGATACGTATTTTCCGGGAGAGATCAATATTTACTTGTACATACTACTAGAAGAAGTAAAACAGAATTTCGTGTTAGTTTTCTATTCAAAAATCTTAAAATCATTCTTATCTCGATACCTAAAGTACCAAAACATGTTTATTTCGATTTAATGTATAAACGGTTTTAGACACAGGATTTTTTGACAACACAAAATTGCAACCAAACAAACAAATAAGCGAGCAACAAGCTGATATCAAAAAGCAAACAAAACCGAGCAGCAGAAGTTGAACACATCAAAAAACACGAAACTCTCGTTACATAGGTAACGCAACCCCAAAGCACACGCTCGTGGCAACACGCTGTGGGGGAAACTTCGCGACCGACAACACAACCATTTGGACCACAATCACAATTAAACGTTGTTAGTGAAGCTAACTCAGACTAATAACGTTTTGAAACTCATGTTTGAGTCATTCAATTTTCTGATGCTGAGCATTGTTCAAATTTAAAGGATATTTATAAATTAAGTAAGTACTTCTACTTAAGTGTAAGCAACCAGTTTCACTTCTCAAATTACATAGATGCTCGTAATATTATCAAGTCAAATACTAAATAATCTATTTACTTACATACCATTAAAATCAACAAAAATAAATAATTTCCAAAATCGATCAAAGTTAATAATTTGCTATGAAGCGAGTATTTGTCAAGTCACTTCAATAAATCTTCAGGAGCATTTCTTTCAGATCCATTTGAAATAGAATTGCATTTCTCTTCGTCATACATTGGTAGTGTAATAGTGTCTCCACATCAGCCATGGCGCGTCGCCACGTAGTATCTCCATCCATCACGGGGATGATCGCGGTGCACTCGCAGTTCGGACCCGTCCCTATTGTTCCCCTCCTTTATTTATAATTTGATTTCAACAAGCTGTCGCCGCATAGAGAACAGAACCTTTTGTGTGCTCTTTAATTTTAATCAAATTTGATTTTGGTTTTGGAATAGATGTTTGAAAGTTTAGATAGAGCTCGTCGTTGTTTTGGGGACAGGCATTTTACAAGGAATTTCGTAGCTTTTAATTATGAATTTAAAGTTGTAAAGAATTCTTCAATAAATACTTCATAAGAAAACATGATATTGCCTGTACATTAGAGACTCGTGCTTGATATTGCAATAGCTGATAATTTTGCCTCATGTTTTAAAACGTGTCACATTAACATTAAGTCGTGCATCATAATCATCAAGTTGCCCTTCGAAGGAAATCTGTACATTTAATAACGTACTTGAGCTTTTATTATTGATCTGACAATTAAAGTTTCTCAAAACTAAAATTTAATTTAGCAAGCATGCATCCGCCGCCTATTCGTCTCCACAATCAGCTAGGGGCACCACAACGAGTAAATTAATTAGCCACGGGCCCGAATCAAGGAAACAATAACCGCAAACAGAGGGCTGCGGTCGCAACATTTGTGTCAATACCTTCAACCCTTATATTGTCAACTGGATGAAATTAGACAGCCCTGTACTCCAGATATTGCCCTAGATATTGTTACGGTTATGTAACTTTGAAGACTATATGGAATTGATTAGTTTTGACAGGAGTTCATTGCTTCATTAATCTTGCCCGGGCTTTACTTGATTAATCAACTTCTGGTTTGTCAGCTCAAACTCGGTGTAAGAGTTATTGTTATTGAATGTTAAACTTTTCGTATAATCAGTTCTGTGGTTTTTTGCAATAAAAACAGTAGTGAATTCCTATTTTTTCAATTCTCTAAATCGAATGCCCAATCTTGTTCCCAAATGTCCTCAATAAAGGTCCTCGACCGTACCCCATTTGAAATTTTTCAAACATGTTCACATTATGGCTAGGATTACGGTTAATTCGGCGTGTCGACTTTAACGCGGTAGAATATTGGGCCCATATGGCGTACTTTCTCCCCTGCATGCACCATAGCCCGATATTATTGGCGGATTAATAATTAATCTCTCACTGTATCGAAAATAAATCAATGTTGATTGGTCACATCGGGTGGATTTTGAAGATTTTTGATGTTGGGTGAGATTGCTATATCAGAAAAAAAATAAGAAAGAGTTCTTGCAATTTACAAATGCAAAAAAAAAAAACAAAAACCTAATGTCCATCATACGTAAGTGCACAACTACACAATGTTAGGGATGTTTTATAATAAGGGTTCGTTATGTTGCCTAGGTATTTTTATTGAATTCCAATGGAGTTTGAATGAAAAAGACTTCATTGATCTACAAAACAACAGACCTTCCCTAATACTTGACGGTTCAGTGAGAGTGACACGACACACAAATTCAAGAGCGCAAACTTTACTTTTTTACCGCGATTCTGTATCCACTCATGTGACCCTTAACTTGAAGGAATAAAGTCTAATTTTAAATACCGGAGTGTTGGATAGGTTTGTAAAAAGTCAGCAGTTTTTGAATACGTCACTTGATTGATGTTTCGCTGACAAAGTTTTTGCAGAACTGGAAGGGTGTATGTGTTCTCTTAAAGGCTAGAAACTGGAATACTTGAACATTCGCTGTTAGGTATAATATCATAAAATCAGTTATCAGTTTCATTCCTAATGGTAAAAAAAGAAACTAATTAAAAGGCTTCGATGTCTGTCAGTCTTTACCAGGCTGCATCTCACGTATGTTACCGCGATAGATAGATTGTCATAGCTGATGAATTTCATTCATCGTTTCATTTACATAACAACAGAAACTGAAAATAACTTTAGTACGGGCATAAATTTGACTTGCGGAAAATTTTGTTGAAAAATGTTTTTCTTGTTTCTTCGCTCTTGACCTTTTAATTGCATCTTTATTAGGCTTCTGTTGCTATAAGCAAATGTTTATTGCTAATTACATTCGCATAACGTATTGAAACTTATTTACGCGTTTACTGTTATTGCCATTTTTTCTTATCAGAACCGTTGGAACGTTATTTATTTGCTTAACATCAGAATAATAAATATTCATAAAACAAGCATACATTACATCAATAGCTGACTGATTATCAATGATTTATGTTTGCACGTGTTAGATATTACTTCAATTAACTATATAAATCTTGTCTTATAAGGTTAAGCATAATAATAGAGTCACTATGTACAGTTGACGACAAACGATCGTAATTAAAATCATTAATATTCCACAAAAAAGTTGAAAATTGCCTATAGCAAAAAATATATTAAAATTTCCAAATCAGCAATTTTCTATCTTCCATTAAATCGCCATTTAAATTGTATGTACATTTGTGACTTTCTCATATTGTATACAATAAAAATACTTATGTTTAAGCTCTCCTACTTAACATCAAAACGAAGTACCATCGAGTATATTACATTAACAAAACATTACACGGAGTCTTCTTTAATATTCAAATCTCATGTAAATATTTATCCATCTCACACAAAACCACTGACTTCGCTAAACTTACAATGCACCAATTTGTTTACACTACAAACTAGTTATCCGTCTCTATTGTTGATTTAAAAAAATATATTTCTCCCCTATAAAGGGTGAAATTAAACTGCCGTATTTGGGAGCCACAGTGTAGAGAAATTATATCGAGTTTTTGAGCAAAAGTCCAGTAAGACCAGTGTGTGTATGGTTAATTGTGGTGGCTGTGGGTCGGTACGGAGACAAGCGTGACAAAATTGTGCAAGGGGTATGTGGTGATGCAACCCTTCAGTTTCGCGCCGCGGTCTGCGGCCGCGGAGGGATGGTGTGTACGACGGATACGAATCTTGATATTTTCGGGATTAGAAGATTTGTAAAAATAACTAATGTGAAATGTTATTTTAAAATGCCATGTTACAAAAACGAAGTAAATGTTCATTAAATAAAAGCTAAGTGTGAGTTCCCCATTTTGTTTCATAAAATATGTTAAAGACATAATTTAATTTCAAATCAGTTTTATTTAATTAATTGAAAGAGTGTAGCTGTAAAAAAATCCTTCAGTGAAATGCTATTTGCTTTATTTTAAAAAGGATAAATACAGTATCAACATATTCGGTTGCACTATACGAAACCCCACGTGGAAGCGTGAAATTCGTACAATAAATGCCTTTGTATTGCGGCACCCTGTTGACTTTTGGACACGCCGATACCGCTGTCAAAAACTATGTAGCTGCTAAATATAGGGAAAAGAAATTTTATTGTCGTACCAAGCCAAACATGCCTTATTGTAAATTCTTATAAACCTTAGGTTTTTCTTGAAATAGTTTCTCTTTGATTGACATGAATTTTGATTTTATTGCGGGCATAACATCTTTAACTTAAGACATTAAACCGATGTAATTTAATTTAATTTCCTGGTCTGGAATTTTCAACATGCAAGTAAAATTGACTTTAATAAACGTACCACCTCAAAAACTATAGCCACAAAAATTACAAGCAGGTTTCGAACATTTTAAGGGTAATATTACGTACAATAAACACAGGTACTTACTACCGTGACCTCGCATCAGCTGATCGTATCGCGCGGATGTATCGCGTATTATATGCATTAAGTATGGTGACCAACGGTGACGAACTGGGGACCTATTACCATCACTTAAAATGACACGTAGCAGTACGATTGTGGAAGCGAGATGACAATCTACGCCATGTAGAGCACTATCTCCCTTTCTCACCTTTAACACTTTTACCTTAAGATGTCGTGGTAGTATCTTTGGCATCATGCAGTTGTCTTCACGGTGTGGCTAAGAACCTTGTGATTATTTTACACCGGCGTGTAGTAATAACTGTGTTACTGTAACTACCGAAACGTGGGTTTTGGTGATTGCATAAATGTATGTTCTTAGAGTTCATGTATGAATTTCGTTACATTCTTTCTTATGCCCAGGTTTTTGTATTAAGAGTAACGGACAAAGTAGGTATACTGATGCATTTTGGATGAGAAGATTTTTCTTTATTAAAAATCTGTATTTTTTCTTTTTTATCCATGATTTAAGAAGCTATGTTTTCTTTCTTTGCTAATGGTACATCATCAAACTGGCATGAAATATTTATCTGAACATATTTCTTTCGATAACCGGATAGGAACATGCAAATCCGAGCAGAGATCTCTGAGCTGTAACAAAAACGTTTTCCCAACAAAACAAGCATCTAGTTAGCTTTGAATACGAATTACATTAAAACAAAGTTAGTGCGCGTGATTGTCGTTTATTAGAACATAAATCTGTCTTCCACAACTATGTACGGCATAGCTGTTTGTAATGAGGAACTCTGCAAACTCGTTCATGATCCGTAATGCTTTATTAGTGCCATTTGTCGATATGTAAATACAGCTCTTGTATAATAACACTGATTTATTTAGGCTTTGTTTTACATTATGCTAATGCGCAGTAAATATCGTCAATAATAAATAATTGCTGAGAATTTATAATGGGTTTCATTTGACGCAAATGTGTCAATGACGATAGCGATGCCTTTAAGTTTGATAATTAAACTCATAACTACCAAGTGCACCGTATTTTTTTAATAATTAAGAATGTGTTGTTTAACTAACATAAAAGGGCAATTAAAAACCCGTAAAAGTTAAAGGAATTGTTCCTTGTAGACACAGTTCAGTCTGTGATTGACCTTTGTAAAAGTTAACGTGTCTAGACAACTTTCTTTTTACAGTATTAAATAATACTGGCCTTGTAGAACATATGTAATTGTTATGTTGCACTTAAGAAATTGATTATTAAACGCCATTTCCACTTATTTAGTTTTCTGGTTATATAGCTTTTTAATATAAATAGGTACATCGGTTTCATGTAGGTACTGACATTCAATGGTATTTTTTTGGTAATAAAATGTTTCTAAACTTGAAAACCACGTCTAAGCTGTTACAAGAACTGGCTGTTACCCATCTGTTCCACATTGACCGCTACCCCTCACTACTCCGCCTACATACATCCAAATGGTTGAATTTACCAAAGATCTCTTGATAATGACCGCTTACTTGGGCACTTGATGTGACAACTCGATTGATTTTATCAAACGCTGCTTTATATAGAAACTTGCCGCACTCCGGCAGGTGCAAGGTTCGGTGCCCGGTTCATTATCGTTAGGTAATTGAACGACGGATAATACGCCTGTTATTACTGCGTAGTTAATTAAATTTTTCGATTGCGAAATGTTGAAGTACTATTTATGTGTTTGTAGGGTCCGCTTGGTTGTGTTCAGAGGTGTACGAATATGTGCTGTGTAAAGCAGAGAATTAAATTTTATATTAATATTGAAGTGGATTTAAGAGAATATAATAATTTTATGACCTTTGGCAATTGTATTAAATTGTTTTTTTTTTTTCTAATTAGTATTTACGACATTTCAATTAAAATTGGTATTTGAGTCATTCACAGTTTTACTATACCACGAAAGGTGTCTATTTAAACATAATCTAGCTTAATACCACTTTTTACTCAGAAGTAAATGCGCGATTAAATACATATAATGTCGAGTTCAGTAATTAATAACAAACAGTTCGTAAAATGAACCGTTCATTTCTTAATTTGATCCGTTGAGCTCCTAGTGACAAACGGCTGGTGTTGCGAGCCTCAATAATTTGCGCGGCTCTCACAGTCGCGGAATTCAGTCGTGATTAATCAACGCTGGCAGCACTTCATCGCGCGATTATAAGCTTTTAAATATAGGCGGGGGTGCGCCCGGCCCTATATAAATTAGCTGGCGATGAAAACACTGACTCCTAGGGATGCGATGCGTGATTTACCGTTTTGTCGATAGGTCAACGAGCGTTAACCGCTGATTTCAGAGCACCTATGATTCCGGTTTATAAGATGATTACGTTTAATATTTGTCATACTTTAGATGTAAATTTTTCGATAAATTGCTAATTAAGTGTACTTTGTAGAAAACGTCATTAATTAAATCTACGTATTAGATCACAATTATAAGTATTTTTACTTACTTTCTTTGTTTTAACGGTGTGTAGCGCCTAATCCCTGAATAATATCATTTTTATTGCTTTACAGTGATTATCGACAGGTAGATCTGGCATCCCTATCCAACCCTTTCCCCAGTCAGCGGGCTGCAGCGCTCGGGGCGCAACGAAACAGTTAACTAAATTAAAGTGAGTGTGAACACCGCTGCAGGGTTAACTATTCCATTTCGTTTATTGCGCACAACTCTCTTAACCCTTCAACCGTTAATAAAGATATAGAGACCTATTAACTGCGACTTAAGTTTATATTTTTAATGAGCCTTTATAGTTTCTTAATTCTTTGGAATTATGATAAATGTGGGATTAAGTTTTAAGTATTTGTATAAATAGCATCAGATCGTGTGTTTTTACCTTACGAAAATAAAGTAAAAACACACGATCTGATGCTACGGCGAAGCAAATGTTTGTCAAAGGTTTATGACACTTCAATACGGCGTCAGAAATTTCGTTAATTTAAATTAAAAAAAATGTTGGTTGAATGTTAACTGTTTAACTGTTTTTTTTTTATCTTTTCGCAAAATGTGTAAATATTTTCTGTAATTCTAACAAGATATTAGCAGATGTTCTAACTGCGGGTACTAAAGCAGCCATTATAAACGCCACCATTAAATCCAAACATATGCCAGCATGCCAGCATTGCATTGCGAGTCACCGGAGCTTCCCTATTCCCGTATTTTACGGCGCGTCTTTGTATAGTCCGGCGAGTGCATAATGCGCAAATCTGTCAACACCAAAATAGGTTCGAGTAAGCCTTTCATACTCGAATGTTTTATGTATTAGTATCAAAATATCTAAAATGAGTCGCGCCACGTCTGTTATGATACTGAAAGCTTCATCGGAATTGTTAATGTCAACACGACGGCGCGCGGCGCGCGGCGCTGGCCTAGCACAGCGGGATTTTGTTTTTCGGCGTCCACAGCTCCGCCTCGGACGCGAAACGTCCATGATACGGTTGTGAGTAACTGACACGCAACGACACTCGATAATGGATTTTGTTTTGATCGGTCATTTATTTACATAAATACATAAACATTGTCATTTGCGGAGTGTTACGTGTCATATCGATACGCCATTATGCACCGTCTAGCCGACTAAAGTGTGCAATTTTAGAAATTGATGGAAATGTTTTATGCGATATGCCAATTGAGTTTCGTATTCCCATTAAGTCCAATTACCTCCTGTCTGAACTCAAAATACATGCTTTCAGTAATTAACAGAAATTTGAAACTTGACAATAAAAGCGTCCGTTACATTCGTGGATTTTAATGAACGAACCTATTTTTACGGCACTTTATCGCATACCGGTAATAACATTAATTACCGGCTGACACAATCTGGCCGTACGTGGGCTGATATGAGTTGAGAACGGTACCTTCGCATGGAAGCTCCCATTCACCTACATATCATCTCAGTAGAGTACCGCGAGAACCTGCGACTCTACTCGTTGACCCGCGGTGGGTTAAGTAGTGTGGGCTATTAAATACGTTTATTATTTGCTTTCTATTAACCCTGTGATAACTGAGGGGGTATAAAATTTTATTACAATTGTAATGAAGTAAAGTAATGTTGACTTTTGTGAGCGTTCTAAGTATTTTGCAAATGTAAAAGGTATGTTGGGTATTGAGGTTTAATGATATCGTACGTTGACTCGAGCTGGGACTTGTGAATGACACAGAGATAGGGCTTATGTGCATGTACTGTAATATAACTTGTACTACTTGTACAGGCCGAAACACGCGATTAGTTAAAACGAAATTGCAATAAGGATTACAGTTAAATGGTTTCGTGTTTTAAAGGTTAAAAACACAATTAGGATTAAAAAAGAGATAAAAAATGCTTAAAAACTGGTAGCTTTGTACTTATATTTACACTTACTTATAGGTTTAAGCAAAAAACACTTTTTTAATATATTAATAATTATCTTTGAGTAATATGAACGTTATACATGTTGAACTCTTCATATTGCTCGATAGCAGCTGGATAGGTACAAGCAATAGCCACCAATATTCTGAAAAGCAGAGCATACTCTACAAAACTTTGTAGACTCTTCTGTATAGAGGTAGTGTACTGTCTACATTGACCTGTATATACGTACACAGCTTTATCTAAGTAATCTTATACAAGGAACGAGAGTCGGCTCTCGAAGGCCGTCACGATCCTACAACACAATTAAAGGACATCTGGATATTTCCTAAGAAGATAAACCTTTATTTATGGATTAAATAATATTATTATTTTGCAATAAATACAATACTGAATATGTATCGGTAGGTTTAATTCTTGACTCAAGAGACTCTCACGTTATAAGTCGTCTCACTTACGTCAATCATTTACGAGCTATAGTAAGGTGAAATTGACTGTCATAATTTTCATCATATTTTTTTTATATTGTAATATATTTGCTTTGAGTAAAATTCGCGATGCAGTTAAACTTTTCGGCAAATAAAACTACATTAAAACTGCATTTTTTACATTTACTACTGCTTCATGTGTAGAGATCATACCCTCGCAACATAATGTAGATCAAAAGTGTGATTACCAGATAAGTCCCACAGGAACCGAACATGTTACTGCTGTAATAGTAACACTTCAGCACTATTTATGAAAGCTTAAGTCTTCCTTATAAAGATATCAAGTCGGTTATAAAACGCAGAAATGTGTTAGCTACGGGGCACAGAACATTTAATGTGAAAATTGTTTTATAAGCCGGTACTTCATAATTTTATGGGTTTTGTGAATGTGTTAAAATTCATGTAAGACGCTTAAAACTATTTTTTACAGTAAGTAGTAAAACTCTTAGGTTCCGGAAGATTTTGCCGCCACCACGCGAAAAGCGACGGGTACAGCAACTCCTGCAACCACAAATTCTTGTTCTGAGGATGGGTGTTTGTGCATATAATTTGAATGTTTGCGAAACCTCACGCGTCACAAGGATCAAACTCCTTAGAGCAGGAACTGCTTTTTAAAGAAGAAAGAAAAGATAGCAAGAATGAAGCTTTGTACCACAGATTACTAAATAGTTACCAGTTACCACGTAACTTGTAGTCTTGTTTTCGAGATGTCAACCGACTCGCATGCTCTGTGCCTAAAACCTTCTTACCTGTATTTATTTATTAGTCTGTTATGAACAGTTAATCTGTCGTTACAGATAGTGACAAGCTTCAAATTAAGACAACCAGTACAGCCAAGAGGTATCGTGTTGCCCAGGTAACGGGTTGAGGAGGGTAGGCAGTCGCTTCTAGTAAAACACTGGAAGTTAGCTGAATATGGAACAGTTATCTTTCCTCGTCTGATTTATTGTTGCAATTTCTTTTAAAACAAAAGAAATGAAAATGGCCATTACTCAAAGTCACGGATATTCGAAAATTCGAAGAAAAGTGCTATCATCTACTGCTGTTGAAATAACTTTACCGTTCTTGGCAAAAGTATATTTGCATCCTCAGCCCTGATACCCATCAGACATATCCCTTGAACACAAACAGTACTGGTTTCCATGGTGTATCCGGATGTACCTGCCTGTCGCAGTGAACATGTAATATCGATTCAACCTACTTCGAGTGACACGAACAGACGGCGGACCTCTTTTGACACGCGCCGTGACGAAGAGGCGGCGTGTCGTAACAGTGGCAGATGTATGGACTGGTAACTGTACATGATGTGTACCTCGTATTGTATGAGAATGGTGTAGGTATATAGCGTACTGTATTTGTATATAAGAAAGTGTTTTCGAGAATTATATTCGAGGTTTAAGAGAGTACTTAAGTTGTAGCGCACGAGTTTCAGAGATGCATTTCAAGTTGCCTTTTTTCAGTTAGGGTGATCTGGGATTCCATTTTTAAGAACAGCTGATGATCAAAGATAAGTTGCTCAGACCGAATTTTGTATAGATAAGTTTTGAAGGTAGAGCATAGAGGCTTTTTCTTTAAGTATGCTCCTGGAATGGAATACTCTGGACTTTAAGGGTACCTAGTTTTTTTAAAAGATATTTATCGAAATTTACATTGTTTGTAGTAGTAGTAAGTAACCGGTAGCCACCTACAGCAGCAGGTGACTCCTTGTCTCTACTTTTGGATTTCACGCCATGTTAAACTTTCTCAAATTGACTTTTTGCTTTTGTAAAGTTCATACGTATACAATTGTCGATGGTGCGTCCCACGCAAGGAGCACGCGCGACTCGCGACACTGACAGTTTTTTCCCGGTAGTTAAAGGTTAATAGAAAGTTGGTAAAACAATGCGTTCCACAATGGCCATTGTGTTTCGTGTTGAGTCACGATGGCTGGCCCACGCGACGCGTCGTCGAGCTGGTGTCTGTTACACGCGACCACATGCGCGGGCTCAAACAGTTTTGGGACTCAGTGTGTATTGAAGTTATGCATCATGTGATCATAAATTAATAAATGTAGGTATTGGTGCAAAACTCCTTACACAAATATAGAACAATAAAGTGGAAAACAATTACGTGATCGCACAACCTTGGTCACGCTAGTGACAAACTTGTGAATAATATTCCATTAGTGTAGAAATTTAATAATGTGAATTAACTTACTGCTTAATATTATCGAGCATAAGTAAACAATCTTTTACATTTTCTATAACACTTGAGTGAAATGATCCTTGATAATTGAAGAAATTAATTCTCTAGTAGGTATCTAGTTATGCCAATCAAATAATTACATAACAACTGTTATCCCGATCTCGAAGCCGTAACCAGCAATATTGATAGCAGTGATCCATCAAGATCAAGTATCAAGACTATTGTTGGTATAGTGCGAAGTGGCTGTGAACGAGTCCGCGCTGCGGTGTGCGGTAGCCGATCTATCACCGTGTTTATAAAAACCAGCAATTATTCACCGGTGATGAGCTATCGATGATTGGATCGCTTTAAGAGGTGTTGTACACTTCTGTGGAGATCATTTCGTCGTTTGTATTATAAAACGGGGTTTTGTTGTTGTACTTGTAGTTTTGAATAGGTTATTTTTTAACAAGATTGTGGAATTATAATTTGGGTATTCTGCAATGTTGTACATTCATATTATTACGCACCTTGTTATTCGCTTTAAGTTACTTGTCCTTTGATGTAGTCAAATATAAAATATCCCTTTAAAATGTATAGTCAAGTATTCATTTTTGCGTATTATTGCACTCCATTGATTTCCTCTTTGGAATTTGGACTAATAAGCATCTGTTTTGCATACATTACTCACAGGGAAAGTCATTCATAAACGGTTTACCCAGTAGCGGTGCTTAGTGCTCGGTATAGTAACAAATTCGTTTCTGAATCGTACAAGTGTACCGGCCCCCTAAGAGCTCGCTACTGCATCATGTTATTTAAGATGAACAGCAGATAGATTGCTTATTGTTTGTTAGGCAGCATCGGCGCATACGATCCCATCTCGCTTGTAACCATAACTACCAAGTTACCTAATTGAATGCTAGAAAAAACTTATTAAGAACATACAGCGAGATTAATTGTTGATAACAAATTATTTGTATTAAAACAATAAGGTCATTCTATTCATACTTCAATATTGTTTAGATGGACGAGTTTGTATGCCTGTGTAGATTAATTATTGTATATCGTATCATACGATATGATTCCATGTGTTCACTACTGTAGTGCAAATCATTCTAACACAAATTCAGATTTTGAAGGTATAAATACTCTTTGTGTGTGCGCGTCACGGTGCCGTGCTGGCTGGAGGTAGGCTATAGCTATTTTCAATTTGATGGAAAATAGTAGAAAATAGACAATTTTTCAGATGTCAAGAAGTAAAACGTGTCTTAAAAGTTATGTCATGGTGTATTATTGTACATTTGATTGCATAATAAATCATTGTGTGTGTTTGGAGTAAGTATCTACAAACGAATTCGTGAGTTATGCCTCTCCTAATTATTAATTACCATCCACAGTCCATTAGTTTGAGCTTTTACAAAGTACTTTCAGCATTGTTGTAATGTTATTGATTTGAGTAAAATTTTGTTCCATGATGTGTAGATAATATATAAGTAAGTGAGGGTTTAAAAAAAATAAAAGTGATAGGTACCTGTGTATTAAAGATTACAAACCTATCACTGCTTAATTAAAACAATTATTAAATACAGTTCGGAACGAGAATAGATTCCTAAGATTTAATTAACCTATAGAATACTCGCAATTTCTTTAAAAATGTATTCTTTAATAATTGAAATGGCGCTATGATAATGAAAGTGATACAATAGCTTATTTTTACAATCGTCCTACGTTTCCCGCTCGAGTGCACTTATTTGGCCGATGTTTATGCTACGGCCTGTAATGTAAATAGTATGTCGGCTGAATATCTAACTCGCCTCTAAATAACCCTGAATTAATGTTAAATAAATTTATTGTAACGGCCTACATTAGTTGTGATTCTGGATTTGTTTTCTGGTAATTGAAATGTTCGTTTTGTCTTAAAAAAATGTTTTAATTCTCTTTGATTAACTGTTGATCTTGCTAGTATGTCTCTTATTTCCTTTGTCTTTGGATGAATATTATTGATATGAAGAAGTACAATTTAGGTTGTGATATTTTTTGGGATTTCTTCCGAACACTTCGCTCTCTTTCCGTGTGCCTATCCGTCCGTCACCAAGCTGAATCTCGTGAACTCGTGATAGCTTGTTTTGAAAATACCTATTGTATTTAAGTAGCTGCTGTAACGTTCATAAACTTGAGGAGTTATCCCTCAAGTTTATGTTTTCTTCTTTAAGCTTTTTGTCCGGAACTCTCAGTCGCGAAACCTACTTAGGCTTCACTCGTTTCGGCAATTATCTCATAATGATTATAAAAAAAAAAAATATTACTTAAGGTACAGATCTGTTGATAAAAATAGCCTCAGTTCCCTTCTTCGTGTAGGAAAAGATTTTTACCTAATAAAGGACGCCCACAGGTGGGTATTAATGTTATGTAACTTTATGTAAATGACATTACAAGTCTGATTCTGATGTTTATGTAAATTTACATTTTATTTATACTTACGCTTAATAATTGTCAGTAAACATTAAGTATTTATATGTACCCTTAAGCGTCAGTGTGCATGTTCCGTCAATCAATTATCTCTGTTTTTGGCTGTGACCCTGGTATCGACACACAAAACAGTTGTTTAAGAAAGCTCACTGTGTATTTATAAACTCCTGGTACCTTGTTTACTTTTGAAAGGGTAAAAGTACAGGCATGATGGTGTTATTTTAGAATGGCACTCATGTATTTTGAAAGATAATAGACATTTCGTCACAGCAAAGTTAATATCACTTGCACGTAAGTAAGTTAAAAACTGATGACCGTGAATTATCTAAACGCAAATTTTAATAATTTTTAATAATAATTTTGCGTAAAAAATTGCGATTGCTGCAATTCAATGGGACTACGTATTTTCTTTCGCCGTGTCATCTGATAGCCGGTGGCTAAAGTGTCGACAAAAAGCATCGATAAAATAATAGCCTGTGTCGGTCGACAGCTGCAAATTAATTTTAAGCATTCGCATTTGACGTGCAAATGTCTGCTAAGCTAAATTGATTTAGATGAAAACCTGCCTGCCCGGGCTCGTTCATTATCAGCATGTGGTCTGACTAGCATGAGAAAAATGCATTAGATAAAACCTTATATGGTTACTGTGGTAATTGAAAGTAATTCAATATTATGTCATTTTCAAATAAAAATCTTAAAAGTTACTTTGCTCCTGGAAATATGTTGCTGTTAGTATTTTATGAATACACGGTCTTTCCGATTAAAGCTAGCCAGTCTGGCTCATTTTCGGCCTGAGGCCACATGTTGTCCCGTTAGTTTTCACCACAAAGAACATGGTTTCATATTTAATCATGCAACAAGTAAAACATCCATAAATTGCAAATTGGTTACCACAATTGTTTATACACCGAAATCAATAGAACTATTTCACCTTAAAACATTATTTATCCGGGGCCATTAGTGTCAATAGCAGTTATCCAAGGGTGTGATACATGAAAAATATCCAGCTGAGGGAAACCACTTGTACGGTAATTGTTTCCCTACGGCCCGGCGAGGACCGGATAAATCACTGATCAGATAACACGGGAATAGAGCTGTGATACTGGAGGACATTGAAGTCGAAGGAGGCCATGACACCAACGTTAAACCTAGGTAGAATACTCATAACAACATTGAAATAGTCTCTTTTTATGGGACTGTAATTTTTATTTATTTATTACGTACCCCAACAGCATAACATACATTTTAACAAATTAGAAAGTGAATCAAATAATTTCTCGTATGCATGCCTATTATAGGTACACATTTATAATGTTATTAATATTACAGTGTACCTATGAAAAAAGCATTAGTGATCCTGAATTTTAACTGATACGACTTTCAGTTCGAGGTAATATCTAGTGCGTTACATATACATTAATGTGAAAAACATATTAATTAGTACATTCCTATCGCTCAGCAATAATAAATATCGTCCTTTCTATAGCCACTTAAGATGTAAGAACAATGTTAAGGCGGGCGGACACCGGTCATCACAAAAAGGTGGGCGGTTGACGATAACTGTCCAACTAGGGGAATGAGAACTGGATCACTACTTAATAAGTTTGTGACAATACTTAAGCATTACATGATGATTTATTTACGAAACTTTCAAAGAAAGAAATAAGAAATTCCCAAGCTGCGAAATCATACTCAGAGCGTCATAAAAAATGTAATGATAATTTTTCAGGTATTTTCATCAGAACAATGTAAAAAGTTATTTCGCATAAGCCATTATGTTACTTTTGGTCAAGTAAATAATCGTTAAAATCGCGTATAACCACAGTTAGGCCGCTAACGGCTGGACCGGACGGTTCAAATCTCGTGGGCGGTTGAATTTGCCGCTGATTGCCGCTTTTTGCGAACACACTTATTGAATACGAGCCCGCAGGGATTATATGGGGATTTTATATCTACCATCGGTGTCACTTCGTTTTCCCTAGAACGAAGTATGGACTACGGAAACTTGTTGCTGAACAACCATGCTTAAGGTATTAAATACAACTTTAACTGTGTTACTAAGTTACAAACAAATTGTAGTTGCATTACCCTTTAATTGTAACCAACAATCAACGACGACTTACATTTCTGCAAACAAAACTCAGAGCGAACAACAATTCAAAACACCGAAAGCAATTTAAAGTAACACTTGACACCATTCGAAAATCCTAAACTTTCCTAAACGTCATTGGTTTAGGAGAACGTTGCAAAAAACAAATGAATCAATTACCGCCTGGCTGGCAACAAAAACGCGGGGCATTTCGGGCGGCCACTAATGTAACCTCTAATTCCGCTCATTTGCAGGGCATTTGCAGCGCATTTGCCATCGGTTTTGCGGTCGGCCCGTTTTTTACGGCGCTCAATACGCCTGCGGTTTGAACGTGTGTCATTTGTAAGCGTTATTTGTGGTCAGACCTTTTTGTGGCGCCTATTGTGTATGTGCGACAAGTTTGGTTTTAAACCCTTTTTGTCCAATATGGGCTTGTAATCATGTTCAGGTTATGTTAACAGCATCATCCAGATGTCGGATTAACTTTCACACAAAGCGATAGGTAAATTATCGGCAAGACTTATCTTGAATTTTTTTAGTTTCCCTCATCTTCTGCACTTTACAATTTGTAAGCTCTTTCAAGTCTTTTCCAATTACCTAATAAAAAGAAATTAATATCTACTATAAAGTGCCAAACGTTTTTCTTCGCACACTATTATAAAACGTATCTTCCCTCGGTTATGTAAGTATCTTTTACGCAAACAATATTTCCCTCCATATCCACTAAATATTATTTTCAAAAGTAAACACTACAATAAACAATATACCACAAACAAACTTAGTTCATAGCAACAATAAATATGAGCGTCGAGGTCCAACTTTAAACAGGCGCCATAAATACAGTCGCTCGTAAAGAGCAAGTAGACCTGAAAGTTTGTGCGGCCAGCGCATAAATCATACTATCCAACCCTCCAGGAGTGAGGATGCCGGGAGTGTATGAGACGCCCACTTCCCCATATGTCATTTCGGTCAAGCATCCGCTATTTGTCTTGCAAAAATTTGGAGAAACGTCTTAGGAATGTCGCGTCCCCTTCGGGAGTCCGAGCGGAATGTGTAGGGTTACACCTCGCATGCTGTTCACAAGATTAAAGTTGGCTTTATCGACGTGTTAGACAACTGTAGTCACAAGAATACTTTGACGACTTAAAGGATTCACGCTTTGGGAATATGTCAAGTTTCTGTTTGTTGGTTTTCAAAAAGTTTAAGCAAAATCGTTTCAAAATAAAAAGCATACAGCACGGCTTTGTGTTAGATCTACAGAATATAAAGGACATCTAGTCTGAAATACAGAAACAACGAAAATATTAGCATAATGATACAAGCCACCGTTTACACCCCACAGCCGTCCAAAGCCTGAACCCAACAATTTCCATTTCCCTCGGCATTATTTTTCGTTTTATATAAAAGACAAATACTTCACAAATCAAAGTCCAAGACGCTGGGCTGAATAAATCGCGGGCTGCCCAACGCCCAACGCCCTGATTGCGGCTATGTAAATATTAACAGAAAGTACGTCAAACAGACTGTTTGTTTGTACACTCCTTACGGAGCGCTTCTCGAACAAATCTTCCGAATACTTTCAGCTACATTTAGGAAAATTTCAAATTGTGTTGAATTGTTTTGTTGAGATCTCGAGTAACCGGTGTACAGAACTTAATATTTTATTGTGGTGTTGAGTGACATTATTTTAGTTGGTTGTGATAGACTACTTTAAGTGAATCACATTTGTTTATTTTCGACCTGATATTTAGTCTATCTACACATATGATCATGATTTTGGCTCTGTTCATTCTTAAAAAAGCAACTTATTTTTTTAATAAAACGTTTCAAGCCCCACTTACCGCAACTTAAAAAAGCAAACTTACAGCATTATAATGAACGTCTTAAACTAAACCACAAAACAGCAGTTAATGTAAGAAACAAGGCAAACATTAAGCGGAGTAACATTCAGTTAGCGACCGCAGAGTGTGACCGCAAGGCGCGGCGCCGCCGGCTCAGCGAGTGCGCCGCGAACTGCCGCCATTACCATCCACACGGGATGCGACCTGCTACTGCAAACACACTTTACTCACTTACATAATGTGTACTCAAAACAAGGGTAATTGTTAACTATTTGTTATAGATTAAATGTTATTTTGTGTAGCTCTGACGGATGATAAGTCGGAGAGAGTATGAATGAGAGTGGAAGTTCACTTGAAAAAATGAATGAATGAAGAAGTTATTTATTAAAATGAAATCGTAACTAAAAATACAATTAGTAGTAAATAGATATTTATTTACTCTATTCGTTATTGCTTTGTTTGATAAGAAGACTGCTATTAAGAAAGCACCTTCAATTAAGATTTCTTCTGTGTTATAAGTTGATGCTCCAAATTCAACTTTTATCGCAGCCAATTATTGTAAAATAAAAATTTTTGTTTTGCGGTTTATCTAGTAGCTAATAGGGTTTTTAAAATCGTCGGCAGGTGGCGTGTCCGTTCCGCTCCGGCGTCCGGTACAATCCGATCGTATTTGCGTAAGCCGGCCGCCGTCCTAATCCGTACCGGATTATTGACGAGCCGTCCACTGACGCTTATTAGTTGCCTGTCTGTAGACCAAGATCTGAGCGACAATGAGAAACATCTGAAAATTTTCTCGAGTGAGAAAGTGGAGATATGGAAGAAGTCAAATCTGACCTTATTTGTGCAAGGATTCGTAATTATTAACCCTAAACTTTTTGTCGTTTCGTCTTATTGCTATAGTTACAAGTGTTAAAAAAACACCACTAAAATAATTTGGTCATCAAGTGCTAATATTCCAATTTATAAATATTGAACATTTTCAAATGAAATAGTCTCAGTATTGCTGATCGAGAGTAGTCCCTCGCTTTTCGCTTGGTCCAAACATGTCTAAGACGGTGGTACAGCCAACAAGCAAGGGTCAGTCGAGGCATGCCAATTTGCTTTGTCCTTACTCACCTCGGATAACGCTCTATTATACGCAGACCTTTGTGTTCTCCACTTTAGTGGGTATTTTCATTAGCGTCCCGTGAATGCGGCCCGGTGTTAGCTATGCCTCAAATTGATGGTTTGATGATTCCTGGATGAAGGGAACTTGATTGATGTCAAGGCTTATTTAAAGGGTGTTTTGCAAATTCTGAATAAGCCTTTGATTGGTAGAGGAAATGTTTGTTTTGCTATCAAATAGGCAATAAGTTATGATGAATTCACATACATTTTTTTCGGAAAGAATTTAAGTGACCTCTTTGGGAACAAGAGCGACCACTAGCTAGATATCGATAAGACAACAATCATTTACGTAATACATCTAAAGTGGATGGTGTGACATCAGATGGTAATAGTGAGGGCCGCCTCCTCCGAGGGGACCGTAATGGTGGCCAACTCTTCTGCCACGCGCTGATCGACAAGGATTGACTTAGAGCTGATGATACCATTCTTTGTTCTTTAGCCATTTCAATGGCACCTCCTTTACCTTTCTATCTATATCTATAGTGCCTGGTGCCTATCATTTATGCTGTTTTAGGTTTTTTTTAAGATTTTCAAGTCACAACATCAAGTGTACTGAAACAATTTCTTAATTGGTATTTATTAAAAATGTTTATTATTGGTTACAATATCACTAGCAGCTTTCATTTCACCGACACTAAAAGCGCGTTCACATATTGTTATCATTACATACATTTAAATTTTTAATTTTCATTAAACTTAATTTAATGAGTAATTAGCAAATTAAACGATACTAAAAGGTTGCAGACCACACACTGCATTACATTCACAAGTGATAGCATTAAAAATACCAATGTTCATAATACCCAATCAATTTTTGAAATTACTTTTCCTTACGCAAAACTGCTTACCTTACGATGAAGTGAAATTGTATTTCTTATTTTAAAACATTTTGGAGTAGAATATTCAGCTCTATAAAAATCTCATGCCAAACTATCTTTCGAAAAAAATGTATGTAAGAGTAAGTGTGAAGCTGTGACATTTGACCCTTGGGCCCTTTATAGCGCCTGGTGCCTATCTGATGACCGGGTCTTAGCCCAGCGGTTATCAGGCCGTTTAGCTCACATATTGTCTCCCAAGTGTTTATTGTGTTTTTACTAGTCCATAAGGGGTATAAAAAAGTCGCTACGAATAGAAATGTTTGATAATTTGGACCTAATTTAAGGACAAAAATAAATTTGCGATTACATTTTGTAAATACTTACTACTGTTAATGCTCTTTTTAATGCGCCAATTTTTATAGTCACTACGAGTTTGAATTTTTGAGAAAAAAGTTTCTCATAAATTCAAACTTAAAAAATTATGGGTAAGAAGAATGAAGACATTAATTATTATTTCTACTGACAAAATTACCAGAAGATCAGCAAGAGAAACCATGAAATTTATACTAAGTTGTACTTCCTAGTAAAGAATTACAGCTCAGCCGATGTATTCAAAGTTTTATTGCGCTGTCTGTTAAACAAATACGTAAAAGTGTTAGAAGTGTCAAAGTTCGGACATTCGACCCTCGGGGCCGTTTATTGCGATCGGTCGGCATCTGATAGTACCGCGTCGTGTGCATCACACTTAACTCTTGCTCCATGTGTCACTTTTGCCTTGTAGAAAAACAAACAGTCAAGAGGTAAAGAATTGTGCAGGTTCTTTTTAATTTCAGGTATATGAACACCAATATTTTTTTTAGAATTATAGGAGCTTTCTATAGGTAGAGGTTTCATTTAAAAAATCGGCAATAGTCCTTATACAAAGGACATAGCTGATCTGACATATCTATGCTTAAATCCATAACTTTCAAGGAGATTGTCATTTAAGATTCTGGAAGTCACTTTAATACATTCTTCTTTTGTAGAATAGTTATAGTTGGTGATAGCCAAAACATCATTTGAGTCAGGTGTGTCCACATGTAATGTTATTACGTATCTAGCTCTAAGCGTCACTCGTGAGCCCACAGACGCGTAGTGACAGGCTTTACAGCCTCGTAAACCTTATAGCTTTGACGTAGGTGGGCTAAATGTACACTGGAAATATAGGCCAGAAAACCTTTTAACTAGAAACAAAGAACTTTGAGGTAGGCAACGACCCCGGCGATTGTCAGCAGAATAAAACATTAAAACCAAAAACATAAATCATCTATTTAATTGTACATGTGACATATTTGTGGCATTACAGCAGGCTGTTATTTTTATAATTTACAAATGTATGAAGCCATATTCACATAACATTATGCCGTTGCTGGTTTTTTCTCTTTTAGAGTTCTATACCCGTAGGGTAAATCCCTTCGTCTATCTTTCCGCTCGTCCATCTATCAGTGGCGTGTGTCTGTCACAAGGCTGGACCTCATAAACAGCGATAGCTAGGCAGTTGAAATTTTTGTAAATGATTCATCGATGATGATACCTTATCGGAATAATGCCCACAAGTAATCAACAATGGTAAAGTTCAACAGAAAAAGTTTTGCCACTATTCAACTCTGTTTTTCTTCCGATGTTCTTCTTTCTACACATTCCAAGAAACGTATTGACTGCACCTTCTTCATATACCTATATGACGGTCGTAGATAAGCCAGTGATTTTTACGCGTCAACAGTTACGACTGCTCCACAACGGTTTACTAGAAAACTGTGAACGTCGGTAAATGTAATGTATCGAGTGCGTTCTCTATGTAACTACCTACGCCTTTAAGTATAAGTACTTGAAACTGGACCAGTTTGGTGATTGAACGGTGTTCGTAAGTTACTTGGTATCGATCTGACTAAAGTATGTTTAAATATTCTTAAATTAATCTCTTTAATTCGTATACTCCAGGGCCCTACTAGCAAGACTTTAAATAAAATTATTGCGGGTGAGAAAGATAGATGCAGGTCTATGCTGTGTATAGCGCTGTCAGGCTTTCACAACCGTGTATCACATTGAAATAACGCGATTTTGTGGCAATTGAGAAATACGTTTTATTGAAGTTTTAGCACACCGAGTCAACACAGACGTTCGATGATGATCGTTTAATGATGTTCAATAAATATCATTTCATTGAACATTAATTGAAACTATAGATTCGTGACAAACTTATTTTTTGTTATGACAGAACTAAAGTGCACTCAATAAGCATTAAGTAAAAGCGCCTTACCTGTTATTACGAAACAGGAAGGCCGGAAGACACAAGCTGCGATCTTTACATATGCTGCCCACACATACACACATACAATTACTACATGTTGATAAAACTTGAGAAATGTTGCACATTAGGGCACATAAAATATAAAAATGGACACTTATAACAGGCCGATTACAGTCGTAAAAATGTCTACAGGCTGGGCACAAAGCAACTGTTGTGCAATACACGAAATGCGTATGCGCATAATAATATGCATAAACATGCAATAATTATCGAGTGAGTAATAACACGCTCAATTTGATAAGAATTTATTGAACTGTGTACACAATAATTCACAAAAGCTTCACAGTTTCAAATGATTTATTTGTTTGTTCATGTTGTAGTTGTGTTTTTTTTTTGTTATTTCTTTCTACTGAATGGATGACATTAACACTAGATTTAATGAAGAATCCCATATGATCATCTAGCACTAGACCTATGAAACGATGAATGATCAGATGATTCGAGGGAAGTAAAGCGAGATGGATAATGTAAGTTTACCTGAATAAGTTATTGCTTTGCCAATTTTAACCATTAAATTAAAAAAGATTTTAGTGAAGCTTTACAACTCATTTCATCAGATATACTGCATTCGTATTTAACTACTTTGTAAAACAAATTGCATTCTTACCTTACTTAAAAACACCTGGTTGAATGTTGAAGGCTTTCAACATTTGAATTGGATAATAAATAGACTCATATGTTTTACCTATGACGTCCAAATTGAGTAATCACCTCATTTGAGCCCGGAAGCCGCTCATCACCGGCTATCTGTCAATAAATCTTCGTGGACTGTCACGTGGAAAAGTGTCATCGTTTGGTTCCACTAATCAGTTGTTATACGGCTGTGTTCCGCCGGTATTATTACCGCCCGTGGCCGGCGAAGGTGCGCCAACGGTCGCCGCGCACCTTGCGCCCGACCACCTTGCGTCTCGTATAACGTACTGTGTCCAGATACAACAAGATATCAATTAGCGCAAATTATAAAGAGTCATAAGAAATACATTAAATGCACA